>NC_057725.1:50583529-50631132 GCF_004010195.1 Chiloscyllium plagiosum | reverse complement strand
TTACATTTGATGTTAACACATTCCGAGCATGTAAGAGACTTAAATATACACTCTGGTTAGTTGTAGGTTAGATTAGTAGATAGTTGAGTTTTGTCTGTTTGTTTTTTTTCGGTTTTTTTGTTGTTGTTTTGTTTTTTTTTGTCAAATTTTGGCTATTGTATATTTGAGCTAATTGTATATCAATGTTTATATCTGAGAGTTTTGTTTATTTTTGTAAACTTGTAAAAATGTTAAATTTCTAATAAAAATATCTATAAAAAAAAATAAAGTCCATGTAACCCACATCATCTGCACTGCCATCATCAATATTTTTAGACATTTCAAAAACTCAAATGAATTCATCAGACAGGATCTTCCTCCACCAAATCCCTATTTGTTTCCTGCCTTTCCAAATGTTGATTCATCCTGTCCCTCAGAATTGTTTTCAATAATTTCCCTCTCACTGCTGTCAGACTATCTGCTCTGTAATTACCTGGCCTATCGCTCCTGCCCTTCTTGAACAAAGGAACCACATTAGCTATCCTCCAGTCATTCAGCACTTCACTTGTGGCCAGCAAAGTATTAAATATATCCAGAGGGCCCCAGCAATCTCCTCCCTTACCTCCCATAGCAGCCTGGGATACATTTTACTGGGCACTGGGGATTTCTCCACCTTTATGCTTGTAAAAACATTTAATACCTCCTCCTTATTGATCTTAACATGACCTCGAACCTCACCATCCCAACTGAAATCCCCAGCTACAATGTCTTTCTCCTGTGGGAATACAGACAAGAAGTATTCATTTAAGACCTCACCTACTTCCTCTGGCTCCATGCACAGATTGTCCCTTTGGTTTCTAACAGGCCCCATACTTTAGCTGGGAATCCTCTTACTCTAACTATACTTATAAAATACCTTTTGTCTTTTTCTTAACAGTATCTGCCAAGGATATCTCACGTTCGCCAAGGATATTTCATGGTCATTGTTTACCCGCGCACTCTATACTTTTGAAGGGCTTTGCCTGGTTCTATTGCACTGTAGTTTCTTTATCAAACTCATGATATTGTTTGATTTCATCGCTAGCATGCTGCCTTTCCTATTCCCTTGTCATAAACATACCGGCCTTGAATTCTCACTGTATTTAAAATACTCCCACTTTCCAAATACATACACAACTGCAGGTAGTTCCTCCCAGTCTATGTTTGCCAGATCCTGTCTCATGGTAGCAGTACTGATATGAGACTTAGTTGTGAGGGGGACAGACAGGAGAGTCTGTGGCTGCAGAAGTGACCCCAGGATGGTGTGCTGCCTCCCGGATGCCAGGGTCAAGGATGTCTCTGAGCAGTTGCAGAACATTTTGAAGGGGCAGGGTGAACAGCCAGAGGTCATTGTGCATAATTCACATAGGTAGGCAAAGGGATGGGATCCTGTGAAATGCGTAGAGCGAGTTTGGTAACAATTAAAAAGCAGGACTTCAAGGGTAGTGATCTCCAGATTATTACCAGTGCCTTGCGCCAGTGAGAATAGAAATAGCAAGATAGGCCAGACGGGTACATGGCTGAGGAGCTGGTGTAGGGGGCAGGATTTTCAGTTCTTTGATCATTGGAATCTCTTCTGGGGTATAGGTGACCTACACAAAGGGGACGGGTTGGACTTGAACCAGAGGGGTATCATATCCATGTAGAGGAGATTTTCTGATGTTACCCAGGAGGGTTTCAACTAGTTTGGCAGGGGGCTGTGACTCTGAATAAGAGAGGGACCATGGACCAATCAGGGGAAAATACATCTACCATTGAGACCAAGTTTACTATTCAGGATATCCAGGATCACAGTAAAGGAGGGGAAAAGGCCTCTGGTTTAAAGTGCATTTATTTCAACGCATGAGGCCTGACTGGTAAGACAGATGAGCTCAGAGCATGGATTGGCTCTGGGGACTGGGATACTATAGCCATAACAGAAACATGGCTGAGAAACATAGCTCAGCGTTCCAGGATACAGAACGTACAGGTGTGACAGAAGGACAAGTAAGTGAGGAGAGGGAGTTGTCTTTTTGATCAGAGAGGACATAACAGTGCTTAGAAAGGATACTCTTAAGGGGTCATCAAATGAGGCCATAGAAACAAAAAGGGGATGGTCACTTTGGAACTGTATTATAGGCCTCCAAATAGCCAACAGGTACAAGAGAGCTGATGTGTAGCGAGATTGCAGATACCTATAGGAATAATAAAGTGGTACGGATTGGAAATTTCAATTTTCCCTTTATTGACTGGGCCACCCAGAGCGTAAAAGGCCCTTACGGGATGGGATTTGTCAAATGTGTCCAAGAAGGTTTCCTCAATCAATACGTAGAGGGCCCTATTCTACTCAGGTGGGTGCAACACTGGACATCCCCGTAAAAAAACAAGGTCGGGCAAGTGACTTAAGTGTCAGTCAGAGAGCACTTTGGGTCCAGTGACCATACCTGTCTTGGTTTTAACATAACTATAGATAAAAATCAGACAAGTCCACAGGTTAAGGCGCTGAACTGGAGCAGGGCCAATTTTGGGGCCATTAGGCAGGATCGAGCAGAGTTCGATTGGATGAAGTCAAAAATCACAAAGTTGTAGTCCAACAGGTTTATTTGGAAGCGCTGGTGATCACTCCAAAAGTTGAAAGACTTATTCTAAATTTGTTTAATACTACATTCCATGACACTGCATTCCTGTTGCTATAAATTCTGTGTCTTATGTGTTTCACAGGGAGGGAGGACCAGAGAGCCACAGGAGGTTGCAGAAATATGGAGAGCTGTAGGGCCTACAGGAGTTCATGGAGATGGGGAGGTTGAGAGGGATGGAGCAGTTTACAGGGATAAAGATGATCGTAGGATGGGGTGGTTTACACAGACAGGGAGTGTTTTAGATGAATGGAGCAGATTACAGAGATAAAGTGGGTTGAATAGACTGGAAGAACAAACAGATATATGGAGGGTAGTTGTGACTGAAGTTGTTTATAGATATAGGAAGGCTTAGGTTCTGTAGGTTATTTTGATATGGAGGGTGTGGAATCTGACAGATTTTCCAGGAAATAAGGACAGCAATTTTGGTTGGAGACAGTTTCACAGATAAGGGAGCATTCGTAACCTCCTCCAGTTTGGTCAAAGTGGGAAGGGCTGTAGGGGAGGGTGACGTTTACACAGATAGGGATGTAAGAGCTGGAGAAGGTTATGGAGGTGAGTAGATGGACAGAGAGACTGGAGAAGCTTACACTGACAGAGTGGTTGATAGTGACAGGAAGATGTTATACAGATAGTGAGTCTAGTAGGAACTGGATCGGCATTTAGTGGGTTCCATAGATCGGGAGTGCTGCAGAGACTTGAGAGGATTTTCGGATCTCAAAGGATTGATCATGTCTTTTGGGCTGGAAGAGGTTACGTAGATATGAATAACATAAAGCCTTCTTGCTTTTCCCTTCACCCTAATAGAGACATATGGCTTGGATTCTTGATATCGCACTTTTAAAAGTCTCCCATTTGCCAGTCATTTATTTTCCTTCAAACAGACTCACCCAATCAATGGTAGTCATGATTTGGAGGAGCCGGTGTTGGACAGGGGTTGGCAAAGTTAAAAATCACACAACACCAGGTTATATTCCAACAGGTTTACTTGGAAGCACCAGCTTTTGAAGACACAATATTCCAAGTGTGGTCTAACCAGGCCCCTGTGGAGCTGCAGCATAGCTTCACAGCTCTTAAACTCAATTACCCTGCTAATAAAAGCCAAAATATCATCCACCTTCTTAACAACCTGATCAACTTGGGTGGCAACTTTGAGGTGTCTATGGACATGGACCCCAAGATCCCCCTCTTCCTCCACATTGCCAAGAATCCTGCCTTTAACTCTGAAAAGGTTTTCTGCAGAATCCTTCAATCCTAAACACTCCCTATCTTGGTAATTTCCTCAAGTCCCAATCTCCCACAGATTGTCTGGACTGGCACCTCACTCTCTTTACACCACCTAGCTTTACATCAGCCCAAAGGGATTGGTTAAGGGTAGAAGTTTGCTTCTGAGCCTTTGACATTCCAGTGAGTAACTCTGCTTTGATCTTACTGATGTGCCCCTAGTGGTTTCCAAGAGGGGTGTGGGATATGTTTACTTTCTTAGCTATAAAAAGGGGCTTTCCCCAAACCTGTTCCACTTTTCCTGGAACATTATAGTCCTCAGGTGGATATTCAGCTTCTGTAGCATTTCCACTCAGTGAGTATGCAGTTTCAGTCTTACAGGGCTGTGTGAGAAGGCCGCTGGTCCTTCTTCAAATTCACTGGTAAGTAGATTTCTAGCTCTACCTGTTATCTGTCGTCACTTCCTGGTTTTTCTTGCCATGTTATATGGCTATTGGTCCAACTCCAGAATTCGTTTTAAACTCTTTGGGTTCTGTTTTGATTCTGCGCCACAACAGGACCGCTCTCTGACTGTTAACCTATTTTTTTTACATCAATCTGTTCAAAGACATTATTACACATCTCAAGAGCAGGTAGGGCTTGAACCCACATCTTCTTGTTTAGAGGTAGGGATACTATCACTGCACTGTGAAAACTCCTTGGGTCTACATTGTTATCTTAATCAACCTGCTCAGGTATGTTATTACAATGCTATGGTGCAGGTGGGCTTGAACGTGGGCAATATCCAGCTTGGACTGACAAGAGGCAAGTAACATTCATACAAGAAAATGGCAGGTAATGACCATCTCCAATATAGATAATCTAACCACTGTCCCTTGACATTCAACAGTGTTCCCATCGGTGAATCCCTCACTATCAACATCTTGGGGGCTACCATTGACCAGAAACTCAACTGGACTTGCACATACTAATGCAGTGGCTACAAGAGCAGGTCAGAGACTAGGAACACTGTGGCAAGTATGTCGCTTCCTGAATCCCCAAAGCTTGTCCATTGCCTACTAGGCATGTTAGGAGTGTGATGAAATACTCCCCACTTGCCTGGATGGGTACAGCTTCAATACACTCAAAAAGTTTGACACCATCCAGGACAAAACAGCCCGCTTGCCTGGCACATCTACAAGCATCCACTCCTGTCACTACCAACACTCAGTACAACACTGCTGCTACAATCTCCACGATGCTTTGCAGAAATTCACCCAAGGTTCTTCGACAGCACCTTCTCAACTCACAAACACTCCATATAAAAGGACAAAGGCAGCAGATATTTGGGAAATCCACCACTTGTAAGTTCCCCTCAACATCCTGACTTGGAAATATGCCATTCTTTCACTGTTGCTGGTTCAAAATGCTGGAACTCCCTTCCTAACGACATTGTGGCTATAGCTCAACCTATAGCTCTACCTACACCTATGGACAATAGAGGTTCAAGCAGGCAGCTTACTACCACCTTCTCAAGGGCAACTAGAGATGGGCAATAAATGTTCGCCATGCCTAACAAGTGAATAATTTAAAAAATTGAATACTTCAGCCCACAAGTCTAAATTAGGATTGGTTCACTTCTCCCTCCTCGGTTCAAGCTGTCTCAACTGGAATTTCCTTTTTCTTTCCCTGTCCTTTTCTCTGTTGCCTTTCTTAGCTCTTCCTCCTTTCCTTCTGTTCCAGGAATGGTCTTTCCTTTCTTTGCACGGGATTCAATTCTAATTTCTACTCCTACAATGTTGGTTTATTTATTTCACTGTCCTTAGTCTCCAGCTCTGGAAATATCACAACATATTTTGCAATTTTTAATATTTTTAACTTTCAGGCACTCCTAAGTGTCTTGGTACCCTCTTAACCTGCCAAGGACAGTGCCCTTAATTTTTCACAAGAAAGCAAAATAGTAATGCAAGAAATGAAAGTCAGGGAATGGCAGGAAGGGACAGAGGTGATGATAATAATAATACACTAAGTGAAAACTAGATGTTACAAAGACAACAAAACAATTGAATGAAATAACAAAGAGAATAAATTGACAGTGTACATTAAAATACATAAATGATAGCCATCTTAGAGACAATGATATAAATTTACACTGATTGGGTCCTGAATACTGAGAAGTATGTGACAGTCAAAAACAAATAGGACAATAGGTGAAATGAAAGGGTAATATATTAATTAGGTATGGCATTAGTGCAATAGCTAGAAACGCTCTTAATTCAGGAAATCAGGATGTAGACATCAATTAATTTGAGTTGAGTTTAGGAATAATAGGGAAAAGAAGCTACTGGAAGAGTGGTCCACAGGCTCCTTAACAGGAATGACAATGTAGGAAGAAGACAAAATGAAATACTGGATGTTTGTGATAAAAGGACTGCAATAATCATGGGTGACTTTAATCAAATATAAACTTAAGAAAATCAGATTGGCAATGATAGCCCAGATGATAGCTCAGATTGGCAATGATAACCCAGAATGCTTTTGAGATAGCTTCTTATAGCAATGGCTGGATTAACTCAGGAACCACTCAGGAAGCAGATTTCACAAGACTTGGTATTGTGTAAAGTGACAGGATTAAATAATGAGCTCTGAACAAAGGCTCCCCTAGCTATCAACAACCATAATATTAGTGAATTTTACATCCAGTTTAGAAAAGGAGAAAAATGGATCTAGGACTAGTTTTTTAAAATGACATAAAGACAACTATATCAGCAGAAAAGCTAAACTAGCAAATATGAACTAGAATACTCAGCCAAAGAATTGATGAATACAGAAGTAGTGGCAGATATTTAAGGGAACATTTCAGAACACTCAAAATAAATGCATTGAGTATATTGAGGGGAGCACCACCATTTGCAGTTTACAAAGTAGTTTAGAAAAGCATCCAACAATGAAAACCCTAAAATGATGCAAGGATAACTTATGGATTGGATGATTGGACAGAATCTAAAGAATGGCAGAGAATTAGGGTTTGAGAAGAAGCTAGTTATACATGGAAAAACAGACAACAAGAATTTCTACAGGTATTTAAAAAGAAAAAGTGTGTACAAAGTCAGCATTTGACCTCTAGGGTCAAAATGAGGAATAACTAGTCGATAAAAAAGAGATAATGCATAAAATGAACAAATATTTTGCTGTCTTCACGATGGAAGATACAGAATAACCTTCCAGTAATAGCTGGTTCAATTAAGAATGAAGGTCACATTTTAATGCACTTATTATTAAGAAGCTCCTTTAACAGTCCATGTTCAAATACAGCAAAACCTGGTCAATATCCAGATTTAGAGTGACAAATACTAAACAATATTTTCACCACCTAAGTTCCAGGTAATGACGATTTCCAACAACAGATAATTTAACCTTCACCACTTGATATTGAGTGAGTGGCTTGGAGGGGAACTTGAAAGTGAGTGTGTTCCCATGTATCTGCTGCCTCATCCTTCTTAATGGGAGTGGTTATGGATTTGGAAGGTGCTGTCTAAAGAGGCTTGGTGAATTTTTGCAGTCTTTTGTAAATGGGACACACTGCTGCTACTTAGCGTCAGTGGTGAAGGGAATAAATGTTTATGGATGTGGTGCCAAACAAGCAGACTACTTTGTCCAGGATGGTGTTGAGCTTCTTGAGTGTTGTTGGAGCTGTACTCATCCAGTTAAATGCAAAGTTTTAAGTCACATTACAGACTTGTGCCTTGAGAATGGTGGACAGACTCTGGGTTGCCAGGATGTGAGTTACCCATTGCCAGGTTCCCAGCCCCTGACCTGCTCTTGTAGCCACAGTATTTATATGGCAGGTCCAGTTCAGTTTCTGGTCAAAGGTAACCCCCAGAATGTTGAGAGGTAATGCCACTGAATATCAAGTACAGTTATTGGTAGACTTGGGAGGGTAATTTGTGGTGGTGTTTCTCAAGAGCAGGTTCTGTGTCCTTTGTACTTCAAGTTTTATAAAAGATCTAAAGTTGGTTATAGGAAGCTGCATTTTAAAATTTGAAGTTTACATGAAATTTAGTAATGCAGTAGATAGTGATGAGCATTGCTGTATTCATGAGATTAGATAATGGTAGTGAAATGAGCAGAAGTATAACTGAAGGAGACAATACATAGAAGTGTGAAGTCATGCACTTTGAGGTGACCAATACGGAAAGACAGTAAACTATATCTCACCTTGAAAAATGCATTAGAATAGAAAAACTTGAGATGGAATATGCCACCTTATGTCCTGAAACGGTGACAGTTATATTTTCAAGTTCTGAACCTGACTCCTCGATGCTCTTTTTCAAAGAAAACAAATTAGCATATTGACTCTGAATTCCCCAGCAACTATGGAGAACAGTAGGGATAATACTTCTAGTTCAGCAAAGATGGGCCTCTATTTAAAGGGACACTGGATGTACTCAAATTGAAACACCAGGTAGAATCTATCACCCTTAGGAAGGAAAGAGAAGAAAAATGAGTTAAAGGATAGGAAAGGTTATCCTAAGGTTCATGGATGTATCTATGGTGACAGTTGTCAGGGCATGGGAGATGTTTTCTGCCTGGAAAATAGCAGGAGATGGCCAAAGTGCATTGGTTGAGGTTGCAGAGGTTGTGAACAGTTCCAGTGTGAGTTAACAGCCAGTCATTATTGTTTACTCATTTCCTGAGGCATGGCTAGATGAGACCTGCATTCTCGAATGGAAATCATAAATTTCACCTCTTTGGCAGTCTTCTGCACAATACTCCTCTGACAGTCGTATCTTTCTTTCTTTCTTTAGATTTCTTTAACATTACAGCGCAGTACAGGCCCTTTGGCCCTCGATGTTGCGCCGACCTGTCATACCAATCTGAAGCCCATCTAACCTACATTATTCCATGTACGTCCATATGCTTGCCCAATGATGATTTAAATGTACTTAAAGTTGGCGAATCTACTACCATTGCAGGCAAAGCATTCCATATCCTTACTACTCACTGAGTAAAGAAACTACCTCTGACATATGTCCTATATCTATCACCCCTCAATTTAAAGCTCTGCCCCCTCGTGCTCGCCGTCACCATTCTTGGAAAAAGGCTCTCCCTGCCCACCCTACATAACCCTCTGATTATCTTATATGTCTCTATTAAGTCACCTCTCAACCTTCTTCTCTCTAACGAAAACAGCCTCAAGTCCCTCAGCCTTTCCTCGTAAGACCTTCCCTCCTAGTAAATCTCCTCTGCACCCTTTCCAAGGTTTATACATCCTTCTTATAATGCAGTGACCAGAACTGTACACAATACCCCATGTGCAGCCTCACCAGAGTTTTGTACAGCTGCAGCATAACCTCATGATTCCAGAACTCAATCCCTCTATTAATAAAGCTAAAACACTGTATGCCTTCTTAACAGCCCTGTCAACCTGTGTGGCAACTTTCAAGGATCTGTGTACATGGACACCGAGATCCCTCTGCTCATCTACACTACCAAGAATCTTACCATTAGCCCAGTACTTTGCATTTCGGTTACTCTGACCAAAGTGAATCACCTCACACTTGTCCGCATTAAACTCCATTTGTCACCTCTCAGCCCAGCTCTGCAGCTTATCTATGTCTCTCTGTAACCTACAACATCCTTTGTTACTATCCACAACTCCACTGACCTTAGTGTCGTCTGCAAATTTACTGCCGCACCCTTCTACACCCTCATCCAGATCGTTTATAAAAATGACGAACAGCAGTGGACCCAACACCGACCCTTGGAGTACACCACTAATAACTGGACTCCAGGATGAACATTTCCCATCAACCACCACCCTCTGTCTTCTTTCAGCAAGCCAATTACTGATCCAAACCACTATATCTCCCACAATCCCATTCCTCCACATTTTGTACAATAGCCTACTGTGGGGAACCTTATTGAACGCCTTGCTGAAATCCATATACACCACATCAACCAGTTTACTCTCATCTACCTGTTTGGTCACCTTCTCAAAGAACTCAATAAGGTTTGTGAAGCACGACCTACCCTTCACAAAACCGTGCTGACTATCCCTAATCAAATTATTCTTTTCTAAATGATTATAAATCCTACCTCTTATAATCTTTTCCAACACTTTACCAACAACTGAAGTAAGGCTCACTGTTCTAGAATTACCAGGATTGTCTCTACTCCCCTTCTTGAACAGGGGAATCACATTTGCTATCCTCCAGTCTTCTGGCACTATTCCTGTAGACAATGACGATTTAAAGATCAATGCCAAAGGCTCGGCAATCTCCTCCCTGACTTCCCAGAGATAAATCCCATCCGGCCCAGGGGACTAATCTATTTTCACACTCTGCAGGATTTCTAATACTTCTTCCTTGTGAACCTCAATCCCACCTAGTCTAGGAGCCCTCAGCTCAGTATTCTCCTCAGTATCTTGCTACACATATTCTTTTTTTTCCCAGCCTCATTTTCAAGTATTCATCATTCCAACAGCAATAACACTCACCAGCAGTCTAGATCCTTTCGGATCCCCTTTGTCAGTCACCCTTCCTTTAGAGACCTTCCCTACAGCTTCAGCAATCAGTCAATTCCTCACACTAATGCTCTGCCCTCTCTCAATATGGAAAGAGAGATAATGCAAAAAAAGGGAGACAGCATGTTTGTGCTGTAATTGACCATTATGGAGGAGGGGGTTTTAGAGTGGCAGAATGTCACCATTATAGGTCAGTGTCAATGCAGAGTGGGAGTTGTCCAGAGTTAAAGGGGAGGTGATGGACTAATGGTATTATTGCTAGACTCTTAGTCTGGAGTCCCAGGTAATGTTCTGGGGACCCAGGTTCAAATCCTGCGATGACAGTGTAATGTGAATTCAATAACCATGAAACAATTGTCAGGAAAAACCCTCTGGTTCACTAATGTCCTTTCGGGAAGGAAACTGCCATCTTTACTTGGTCAAGTCCACATGTGACTCCAAACCCACAGCAATGTATTTTTGACACATAAGTGCCCTCTAGGCAATCAGGTTGGTAATAAATGCTGGACAGGGATGCCCACATTTCATGCATGAAAAGAAGTCCTCAAGGGGTGCATCTTTCTGTAGAGGCACTGTCGTACGATCTGATACCACACAGAGTGTGGATTCAATGCAGATTGGTTGTGTGATAGGAATCCCTCAAGCTGGACTTTCTGAAGAAAGTAAAATAAAACAAATCCTACAGACAATAACAGCCAAGCCTCAACACAAAACATAAAGAGGGAGGCAACAGAGCAAGGACTTAATTTCAAACATTGCAACATCACAACAGAACTAATACCATTAAAAGGACTGAAATATGGGACATTATCATAGCAGTGATACAGAATAATTGCTGTCATATAATCCAATTAGAAAATTAAGGAGGCACACGTATCAGCTTTGGAGCTATTGTTCCTTGCCTGTGGGCTTGTATTCCACTGGGGAAATAACATCAACACTAAGCGGGTATGTCTGGAGCTGGGCATGTAATGGATTAAAAGGACTGAGAAACAGACTAAAAGCACTGAAAAGGGTAGGATGGCCTCAGGAAATGTTTGGGGTACTTCAGTAAGCACTGTCATAAATGGGATAAGATTGAAGGGTTTCTCATTGCAGTCAAGGAGGGAGAGGTCAGAAGTGGTCAGCCTGGCTTGCAGACCTACAGCTCCCACATACAAAGCACACAGAGAATTATTATCAGCCAAATCAGAGGGGTATGAGCACTGAGAGCTTAAAGTGATTTAAAGTATAACAACTAAATCTGGCAAAGATGGTTAGACCTGAATTGAGTCAGGTTTGAGGCAGAAATTTGGCCTTTTGCTTGTTTTTTTTCAATAAAGGTTTTCATCATAAATCATAGATTGTGTATGGTTTGGGCGAGAACCACAGTTATTCATGCAGGGACTTAAATCAGTCAAACCAATCAAGATGATGTGTGGTGTCATTTATACAAACTTAGAGGCGTTTGTATCAAGGTGTTATGTAGTTTGTGTCAATGTAACTTGGACCTTCATACAATCCTGAAGTTGAAAACCATCCATTGGGGAGAAGGGAGCAGGACCTCTTACAATATGAGTTTAAAACAATGCCTTCAAACTTAGACTTCAAAGTAAAACTATTGATTTTACATACTAAATACTGCTAAATGTGATAGTCATAGATACACCAGCCACTGATTCCTTAGTTATATTAGGCAAGAAAGAATTTATCTTCTGTGTGTTCATTTCAACACGTTGTTAAGACTTTCTCATTCTAGAGTATTGTCACTCCACACTGTTCTATTTATGCTTAGTGATGTGCAGCTGTGTCTTCATCACAATGTTTTTCCAGGGTCCTGAAGTTCTTCCAAACACACTCTACCAGCATAAATACCCAGCTTAGTAGGTCCAAATTCGCAACGAGATAGGGTTTACATGGTGAGGAACACATTACATGAACAAGGGCTAGAGACTGGGACAGCAGTATAAACCCCTTTATGAAGCATGTCTCCATCTTTAGTTTCAGTATTTAACGGCAGCTTTACCATAGCTTTAGACCCTCTGGTACAGCCATATATTTCCTTCCTGCTCCCAAGATTGAGTCTGCCCCACACAGACACTTCAAAAACTCCAAAATCTGGTGGAAGTCCACAATGGATATCTCATGTTTCAGAGCAGGAGAAGGAACCACCACCTCCATCTGAACAATAGGAAATCCAGTGGAAGTCCACAATGAATATCCCATGTTTCAGAGCAGGGGAAAGAACCACCACCTCCATATGAACAATAGGAATACACAAGGTAGAAGTACGAAAAAAGATGCAGAAATAGTTTTGGCATAACGTGAATCACTTATGTGTTTATTACACTGCTGAAATCACATTGGTGACTTTTATTTTAATGAAGGAATGATTTTATTTGAGCCAATAATTTCATGGTATTGTATTTATTCCATAGATTGGTACTCGTCTGTAGCCAAAAGGCTTGTTCTAAGGGGTAGAAGGGATTAGACTCATAACTATAATGTGGTTAGCAACAAATTCAATTGAAGTGTGTCTGAATGATTGTACTGCACACATCTCTACAGCTAAAGGCAGCAATGCACTTTCGGATATTCCCCTTCCTACAATGAGCAAGCTTTCTTCTGCCATCAGCTTCAATTTTCTCTGTAGTGTTAGGATGTGCGGCATGCACTAAACTGAGAACATAGACTACCTTGAAGGTAGCCTTCAGATCAGTCAAGGCAACTGATATTAAAATTTAAGCTATCAACAGTTTGCTCTCTTATAGTTTGCTCAATTGTACCTCATCAATGTCTCTGTCGCAGGCTACCTCACTGAGGATATCAGCCAAGCTGTATTCCAGAATCCACATTCTGAAGCTAGCTGAAGAAAATTGTTGCAGAAGATGAGGTAAGCCAAAGTGTGAACAGGTCACAATTGTTCCCTAGGTGATTTGACTGTCTTTGCAATATCCTCTTGCAATACTATCTGAATAATGAAGGAGTAGAAGCTCTTCCATGTTGTTCTGATGGCACCTAATTGTTCCAAGTGATGCGTATAATTCCCTGTGCCTGTTGAAATCCTGCAAGAGAGGGAAAATAGCTATTTGGACTTAATCACCCACATGTGTCTCAAAGTTAATGTGTTTGAAGCCCTGGCAATGAGGCCTCAATACCTAACTGATAAAGTGATGTGCTGGGCATGACAAGATCCTGTGTCTCCCCTACGCATCTCAGCAGCTAAGTGTGGAATTACCTAGACACAAAGAAATTGAGGGCCATGGTCACCCTAATACCACAGGAATAAGTTAGCAGTCTTCCTCTAATGGTATAGGTCTTCTTCTAAGAGAGTTGAAAGTACATGACCATCTGCCAGATTACTTCAAGCTTTGGAGAAAATGCTGTTCACAGTAGTCCAGGAAGCTGACCTGGAGACTACAGACTTTGTGTCAAGTATTGACAACTTCAAAAGTCTGGCCTGAATAAACCCCCTCTTTTCACTGAAAAGCAAGTGGTTGTGGAGAATGCAAAAGCAGCAGCAAAGAAGCAGTCTCTGTTACAATGGCTGCTTAGATGAAGTATAGTGTCCTCAGAGGTCCAAGCAACTTCTAAATATGTGGATCCTGTGGCACATGTAAATCTCACTGGCAGTAAGGTAAACTGGCCCAAATAGTGTCTGAGGTACTTGAAACATTTATCACAACATTGCTGTTAAAATCAGTGAGTTCAGACTGAAAGAACTGTTGCTGTCAATGCAATTTTCACTGTGTCAGGCCATAGACTTGCTATTTTAACTCACTGTATATCTGACATCAAGATAGTTTCAACCTTTAATGCATTTCTGCTATATATTAGCCTTCTCTAACTTGTTGAGTTTCATACAGAGCACATCTTTGAAAAAGTTTCAGGGTTTATATTTGCAGTGTATTAGTTTTGTTTATTCCACAATGTGAGCTTTTCGGAAAGAGAGATTTCCTGCTCCTTACTACTTTTTAAAAACTATTTCAACTTGTCACCATGGGGTTTCTCACTGCATTAACAATCTACTTCTGAGAATCACATCAGAGTCCTGACCTGCCGTCCTTTTCCAGGAATTTATCTGAACGCACCTACACCAGCTGGAAAAAGCATTTTCCCCTTTCTGTCCATCTGCACAATCCTTAATTAGAAAAGTTAGTTAATATGGTGGTTAAAACATATGGATTACTTGTACATATAAACAGAAGCATGGTATCTTAAAAAAAAGTTGCAATTTTGCTGCATGCACTCTGGTCAATAATTCTGGGCACTCTGAAAAGAGGCAGATGTCTTACGAAGGGTACACTGGAGATAAACAAAGACGTTAATGTGATGGGGGAGCTTTGGTTATGAGGAGAGTTTGGAAAAGTTCTGACTTTTTCTTCAAACAGAGGAGGAAAGCCCAGTGGTAACCTAATAAAAGGTTTTTTACAATACAAGATTTTGATTGAGTAGATAAAGGCTATTCCTTTTGGAAAGTTCATTAATTAACACAAGATCACCATAGATTTAACAAAACAGATCACTGGCAAAAGATCCAAAAGATAGATGAGTATCACATTAATCTCACACCATTGGCACAAACCTGTTGCCTGTATGACAAACAGACTACATGTGCATCATCAAATGGCTGTGTCTGAAAGTAGAAGGGGCCCTCAATTTAGTCAAGGAGGGTTACTGTTAGTCAGGGAGTGCTGGTACAGTTAGTGGTGGGCAGTGTCCAATCTCAGTCCAGAGAGTGGAGCAAGGTCAGTCCTTCAGTGCAAAACACTCATGGATTTCCACATCATCATTCAGATGCAGGAAGATTGGTCAGGGGTCTGGTCAGTTGTCAGTCACGGCTCTCTCTATGTTGGTTAACGGGGTAGTGCATGGTCAATCCTATGGGTTAGTGAATTAATGTCATAGGTAGGTACCAGAGATGCTTCAGCAGTAGGAAGGATGGGGGCACACAATACTGAGAATTGCAGGCAGCTGCCTGGAATATAGAGGGTACAAGGACAGTGAAGGGGGTAAATCTGATATACAAGGAGAGAAGCATGAGTTGACATGAAGTGCTAATGGCGGGGGATGGGGAGGAGGGGGGGGGGAATGATGATAGACAGCCACTACCAAGGATTACCTCAATGGGGTGCATGTGACGATGCATGTGACCAAGCTGCAGCAAAGGGGCTCAAATGGTATGGAAGAAAATATGGGTCTCAGTTGGATGTGGAAAGTTCAGTAGAACTGACACTATGCAGATAGCTAATGCAAGACATCATAGGGTGCTCAGGGGCATGGAACCGATTGTCCACCTGAACTGTTAGTATAATGTAAAGATCCTTATATGCAATGATGTCTTGCATCTGTAATGTGGGGCTTGGAAGGATCAGCGTTGATGCAACAATTATTCTTGTTTTTAGCTGCTGCTTTACCAGCGATGAATTCATCATCATCAAAGTGTCAAAGTGAATCAACAGATAGTCCTCCCTGTCAAAATGCACCATGTGCCACTGAATGAAGGAGTATGTTCTGCCTTCGGTCTTAAGGGATGCAACTGCTGACTGTTCTCATTGTTTTGTTTCTTCCACATCCCATACAGGGACACTGCCAATGTGGCTGTTGGATTCAACCACAGCAGATGTGATCATTGCTGTTGCTGCAACACAAAAATTGTGCAAAAAAATAGGGTGGCATGGTGGCTCAGTGGTTAGCACTGCTGCCACACAGCGTCAAGGACCCAGGTCCAATTCCACCCTTGGGCAACTGTCTGTGTGAGTGTGCACATTCTCCCAGTGTCTGTGGGTGCTCTGATTTCCTCCCACAGGCAAAAGATGTGCAGATTGCGTGGAATGGCCGTGCTAAATTGTCCAGGGAGGTGCAGGCCAGGTGGGTTAGCCATGGTAAATGAAAGGTTTGCACGGATGGGGTGGGTCTGGGTGGAATGTTCCTCGGAGGGTTGGTGTGGACTCGAATGGCCTGCTTCAAAACTGTAGCGATTCTATGAAATGAAAGAGGAATAGATGTGCCAGGAAGCTGAAGAGCAGCAGCAGCAACCTTCAGTGGAACCTGAACAGCCTCCACATGAAGAGCTCACTGCGAAAGGATGTATCAGAGACATGTAGGGCCAGAGTCTTTCATCTTTAATATCATGTCGTCTAGATGAGCAAGGCATGTATCAACACAGGCTGAGAATATCCCACGTTGAACCATGCCTTGCTGTTGAAGCAAGATGTGCAACCTAAAGGAGTACCTTAACCCAGTGGCCACCAAGGTGACAGCTGTGTTTAATTTTCATATGACTGACTCATTCCAAGGACCTACAGGGGATCTCTCATCATTTTGACAACATATCTGGGTGCATGCCTATTATGCTGAGAAAGCCATACCATAATGCAACTCAGTTCATCAATAAAAAAAGATCCTATTCCTTTAAGTGCAAGTGATCTGTGATCACCAGATTCATTTCTTAAAGATTTAGTACGTTCTTAATACACTGGGAGCTGCCACAATTCCTACAACTTTGAGAATGCTGATGTTCCTACTGCATCATGAGGATGATCACTATGTGACTTTACTGTTTTCTTTAAAATCTATATATCTAGATACGTTTGCCCTTCTACCTCGTTCAGTTTATTTTCTAGGATGCAGATGACATATTTTTCCTCTCAGTGTATCACCACACATGATTCTATGCTGAATTTTATTTGCTATTTAACTGCTTGGTCTACAGGCTTTCGAATCTCTTTTCCTAATATGTTTCATTCTTAGTATCAAATTTTTAGACTTTGTAAGGTGCTAAGCAGATACCATGAGCTGAATTTTGATGTGCAGCTATATATGGGTTTGTGAGCAGGTTAAAATCTAGGAATTGACAGCATGTTGGAAAACTTACTTCCACATGTAACTGCAGGGCATTATGATGCATAGAAGCGAACATTTTGGAAGATTCAGGATGTCAGTTTCAATGTGTTAATTCAGATTTACACCAAGAATAAAACTTTTACAATTTATCTTTGGATCCATAGGTTTCCAAGACTTTCTAGAACTTGCCAAAGTAATGTGTGGACACTGGAGCAACTGAGGTGTGTAAAGTCATGAAAGGAAAATATTGGAAGAAAATTTCAGAGCTGCTTTCTTGCCTGCTTGTGTTAAAGATATCGTTCACAGATTGTTTTGACACCGTGGAGATTTCCAAGTATGACATGCATTTGAGAGCTCTGATCTAGCATATCAGCATAAGTGTCATATATGCGATTTTACTTTAAACTTCAGATGAAAACCAAAATATTCAGCAGCTACAACACCAGAAAGTGCATCAGAAAAAGCTGAAGCAGCAACAACAGTAACCTGCATCTCAAATGGGCACAGATAAATTCATCAGGAAGCTGTTACCAATACATGGTGTACAAGCAGAGGATAAACTTCTTCAACTTGACATATCTCAAAGGTTCAGAAGTCTTAAGTCAATAGGGAGCAGTGATTTGTAGCCTGCTGGAAGAATTGTTGCCAATAGAGTACTTTAATAATGGCTGTCAAATGTCACCACCATCCTCAACTTCTTTGCCTCTAGATCCTTCCACAGTTCTGCTATGGACACTTGAAGGATAACACACTGAGCAGCCTATGCATAAGACAGGACTTTCTGGAGTTACGCTGGGACACCAAGTTGGGGACTGAAATTTTGGGGTCATGAACTCTGAGGGAGCAACTACCACCGACTTTGTCCCTTTGCCTCTAAACCATGCTCTCATAGATCTTCTCCCCTCCAATTCTGCTCTCATAGTCGGAAAAAAAATTGAAAAGCACTTGGCATAAGACAAATGACTATGGCTTTGAGGAATAGAGAGAGAATTGTGTCAATTGTTTCATCAAGAATGCCAATCAGAACTGGTGAGTACTTGGGTTTTCATGTATTTCATTCTGTTTTGTACACGTGCAGGCTATTGTCAACTACAGCCAGCTGGAAGTTACGGGCCTGCTACATTACCTTGGGGACACAAGGATGGAAATGGTTGTTGATGCCAGCAGCAGCTGAGCAGATGCATTTAAATTAATTACAATTGTCTGCTGAGCAGATGGGCTGTCCTCCACGTTCCCCGTTGCTGGGAGAATGCCAGGACAGCTGAAAGGCAAACTCCGCTTCACCATACAGCTTCCTATCCCACTTCCCCAGTCCCCTTAAAATTCATTCTTTAATATAGAGGCTATTGGGGAAGCCCTGCATGACTCATTTTATTGTACTGGATGTTTCATGGAGGTGGTCATTCTTTTGATGGACAATCCCAATGTTGTAAACATATGCAACATTGTGTCACTCACATTTGAGATGGTCTCCACTAATTTCCACAATTGGAATCAGTGGAACTGGAATGCATACGAATATCTCAGTAAACCTTTGTTGCTAATCTAAACACATTCTGCCATTATACCCAGAGGTATAAGTTTGCATCTGAGCCATCAAGTGTGCGCTGTCTGAGGCTGAAACATTTTGTGGCCTTTGTGGACCCTTTACTGCTTTTCCTGAGTCTGGCAGCTGCTCTTGCTCGCTTTTTACATATGAGTCACCAGGTCAATCCATTGCCTTACTGGACCAGTAAAGTACTATCATCTATCATCTGAGCTGATAATAATATCTGCACTGTGGTGCACCCTCAGCGTAAATGGTCTTAACTGAGGAGACACGGTTGTTTTCCTGGACTGCTGCCTTCAAAACATTACTTTTTTTTATTCATTCATGGGATGTGGGTGGCACTGTTGGACTAGTATTTATTGTGCAGAGGGCTGTTGAGGGTTGACCATATTGCTGTGGATCTGGAGTCACATGCAGGCCAAACCAGGCGAGCATAGCAGATTGTCTTCCTTAAAAGTCATTAGTGAAGCAGATGGGTTTTTCCCACAATCAACAATAGATTAGATTAGATTAGATTAGATTAGATTAGATTAGATTAGATTAGATTAGATTAGATTAGATTAGATTAGATTAGATTAGATTAGATTAGATTAGATTAGATTAGATTAGATTAGATTAGATTAGATTAGATTAGATTAGATTAGATTAGATTAGATTAGATCGGGTCTCTGGCGCTGTGAGGCAGCAGTGCTAACCACTGTGCCACCGTGCCGCCCACTAATATATCCATGGTCATCATTAAACTTTGATTTCCAGATTATTATCGAATTCAATTGCCAACAGCTCCTGTGGTGGGAATCAAACCCAGGTTTCTGGATTAATAGTCTAGCAATAATACTACCAGACTGTCACCTACACACAAAGTGCCTATGACAGATTGAAGACAATTAGAACTGGAAAATAAGTATGTTTGAGTACTCGTGACTTGTTAGTGCAAAAGCCGGGAGGTTATCCAGATCATACTGTTGTTCATCCTTTGAAGCCATTTTCATCATCTGGAGTGTTGAAAAGGTTTCAATGGGCATGTAGGTGACCACTGAAATTGACCTGAGACCAGAGGTTTATATGACAGGATTTCGCAGATGACTGAGATATGAAGGAGTTGCATGCTATGTATTTCTTCTCTTTACATAATCTCACTACTGATGGAAGTAGCTTGATTTCAAAACAGGCTGCACTATTTCTTATTTAGCCACAGAGCCATACAGCATGGAAACACCCCCTTCTGTCCAACTAGTACATGCCGAACATGTTTCCAAACTAAACTAGCCCACTTGCCTGCACTTGGTCAATATCCTTCCAAACCTTTCCTATTCATGCATTTAGCCAATGTCTTTTAAACACTGCATCCATCACTTCCACTGGCAGTTCATTCCACATACTAACCACTCTGTGTAAACCTATCACCCTATCATGTCCTTTTATATCTTTCTCCTCTCAGCTTAAAAACATGTCCCCTAGTTTTGAACTCCCCCAACCTAGGTAACTAACGCTTGCTTTTCATCTTATGTATACCTCTCACAATTTTATAAATCTCTCACAATTTTATAAATCTCTCTAAGTTCACTCCTCGACCCCTATACTCCAGTGAAAAAAGTCCCAGCCTATTCAGTGTATTTTTATAACTCAAACACTCCATTCCTGGCAATATCCTAATAAATCTTTTTTGAACCCTCTCCAATTTAATATCATCCTTCCCATAGCAGGGTGACCAGAACTGCATATAGTACTCCAAAAGAGGCCTCACAACATCCTGTACAACCTCAACATGACATCACAACTCTTATAGACAAAGGTCTGAGCAATGAAAGTTTGTGTTTGCTAATCCCGCAGGAATAGAGAACATTATGGCTTTTATAATCGTTGTTGAATACACTGAGTTTTCCCAAATTTTTTTTGTTCTAATATAAAAGGCATAGAGGTTTTACAAAGGAGTTCCACTGTTTAAAGCCAAAGCAAAGCACAACAATGATGCAGTGATTACAACCAGGGATGTGGAGGGGGGCAAAATTAGAGGAGCGCAGAGACTTCAGAACGTTATTGGGCTGGAGAAGACAAATAAGCTGAAAATGCCCAATGCTCGGAAGGGATCTGAATACAAGGATGAAGCCTTGTCAAATATTAGCCAGTGGTGATTAGCAAACATGGGATGATATGTTCAGAGCAAAATAAAGGAGTAGTAGACACTTGGATAAACAGATTAGAAGCTGAGAGGTCATCTGGAGAGTAGTCCCTCAATAGTCAGTCATAAAAGTATCGGTAAGAATTTAAAAATAGATAAGATGAGATCAGAGGCAAGTAATTATGGAGGTAGAAGTAGGCAGTCTTAGTGATGGTGCAGATATGTAACTAAAAACGCAACTCGGGGATAAACAAAAGCAAAACTGCAGAGTCTTGATCAGTGTAAGAAGGATGGAAACAGCAGACAGAGTGTTCGCTCACTCTCTCTCTATGGATGCTACCTAACCCACTGTGATTTCCAACAATCATCATTTTCAGATAAAATGGTCTGCTGTGGGTACCAGAGACAATGGCTTTGGTGCTTCCAATGTTTAGAGGAAATGTTTGCTTACCTGGTATTGAACATCAGGCAAGCTGTGACCAGAGATAGTTGAGGGGTTCAAGGAGGTCATGATGAGATAGTGATGAATGTAATCAACGCAGATGTCCAATCTAATATTCTGTTTTCAATAGTATTGCTGAGTAGCTGCATGTCATTGAGAAATAGCAAGGAGCCGATAATAATTCCTTGGGGAACTCAACAAATGCACAAATTGGGAAGAGAAGCCATCACGGGTGGTTCTCTGACTATGATTACATCAAGAAGAATGAAAGGTTGAAGGGTTTGAGCTATAGGGAGAGGCTGAATACTCTGGGGCGGTTTTCCCTGGAGCATCAGAGGCTGAGGGGCATGGATAGGGTAAATAGACAAGATCTTTTCCCTGGGGTGGGGGAGTCCAGAACAAGACGGCATAGGTTTAGGGTGAGAGGGGAAAGATTTAAAGGGCACTAAAGAGGCTACCTTTTCATGGTGTATGTATGTGATGAGGTGCTAGAGGAAATGGTGGAGGCTGGTACAATGACAACATTTAAAAGGCATCTGGATGGCTGCACGAAGAGGTCGGGTTTAGAGGTATATGGGCCAAGTGCTGGAAAATGGGACTAGCTTAATTTAGGATACCTGGTCGGCATGGACGAGTTGAACAGAAGGATTGATTTCCATGCTGTACATCTCTATGACTCTTATGGAATCAAGTTAGAAGCAAGGAAGGGTAGCCCAATAAGATAGTCTGAAGAAGAAAAAAGGTGAGTATTATTGCATTCTTTGCTTACTTCTGAATGGTGATCCATTTTAGTGAAGTATAACATTGTCCAATAATGCTTCTAATGGTCTAGCCACATCTGCCAATAAACCAATTGTTTGCCAAAATATTCTGGTCCACATCCCTTGCCCTTAAGAAAACAGAGGTGTCCAGGTAATGATTTTGGGCAATAAAGAGTATTAGTTCTACTTCAGACTATGGCAATAACAGTGGCAGAAAGACCATAATTTTGTAAATTACAATTTACAATCTGTGATGAATGGAAGTTTATCAACTTGTTTTCAATATATTAATTCATGGGGTGCAGCATTGCTGGCTGGACAAGTGTTTATTATCCATCCCTAGCTGTCAGTGAGAAGGTGGGGTAAGCTGCATCCTTAAACTGCTTTAGTCTTTTTAGTGTAAGTCAATGCTTCTAGTGGGATGGTTGTTCCATGATTTTATCTCAACAACATCGAAGGAAAGGTGATATATTTCCAAGTCAAGATGGCGAGTGGGAAACAGATTAGATGGTTGGGTGTTTAAAACATAAATGGTAAGTGACGAGTGAGAGACATTTTTCTAGGGATGGCTGTTGTATATCTAGATAAGCACTGTCAGTCTGGGTGTTACCCTGCACGTTTCCAGACATCTGCCCTGGATGAGGCAGAGAAACATCGGTACCCTAGCGTGTTTTGAGAAGATTTGTAGCTCAGGTTGAGGTTTTGGATGAAGATTTGCTCACTGAAGGTTCATTTCCAGACGTTTCATCACCCTACTAGATAACATCTTCAGTGGGCCTCAGGCGAAGCACTGCTGATAATTCCTGCTTTCTATTTATATGTTTGGGTTTCTTTGGGTTAGTGATGTCATTTCCTGTGGTGATGTCATTTCCTGTGAAGTCACTTCCTGTTCCTTTTCTCAGGGGATGGTCGATGGGGGTCTAACTCGATGTGTTTGTTGATAGAGTTCCGGTTGGAATGTCATGCTTCCAGGAATGCCAGACAACTCAGACCCCTTAGCATCATGGTAGCCCACAAACCCACCAACATACTAAAACAGCAGCAACTGAACTTGAAAGACCCTATACAGACCACAAACTAAACTAATGTCATTTACAAATATCGTGCAAGGACTGTAACAAACACTACATTGGACAAACAGGCAGAAAACTAGCCACCAGGATACATGAACATCAACTAGACACAAAAAGACATAACCCTCTCTCACTGGTATCCTTACATACGGATGAGGAAAGACACCACTTCGACTGGGAGAACACATCCATCATAGGACAAACCAAACAAAGACACGCACAAGAATTCCCAGAAGCATGGCATTCCAACTGGAACTCTATCAACAAACACATCAGGTTAGACCCCATCTACCACCTCCTGAGAAAAGGAACAGGAAGTGACTTCACCACAGGAAATGACATCACCAACCCAAAGAAACCCAAACATATTAATAGAAAGCAGGAATAATCAGCATTGCTTCACCTGAGGCTTACTGAAGATGTTACCTAGTAGGGTGAAACGTCTGGAAACGAACCTTCCAACTCAGCGAGCAAACCTACATCCAAAATCGGTACCCTGTTTCACAAACATGGTCCTGGAGCTCCTTCTGAAGAGCATTCCACTGAGATTCAGCACTTCCCATATATCTATTCCATACTTCAACATTTACCATAGCACATCTATTGAGCCTGCCCATGTCTGGACACTATGGTCAAGCCTCCAAACCTGCCCATCTTTTGACTGTCGAAGAAATCCAGAGCATCCAGCGGAAATCCATGCAGATGCAGCAAGAATGTACAGTCACCCAAGGATGGAATTGAACTCTGGTCCCTGGTGTTGTGAGGCAACAGTACTAACCTCTGAGCTATCCACAGAACTCGTGCCAGACAAGGCAGTGCATAGACCAGACTCCCTCTTCTCCCAGACGAAAGTGAGGACTGCAGATGCAGGAGATCAGAGTCTAGATTAGAGCCGTGCTGGAAAAGCACAGCCGGTCAGGCAACATCCAAGAAGCAAGAAAATCGACGTTTCGGGCAAAAGCCCTTCATCAGAAATTCCTGATTCCTGATGAAGGCTTTTGCCTGAAACGTTGATTTTCCTACTCCTCAAATGCTGCCTGACCTGCTGTGCATTTCCAGCATTACTCCCTCTTCTTCGAGGCCAAGCAGTGGATGCCAGGACACCAAACCATGTCAGCCTATTCCAAGTTTGCCCCCTGGACTGAAGCAGCCACAACAGCCTGGAGGAATGCCCAGATTTGTGAGAGGGAGGTCAATGTTCTTCTACATTCTACCAGCCTAAGTGCTACCATTTCTCTCCAATACTGCACACTCATTGTTTCATTGATGATACAACTCCCACTAAGGCTCATGGTCTACTATTCTCAGTAATCCTGCCCTTCCAAACCCACCTCATCCACACAAAACTGCAAAATCATTAAAACTGCACACTCTGCACTGCCCGTTTACTCACTCAGGACATCTTCCCACCTGCACTAACAGTAATAGCTGTGCCACCCACTTTTATCTTCTGTAATACCTGTCCTCTCTCATTCCAGGATCAGGACAGAAAAAGTTAAGACAGTGAGGTACAGTTCCTCATTCAGCTCCTCACCACTTATGAACAAAGGTTTCTGACTATGACTATTCCAAACAGGCACTGGACCAGTATCAGAAGCTGCTCTTGACTTAGTAGTGGGATGACATGGCATGACAATAATAATATTAACCAGGTATCTCTGATAGAGTGGACATTGCGCAAAAAGGCAAGGCAATTCAATTCAGGAATGCTGCATGCAACCAGTTTGGTTCAGAGTGAGCGAGAGCTGTGACAGCGAGTGAGGAACCCCGGAGATGCAGCCTGGTTCAGGACTAAAGGCTGGGTGCATGTCCCTGAGCATAAAGTATCCTTGCTGCAACATTAAGATGCTAGCTTGCATTGCAGCCCAAGATTCAACAGTGCAGTGCAGAAATGTCCTGCAAATGGATTGGAGCTGTGCCATAAGGGTGTATAGAGGCTAACATATGTCAGATGCCAATGTCTGTGAATGTGGGTTGTGTATGAACAGTGATATAGAAACTTCCTCAGATTTTGGTGTTTGGTGTCCAACATGATGATGTTTTGGAGCAAGCAGTGCATTGACGTTGCCAAGAACCAGTTCTGGTTTCCATGTTGAGTTTTCCCAATAATTACTTTTTATTGTTGGTAAGATTGCAACCCATGGTGAGATAACCATGCTGTTTAGCAAGCAATGACAAATGTCAGTTGGGAACTCTCTACTGTCTGGGGAGAAGCTCATCACGCCATGTGAGAAAAGCGAACAAGATGCAGCAAGACAATCTCAATGTCAAGATCAGCCTTGTCAAACATCTAATCCGATTTTACCACTCATCTCGGCACATTGCTCAGAGCTTGATAAGATTCCACATCAAGGATTTACCTTTAGAGATAAGGATTACATCACCACCATGGTTAGAGAATGGCAACTGGTGAAAGGTAGAGGAAGCTTCATGAAGTGTAATGTCATTAATCATTTCTCCATCAAAGATATAATGTCAATGTGGTCATCCACAAAAATCTCATGGCTAGCAGGGGTTACATTCTCAAGTGAATGTACATACTGGAGGATGATGTGGAAAGGAGCAGTTAAAGCCAATCTACTGGAATCACAACTGTGCACAATGAGAAGAATGAGGTGGATGCAGGAAGATCAGTTGCACTTATATGTGGAGCTTAGGAAGGTCAACAGGAGTTGCTACTTATTGAGAGAGAGCATAAGTACTTAGGTGGGCCTTTATGATAATTTCAAAACAGTCGCCCTACAAACCTTTAAGAGCAAGTGAAGCCTGGGATAATAGGGTCAGAAGAGAAAAGATTATGAGAACTGAGAATTTGAGCTGTTGGGTAGTTTTCCTGTGGGCAATGGGAAAAGGTGTAATGGCAGAAGTAGAGAAAAGGTGCAATGGCAGGAGAGAAAAAGAAAATGAGAAAAGGTAAAACAGAAGTGCTGGGCTCAGATATACAACAGCCAAGATATGCAGGAAAAAAGACTAAAAAAAAGCTACATAAGTGGCTTGGTCCCCATTTGATCAAAATAACAGGTTTGAAATACATGGAGAGTAGGGAGGGGTTAGGCAAAACTATATTTAAAGTCAGAGGTTGGTAAAGTTTATGTTCTGACTTTGATGACAAATTGATCAAGAAAAAGGTCAAATTTCAAGGGGGCAGAAAAAGTTGAAGCATTGTGGATTTTGCCTACTGAGATGAGGTCTGGCAGGAGACCCACACTGACTCTTCCAAGGAAGGTTTGCTGAATCACATGCGTTCATTACAGTGGCAAGGCCTTCAGCAGGTCTTTCCCAAGAGTCAAGACATTTGGAGCAAAATCTTGCCCAGTGTGAGTTTTCATCCAATCATAGTCTGGAAGCTCTTGTACTAACATAAGGGGCAGTAGTTGCTGCCAGAAGGATACCCCCAAAGTCCCATGATTGTGGAAGACCTAGGATAATGGTTAGTGATGTCCAGGTTTTCCCAGGTTAATGGTTGTGGAGTGAAGGTGTTATGGAATCCTTGCCTGATGTCCAGTCTCACAATCAGAAACAGAATACCTTAATTGAAGGACTTCCCTTCACAAGGCAACTAGCTGCAGGAATGTAGATAGCAACAACTGTGCACACCATGTGGCAAGAGGCTGGTCTACAGCTGGGTTAATCCCAGCCGTCCAGTTGATGCCCTTAAGCGGTCCTTAATTGGCCACTTAAGGGCTTCACCTTGCAACAGGGAAGTAAGATTGGCTATGGACCTTTCAATCCAAAACTGAATTTTGGCAAGAACAGGAAGGCAGTGGGGTTTGGGTACAACATGCACTTCGTCTAATTAAGTGCCATTCCTGCCTGTAAGTTTGCAGCTTCTACAATCACCAGATTTCACCATGAAGTATTTACAAATATGTTTGAAGTCGTAGTGTAGGATTTTAAAAATGAAATACAGGTAATATTCCAAATGAAATTAAGGAAATGTCAGACCTATTGAATAATTACTTTGTATTAATCCTCACAGTAGAGGAATAGCTTGGCAAACACAACTGAAATCCTATTTCCAAGCTTGCTGATAACAGAAGTTAGTGGGATAAGAAGTCATGTGGATTGGGGTATAAAATTCCTCAATGCAGTCGAGTAAAATTGGCACGTGGCAGACAGATTTCAACAAAGCTGGGAATCTGGACATCAATTCTGGCCCATAGCTAGGAATAGCAGATGTCCAAGAGATTTGAGGTCCATGTACACAAATCACTAAAATATAGTATTCAAATGTAAAAACCATCAAAAAGGCCTATGGAACATTGGCTTTTATAATGAGATAACTGAAAAATAAAGAAAAGGAGGTTTTGCGATAGATATAAGAAGTCCTGATAACAATGCATGCATCCGAGAAGGGATACTCCAACCTTGGAAGCAGTGCTGTGCAGTTTCACTGTATAGTACCAGGACACCAAGATTTTAAACTGAGAAGCGATTACATAAGCTCGACTTTTATTTTTTGGAATATAGAAGGTTAAGGGATTATTTAACGGAGGTTTTTTGGAATTTTGGAAATAATTGATAGGCTAAATAGAAATAAGTCATAGGGTAATGTGTGGTTATAGCACATAAATGAGCTATTCAGCCCTTCATGACTATTATGCTGGCTCTCCACAGGAACAATTCACAAAGCACCATTTGCCTTTCTTCTTCCTGTAGCCCTGTGCATTTTCCTTTTCAAATAATGTCAAAGTCCCTGCCTCCACCACTCTCTCAGGCAGTGTTTTCCAGATGCTAAACACTTGCTATGTGGGAAAAGTCTTGTTTTTCCCAATGCTGCTCTTGCTTCTTTTGCCAATTACCTTAAATATGTGCCCTCTGGTTCTTGATCCTTCCACCAATGGGAACAGTTTCTCCATCAATGTTTTCTGCTGGTGGGGGAATCTAGGACCAGGGGACAAAAAAGTTAGGCAAAAGTCATTCATGTTAAAAATGGTAGAAGCGGCCACAAAACAGCAGTAGCTCCTTGCTCCATCAATAATTTAAAATCTAAGATCAACAGATAGAACAAAAAGAGTAAGAAGGGATCTGGAACCAAGACTGATGCATGAAGTTAGAATATAGATGAACCATTATACTACAGAATGCTGAAATATAATTGAGGGGCTGAATGACCTTCTCAAGTTCCTGGGTTCTAACAATTCTAGTAGAAGAGAAAGACAAAAGGAAATCAGAGCACTGTATTTTACTTGCCTTGGTAGTTTCTTCCTTCTACAATCAAAAGGTTTAAGTACTAGTCTTGGAATCACCAATTTGCTACTTCCAAGTTTACCCTATTTTACTTTATAACCTTCGCATCTTGAGTGCTCAGTCATATCCTTTCATCTTGAGTTATGAATATGAAACTGATATTTTAATGTCTGTCAATCCAACTCCAGCACTCAATCTAGGATATCTCTTTGTCAGCAATTCTTAACTGTGCAAGATAATATCATACAAGGTAGATATTGTGTAAGACTATTGCATTTTTGTTAGTTTTTTGACCCAATACTTCAAAGTAATGTCACATCTTTGTTTTTCCATACTGCATTACCTCAGAGATCACTTTTTGGTCAGAAATGTGATCAATAAGATTACTAACATCCTCTTCGCCTACTACATATCCTTTTCCAATATCATATCCAAAGCTTAGTTGTTTGTTAATCTGCTTATTGAGAAGATGTATGAAGGTTGGTATCATAATCTGTAAAGCAAACACATAAATCGTGCATGATAGATACTTTCTGGGGTGAATAATATGTCCTATGATGCCTGATGAATTGCAGTTCATCACAACATTATACTCAGGTGTAGAGGTTTGGGCTTACTCCTTATTGATGCATTAACCAAGCAATGCCAGCGTAAAGTGCTTCGAGCTGCATATCAAACATGCTTATGGTTCATGTAATTTAAGGTGTTTACCAATAATACAGCTCGAGAGCACAAACAGCTGAATAATTACTAAACACACATTTCAAAGGAATGTCCACTTTAAAATAAAATCTCATTTTACAATGGAGTAGCCCTCATTATTGGACCATCCTTAAATATCCATATTTCAGGAATCTTTGAATAGACAATTAATCAATGAAAATTTATGCCACAGTATATCAAGAAAAATGCCTCCTGGTTTGACAGAAATGCCTATTCATTTCCATCCAGTTCTCAAGATAGTGCCAGCATTTATGTACCACATATCTACAGCATTATCTAAATATTTCAATGACTTGGCTTCAGGTTAACATTTGCTATCGATATACACAGAGACTTTGCAGCCAAAAATATGCTGGCATTGCCCTCAATTACATGCTCCTTTATCTTATCTACATCAGAAATAAATGTCATTTTAAGAATTTATGTATAATCCCTGGGTCATTTTTCTTGTTGATTCACTATTACTGGGCAGCACTATTATGAGTCAATGAATGAAACATAATATGGGCAAAATACTACTACAAACACTGGAAATCCAAGAACAAAATTAGCATGTCTCGCATCCCACATCCTCCTCCCCTCCCCCATCAGATAGTTTAATAAGACATAGATGGTATTAGGCAGGTAGTCTTCCTTCAATATACTTGGACTTGAGTACAGAAATTTAGATTATCTTGCTAGAAATATGACCTGCCTCATTTAGTACCCTGTTAGCCAGAATCCTATCACAATGTAGAGATCTACAAGACAATGGAATAAAGCTCTGAATTATCCAGTTTTGAGAGAACTTCTTTCACAGCCTAATGATGAATAGCGTATGCACTTCAGTAAACGACAGACCTTCTATCTTGAACCTTCCTTGGATATTAAAATGGAATTCTCTCTGATGCTGGTCATCTTTACACATATTTGAAACTGTTGCAACTTACTAAAGGTAAGGTAGGTGCCACTTAAATCAGATTTGATTCTGCAGCAGGACAAAACAGTGTTGTGTTAATTCCAGCTGAGGAAGCAGGGACAATAGGACAATAGACAATCTGCTCATCCCCCAAATGTTAATTTCCATTCTGGCACACAAAATGCAGTCAAGGATACTTTTCTGAGTTTGGGATTAAGTCATATTTTTCATTAGACTTGTAGAGATTTTACTGCTTATAGCACAGTACATTTCCACCAACACAATAATATAACATATATCGCAGGAAAAAAGGTGTTGACTGGTTGGCAAGTCAGTTCTGATCAGGTCAGTCATTGTCACGTAGAAAGCAGGAGTAAACCATGTCTGAAATTCCCTGGTAATTCAGAAAAGTTGCAAGGATTGAACATATTCCTTTGACTGCAGAGAATTGGTCGCTGATTATTGAAGTATGTTGCTTCAAGCATAAATGACCCATGTTATAATCTCAGCTGGTTATCTTAAATTGGTTGCTGGTTTTCAGTGTATTCAAAATTATTCAGCAAATGCTGTCCCAATAACAGAGTCACATCTAACAGTAGATGTTTTGAGTTCTACAAGCTGAGACTGGTTGAGTACAATCTATACTGTATTATGAATAACTAAAGTAACATTCCGTTTGATTTCATCATCCAATAATGTTCATATACTGCCTATGTACCTAGCACTGAAATTTAAACACGTGCATAATTGCGTGGTTGACAAAATGCATTTTGTTTGAGAGAACAAGCAGCCTTATACAAGATTCCTTTTCATGACTCACTGCTAAAGGAACCCATTGATATTTGTGCCCAGCCATTTTATAAACCAATCAACAATCTTTTCATCTGCACTATAAACTGATGCTCTTGTTTGTTATTTGGGAATCTTATAGTTGTACATATAATTGCAAGACAAAAAAACTTCAGCAAAATGTCTCTCCTTCAGGAATATTCAACTTCTGTTCTGTATTACGAAAGGAAGAAAATATATAGTAGGCAATTCAGTCCTTTGAGCCTGCTCTAAGACTTAATACGATCATGACTTATCTCATCTCAGCCTCAACTCTGCTTTCCTGCCAACTCTCCATAACCCTTTAACCTGTTACTAATTTAAAAATTTTCCTCTTCAAACTTATTTTGTGACCAGGCTTCTACTACGGAGTAGTAAATTCCACAGCTTCACCACCCTTTGAGAGAAGCAATTCCTCCTCAGTTGTTTTAGATCTGACACTCCTTAGCCAAAGACTATAGCCTCTCATTCTAGATTGCCGCACAAGGGGAAACACCCACAATACATTTACTTTGTCAAATCCCTTTCGCAAGTTATTTATGTCAATTATATCTCCACTCATTCTTTTAAACTCTAGTGAGCACAAGTCTGAATTGATCAATCTCTCCTTGTAAGACAAGTCTTTCATCTCTGGAATTAATCCAATAAACCTCCTCTGAACTGCCTGCAATGCAATTACATTCTTCCACAATAAGGGAGCCAAAACTGTACACAGTGATCTCGCCATGGCTTGTACAGTTGCAACAACACCTCTACTTTTATACTCCATTCCTTTAGCAATACATGCCAAAATTCCATTTGCCTTCCTTATTACCTGCCGTATTAACCTACACATACACACGGACACAGGTACACACAGACGCACACACAGACACCCACACACACCTTTATAGACACACACACTCCCACACATGCACCCCCTCACAGACTTAAGACACTCTGCACTCACACACACACACACACTTTCTCACTTAACAATGGTGATATCTGGACAATATGTTGAACATATTGTCTAGCTATCACCATTGTTCACAGCTAACCCGAGAATGCACTTTAAAAAAAAGGGTTTTGTGATTTACACATGAAAGAAGTGAAACTATCACTGTATTCTAACAGATGAAAGGCTTAACAGACAATCAATTTTTCAATGTATAATTTCAGTTACATCACACTGCAAATTTTTGCTATAAATTCTGTGTTACGATCGAGCCCTCCACAATCACCTGATGAAGGAGCGTCGCTCCGAAAGCTAGTGTGCTTCTAATTAAACCTGTTGGACTATGACCTGGTGTTGTGTGATTTTTAACTTTGTACACCCCAGTCCAACACCAGCATCTCCAAATCATATCTATTTTTCTGTGATTCATGCCTGAGGACACCCAGGTCTCTCTGCACTGAAGCATTCTGAGGTTTCCCTCCATTTAGATAATAAGATGCTTTTTCATTTTTCTGATTAAAATATATAATCTCACGCTTATCTACATTAAACTCCTTCACCAAATTTTGCTGATTCACCTGACCTATCCATAATCCACCTGCAAATTTCTTATTTCTTCATTGTAACTTACTTTCCTACACAGTATCACCTGTAAATGTGGCTATAGGACATTCTATCCCTGCGACCAAGTCATTAGCATAGTTTGTAAATAGTTGGGCCTGAGGACCGAACCTTGTAGCCCTTCACTAGTTACATCTTGACAACCAGAAAAAGACCCACTTAGCCCAACTTTCTGCTTTCTGTTGGTTAGCCAATCTTCTATCCGAGCTGATATAACACCCCAGCCCCACGTGGTCTTATGTTATGTACCTTTGGTGCGGCATGTTATCAAATTCATTCTGCAAGTTCAGATATACCTTATCTACAAGACTCCCATTACATACATTGCTTGTTAGATATTCTACGAAAACTAGCAAATTAGCCAAACACAATTTGGTGGAGGCGGTTGAATAAAGATGGACTCTACCACAGGTATATATTTTTATTCTTAAAGTACTCAAAATGGCACCGGATTGTTTTTCACTGTGTTTTACTATAGCATGAAGACCAGAATTGCACACAATATTCCAAAAGTGGCCTCACCAATATCCTGTACAGCCGCAACATGACCTCCCAACTCCTATACTCAATGTACTGACCAATAAAGGCAAGCATACCAAACACCTTCTTCACTATCCTATCTACCTGTGACTCCACTTTCAAGGAACTATGAACTTGCACTCCAAGGTCTCTTTGTTCAGCAACACTCCCCAGGACCTTACCATCCTGTCCTAATTTGCCTTTCCAAAATGCAGCACCACAAATTTAGTAAATTAAACTCCATCTGCCACTCCTCGGCCCATTGGCTCATCTGATCAAGATCATGGTGTACTCTGAGGTAAGCTTGTTCGCTGTCCATTACACCTCCAATTTTGGTGTTATCTGCAAACTTATGAGCTATACCTCTGATGTTCGCATCAACAACATTTATATAAATAATGAAAAGCAGTGGACTGAGCACCAAGCTTTGTGGCATATCACTGGTCACAGGCCTCCAGGATGAAAAGAAACCCTCCACCACCTGCATTCCACATTCAAGCCAGTTCTGTATCCAAATGGTTAGCTGTTCTTCTATTCCATGTGATCTAACCTTGCTAACCAGTCGACCATGAGGAACCTTGTCAAATGGTTTACTGAAGTCCATACAGATCACAATAGTTTATTCATAATTTATCTCAACTCATTTTATTACTTTTTTTTAGTAACTCTTTGTTGGTCTTTAAAAGTTGCCCAATCCTCCAGCCTGCCACTGACCTTTGCATTTTGTTATGCCTTAGCTTTTATGCTATCTTTAACTTTCTTGCTTAGCTATGGAATCTATTTTCTCTCTTAGAATTTTTCTTCTGTTCTGAAATATATTTGAGTTGGGAGGAACTGAATATCTCCTTAAACGTCTGCCACTGTTCATCAGCTGTCCGTTCTCTTTGCCTATTTGTCCAGTGCACCTATGTGCATGTCTTTGTTTAACAACAAAACGTTAATATGGGACTTGAGATTCTTATCTTCAAACAGAATACGAAATTCCAGCAAGCTATAAACACTTTTCTCGAGGGTACTTCACTATGAAATTATTAATTAATCCCATCTCATTACACAATACTAAATCCAAAATAGCTTGCTCCCTGGTTGTTTTTGGAGCAGTGTGGGAACCAATCTTAAATGAGATTAATTATTGTCACAGGAATACAAATATTGAAAACTATTTAGTGTCACCATGCTCCCACACCATCTTGAAACACAGAAAATAAACTAAGTTATTAATGCAATAGCACTCATCTTTACATTTCCTTCAAAGGATGTCCTCCCTCTTCTAATGATAGGCTCTGGGATCTCTGGAACCGATTCCAAGGTCTTGATTACGAGCTTCACTTCTGCTAGCGCTTTCTGCAAATGCCACGTCCAAGCTGGAGCCATGGGCTTGACTTCAGGCTCCTCTACCCCTGAGCTAATGTGTGTAGCAGTTGGAATAAAATTAAAGCGAATAGGGACAATTTGGTATGATCTAGTTGAGATTACTGAGATGCGGTTAGAAGAACACCATTTCTGGGAGTTCAATCTCCAAAGATATTCAATGTTTCAGAGGTATGGACAAAGAGGAAAAGGAGCTGGTGTAGCTGTGTGAGTAAAGAAAATGATCACTGCTGTAGTGAGCAACCACTGCACCCAAACCAGAGCTAACCATGGGCCTGGAGCTAAACTCTGTGCCCACGCCATGGTCCACCAGCACGAAGCAGTCGGCAAGCCTGCCCATGTTCGAGTCACTGCTACACATCAGCCAACCCTGCTACTCCTTCAGTCACCCATGTCCAGCTGCAGTTCAGCCTATGGAGACTTTCTAATACACTCTAAGAACTTTCCCTTAAGGCTACCCTTGCAAATTTGATTTACTTATCTGTATGCACTTTAAAATCGCCAAAGAATATTGTTGTACCTTTCTTACCAGACCCCAGCATTTCCTAGTTTACATCATGCCCCACTGTGGAATTACTATTCGAGGACCAACATGGAGTTATTTCCCTTACTGTTTCTTATTTCTCCCCAAACTGATTCTATGTCATGACTTCCAATGCCAAAATGATTGCTCACTACAGCAGTGATCATTTTCTTTGCTCACACAGCTACACCAGCTCCTTTTCCTCTTTGTCCATACCTCTGAAACATTGAATATCTTTGGAGATTGAACTCCCAGAAATGGTGTCCTTCTAACCGCATCTCAGTAATCTCAACTAGATCATACCAAATTGTCCCTATTCGCTTTAATTTTATTCCAACTGCTACACACATTCAGATACAAAGCTTCTAAATTTGTCCTATTATCCATTTTCCCTACTGTTGTATGATTCATTAGTGCAATGTGACATTCCTTTCATTTGCTGGTAACAATCAGCCTCACTAACCCACATTCCTACCTTCTCCTCAGACTTCGATTTTTAAAAATTTACCATGCAACAGAACCTCCCCCAACCCAACTCCACCCCATGATTTAGTAAAATTTAATGCCCTAATGGGGAGGCAATGGGCTGGTGGTATTATCGTTGGACTTTTAATCCAGAGACCCAGATAATGTTCTGGGGACCTGGGTTCAAATCTTGCCATAGTGGATGGAGGAATTTGAATTCAATTTTAAAAAATCTGGAATTAAGAGTCTAATGATGACCGTGAATCCACTGTGTATTGTCAGGGAAAAACCTATCTGGTTCCCTAATATCCTTTAGTTAAGGAAATTACCATCCTTCCCTAATCTGGCCTACATGTGTCTCTAGACCCACAGCGATGTGGTTGACTCTTAACTGCCCTGTGGGCAATTAGGAATGGGAAATACATAACAGCCTAGCTAGCGATGCCCACACATCTCGTGAACAAATATTAAAAAAGAATAATATCTATAGACCTTTTTATGCTAGTCATGAGTCTATTAAGCATTTCAGCAAATCAGACTGTGACAGCACCAAGGCCAATCTCATCTGATATCAGTTGTCAAATATAAAAACTACACCTTCTCCTTTTTGATCCCCACAACTCTTTATCTCACAACAATCGCCTCCATTTTACCTATGCAATGGAATTTTCCTTACCTTTAAAAGTCGGAGTACTCTAGCAAGTCGCACCAATCTGAATATTCGGACAGTACGGATCTTATGCACACTGCGCTCAAATAACTGGTCTATGATAATATCAGCTGCTGCTAATGTGATAATGAATACATCAAACTGATTCCAGTGATCAAAGATATAGGCTTTCCGCACAGCAAGGGCCTGAAATTCATAAAGGAAATACCTGTAAATATTCAGCTATCAACCAAATTATGACCTTGATGAACACTTAGGATCTTATTTCATTGAAAATTCATTAACAAGGTCAAATCAGTCTTATCCTCACTGTTGAGCAAACTCTGTACATAATATACTATAAAATGTGCAATTTCCTTCTATCCCTCTTAAATTCATTCATGTACTGGTTTCTCAAAAAAATGCTCTTTGTACCTCTGACTGGCAGCGTAGTTATTTAGCTCTCTGATACATGCATCCATGTAACAAACTCATTTTCTCGGCAGAGCATTGACAAGTGCCATGACACCAAGAGCAAATGGCAGCTGACACTTGGATCCAAATGTGCTATCTCACTACTACTCACTGTCGTGAATTATTCTGAGATGAAATGGCATCACTAGCTTCGGCCAAACAAATTGAAAATTTCATATTCAAGCCGAATGCAGTTTGAAAAATTAAAGAGTTGCACATATCTTGTTTCTAAAGCAAATTTTCTAAACACTAATACATCACATATTTTCAGCAACAAATGAGAATGTCTGTCCCTAGGAAACCTGATTCAAACACCCACTGGTCTAACATCTGTCCCCTGTTTGCTTGAACAAAACAACATTTTTATACAATGCAAAAAGAGTTCTAGTATCTTGTTTTTTAAAAACTGTAGCATCATCTTCCACAGTTCCTTGATTTAAAGGAGTCTTTTTAAATTCACAAAAATAATAGCGCTCTTTGCATGCTTCCATCTTTAGGAACAATGAAATGACATTTCAAAAATACTTTTCATCGTTTCACAGAAGCAAACTCAAGTCCTTTACTAAATTATCCCAGGATAAATTTTAAATCCACTTCTAATCATATGTTGTTAGTGTTCTGAAATCTCAGATGAGCCACCAACTTTTGTCACAACTCATTGGGGTAGTACACTGCAGGTGCACCCCACTCGCACCCTCACCATCTCCCCCCCCCCCACCCCGCCACTATTCTTGTACTCATCACGAACATGAAAGATAATTATCCAAAGTCCCCACTTTACATGACTGTCATACCTAGGTTCAAAGAAAACACTCAGCAGGTTTCTGCACTTAACAACAGCCAGCTGTGGCAAACAATTGTTTTTTTAAAACTGCACAAAAGAAACACAAATCGCTAAATTATAACTCTCTGCAACCTAACTCTATTCTTTCCATAAAAAGAAAATCCATTCAATACTGAAGAATATATGGAGAAAAGACAAGGTACAAATATTACAAAAAAAAAAGAACTGCAGATGCTGGGAATCTGAAACAATAACAGAAATTGCTGGAGAAACTCAGCACGTCTGGCAGCATCAATGGCGACTATTCATCAAATGAAGAGTCTTCAGCTTTGATAAATAATTATCGATTGATGAAGTCACCGGACTCAAATATATCACAGGTGGGAAAGTCAGTTATCCACAGATCTGGCACCAGTCTAGAATACAGTCTTCAATAAGACATTACCCTTCAGTTCCGATCCAGATCTTTTGGTTCTTTGATGAGGACAAATCGCTGTGGACACACAGATTCACAATCTTTCATTCACCAGTCAAGGATTCACCTTGACAATACTTCTGAAGTTCCTTTAAAGTTGCAGAGAAAGAAAGTAACTATCTGCTTGAATTTTCTTCTACTTCTCCAACCTTAGAAGGCAGAGACGCTTCAAAGAGGGAGGGAGGGAAGGAGGGAGGGAGAGAATGACAGCGAGAGAGAAAGAGAGCAAGAGCCAGAGCGAGAGGGAAAAATAAAATTTTCTTTTTCACAGTCTGACTATTTCTATTGTATTATTCAAACACAAAGCTGCAGCCACTAACTAGGAATGAAAAAAGAAACTATTACAATCCTGAACACATTCAATTAGTCCTGGTTGAAAAACCAATCAAAAGTCTGTCACTGGACAGAATTGTCCCTGAACACTTTTCCAGGGAGCCAAGGTGTCTCGCATCCTCCCCCAAAGTAACATAGCTGATACAACATACAATGAGTTCCAAAAACTTGTGTTTTTTTAAAAACTGCAACATCATCTTCTACATTCCTTTGGTTTCAAGGAACACCTTTTAACATTTGTAAGGCCAGGGTCCAAAACAAAAGTTTACACATACAATACATACTGGATATAAATTTCATGAAATGACATAACAAGTCCTGAGAATGTTGGCTCCATGGATTCACAGAATCCCTACAGTACACAGAAAGGTCACTTGATCTATCGAATCTGCACCAACTCTCTGAACAGCAACCCATCCAGACGTACACCCCCACCCAATCACTGTAAGCCACATTACAATGGCTAAACTAAATAGCATGCATATCCCTGGACACTACAGGACAATTTAGCATAGCCAATCTATCTAACCTACAAACCTTTGGACTGTGGGAGGAAACCGGAGAACGTGGCAGAAACACATGAACACGCAGGGAGAGTGTGCAAATTCCACAAACAAAGTCACCCAAGGCTGCAACTGAACCTGGTTCCCTGATGCTATGAAACAGCAGTGCTAACCATTCTGTTATGGACCAGTCCAGACCCCCTCAAAACATTTCAACAAAGTAGCCAGACCCTAACTTTGCAAGTTGTTTTAAACAGATACTCCAGGAGGGATGCAGTTAGCCAAACCACGTAGTTTTAAACCAAACAGAATTTATTTACAAGATTACCAAATGATACACAAACGAGAACAGAACCCTGAATAACTTAACCAATCTGAAAACCCAACAGATCATCCCAACTTAATGATGCTGTTCGAAATACTTGCAACAATCCCCATAAATACCCCCTGGCACAAAAGGTAAAATCAAACATAGGACATTACAAGAGAGGATCAGCCTGGACCTGCCTGGACCCAGCCTGGACCTGGGTCTAGCAGTTTTTACAACTGCCTGACTGCTTTCAGTGAATAGCCAGTCTGCCAAAAACCAAATCAAACCGGAGAAAAACTGAGTTGGGTGAACTGGCCACACCTATCATTGTGCAAGTGTATGTTTTAAACCTTGAAATCTTTTTGCCTGAGGCAGTATCTGTTAGCTATAATCAAACTAATCGTAAAACATTTCAACCTTAGACTTTTCAGTGTCTGTATCTTCTACAACCTCTCTGAAGAACAGCCAAGGACAACATAACCTTGTTAAAAGAGCAGCATCATCACATCTTCCCCGCTTAAAAAAAGTAATCATCAATATCCAAAGATGGGTTCATTTCAAAACCCCATAATATTAAACTGTCAGTGCTCCACAACAAACATATACATTACACTGACAATAATCATGCAAATACACATGACTACATTTTGTTTCAGTCTGTTTTACTCCTGCCATAAATGCCTCCATTTCTCATTCAAGTTTCGACAATGCTTTAGCAATCACATTTTCTCATCCTGCAACATGCACAATTTTCAAATTGAATGGTTGTAACAACAAGCTCCATCTAGACAGTCTGGCATTTCTGTCCTTAAATTTCTCTACAAACTTCAATGGGTTATGATCAGTGTATATGATTGGGTCAGACATGTTACTGCTAATGCAAACATTGAAATGTTATAAAGCAAACATCTAGCTCAAAGTTTCCTTCTCAACTGTAGAATATTTCTGCTCGTGACTGTTCAATTTCCTGGAGAAATACCTGATAGGTCTTTCTATCTTCTCGTCGTCTTCCTGCAAGAGCACAGCAGTGATACCTGCATCACTTGCTTCGACAGCCACCCAAAATGGCTTTGCATAATTAGGTGTGGCTAATACTGAAGCAGTGGTTAACACAGCTTTCAGGCTGTCAAATGCCTTCTGACATTCTGCTGTTCACTGAAACCTCTTGTCTTTCTTCAGCAATTCAGTGAGTGAAGCAGCTACACTGTTAAAGTCTGGTATACATTTTCGATTAAATTCACTCAATCTCAAAAACCGTAGTACTGCTCTTTTCGTTGATGGTATGGGAAACTCCCCAGTTACCTTTGTTTTTTGCGATATTAAAATAAGCTTTATCGGAGGAAGCAGTTTTACGAATATGTAAAGAAACTAATTTAAGGCAGACTGATTGCATAAAGGGCTTGGAACCTGCATTCTGCAATATAAAAATCCACTGCAGTTGGAATGAACAGTTGTCTTTAGCGTAAGTATTTGGATACAGAACAGGAGAAACCATTCTAGTATTTTATATAATGCAATTTAATATATATCTATGCAGAAAGAAATTTATTGTGGAAACACACAAGGCCCTTGAAATGATTTGTCGAAAATCTCTAACGTGTACAGCCTAGATTATAATGATTACTGATCATAATTCAGGCATACAATTGCAAACAGTGCTACCAGTCAAACAACTTGATGGTTACTTCAGATAGTTGAAGCAGATTGCCAAATATAATGAAATTGAGGCATGTGACTGGATCTGCAACCTGATTCATTGGGCAAAGAAGTGAAAGATGTGCTGCCATTTGACTTGATTAGTGTTGAGCAACACAAATGTCAACAATTGCACAAAGAGGCATACAAAGATCTAGTATTCCAGGCACTTTGGAAAACTATAATTGCAGGCTGACCTAATGTACCTCAAGACGTCCAGGAATCCTTGTGATCAGTTTAGGACCACCGATTTTTAAACAGAAGTATCTAGAGGTATAGCACACAATGGTAGGTAAATTTTAATATCCGGATCACTCCAAGAAGACATTCTAACAAAACTGCACCATGATCATATTGCCTTTCAGTATACTAGGCATCTGCCAACTGAAACCAAATGATGACTCGAGTTCAATAGTGATGAAGAGAAGGCTGTGAAGATGTGTAAACCATATCAGCCACAACAAACAAGCCACCACAAGCAGCCTTTGATACCCCACAAGCTTGTATCACACTATTGAAACAAAATTGTGACAGACTTATATGATGTCTGATGAGTTTTTTCTAGGTGGCATGTTATTTTTACCAATATTCAATAATAAGTACATGATAGGTCAAGTGTCATACAGAGTACCAATTTGGTTGTTCGGGATGCCACAAAAAAAACTGACAACAGTCCTCAGTATGCAGACGAGCAAATTTGGTAGTTTTGCGAGATGACACCATTGACACATTATCAACAATTAAAATAAAGTACATCATTTCTAGTGTTAAATTCTTAATTTTAAGATCTGGGGAAAAAACAGTTGCAATGCTTCCTCTAAGGACAACACAAATGAGTGCAAGTTTATCTTCACCAACTGAATTCATGTTTCTGGGGCAAGTTCAAATGAATGTTCCAATCCATCACCAAACCAAGTTTCCACTTGAACAGGTTATTCTGCTATAAACGCGCATTTCGTTCATGCAAATTCACTATAACGCAATTGACAAATTGGGGACACTGTTTCTATAATGCAAACTTTTAAAGTGTCTATTGGTTATACTGCAATTCCGACCCTATTTAGTTTAAACGGTGCTGCTATTACGTGATTTTCTTATAATGAAAGATTGGACAAGAACGGAACAACGGTGTTATAGCAGAATTGACTGTACAAGCTACTGAACTAATAGCACAAAGTCATAGAGATGTACAGCACGGAAACAGACCCTTTGGTTCAACTCGTCCATGCCGACCAGATATCCCAACCCAAACTAGTCCCACCTGCCAGCACCCAGCCCATATCCCTCCAAACCCTTCCTATTAATATTCATTTACCAATCCAGATGCCCTTTAAATGTTGCAATTGTACCAGCCTCCACGACTTCCTCTAGCAGCTCACTCCATACACGTACCACCCTCTGCATGAAAACGTTACCCCTTAGATCTCTTTTATATCTTTCCTCTCTCACCCTAAACCTATGCCCGCTAGTTCTGGACTCACCCACCCCAGCAAAAATACATTGTCTATTTATCCTATCCATGCCTCTCATGATTTTATAAACCTCTATGAGATCACCCCTCAGACTCAGACACTCAAGGGAAAACAACCCCTGCCTATTCCACCCCTCCTTATAGCTCAAATCCTCCAACCCTGTCAGTTTCCTTGTAAATCTTTTCTGAACCCTTTCAAGTTTCACAACAGGAGACCAGAACTGAGTATAATATTCCAAAAGTGGCCAAACCAATGTCCTGTACAGCCGGAACATGACCTCTCAGCTCCTATACTCAATACTCTGACCAAAAAAGGAAAGCATACCAAATGCCTTCATCATTATCCTACCTACCTGCGACTCCACTTTCAAGGAGCTATGAACCTGCACTCCAAGGTCTCTTGTTCAGCAACACTCCCCAGGACCTTACCACTAAGTGTATAAGTCCTGCTAAGATTTGCTTTCCCAAAATGCAGCATCTTGCATTTATCTAAATTAAAATCCATCTGCCACTTCTCAGCCCATTGGCCCATTGTAATCTGAGGTAACCTTCTTCACTGTCCACTACACCTCCAATTTTGGTGTCATCTGCAAACTCACTAATTAGACCTCATATGCTTACATCCAAATCATTTATATACATGATGAAAAGTAGAGGACCCAACACCGATCCTTGTGGCACTCCACTGGTCACAGACCTCCAGTCTGAAAAACAACCCTCCACCACCACCCTGTCTTCTACCTTCAAGCCAGTTCTGTACCCAAATGGTTAGTTCTCCCTGTATTCCGTGAGATCTAACCTTGCTAACCAGTCTCCCATGGGAAACCTTGTTGAATGCCTTACTGAAGTCCATATAGATCACGTCCACTGCTCTGCCCTCATCATTCCTCTTTGTTACTTCTTCAAAAAACTCAATCAAGTTTGTGAGGCATGATTTCCCACATACAAAGCCATGTTGACTATCCCTAATCAGTCCTTGCCTTTCCAAATACATGTACATCCTGTCCCTCAGGATTCCCTCCAACAACTTACCCACCGCCGACGTCAGGCTCACTGGTCTACAGTTCCCTGGCTTGTCCTTACCACCCTTCTTAAACAGTGGCACCATGTTAGCCAACCTCCAGCCTTCCGTCACCTCACCTGTGACTATCGACGATACAAATATCTCAGCAAGGGGTCCAGCAATCACTTCCCTAGCTTCCCACAGAGGTCTAGGGTAGAGGATTAAAAAGAAATGCATTAACAACTGTTAAAACCGGGTGAGGTCGGGGGCTCCCTTCTTTTTTGTCAGTTGCAACAAATATTTTTATTTTCAACTCATAGGTATCACCCTTCAACTAGCACCTTGCTTATCTGTTGTCTTTGGAATGTTCATCAAACTTCCACCAGAAAAAGCAATGCATAATATTAGTTTAAATCATTGACTATTTCCTTGTTTCCTATTATTAATTCCCAGTTGCATTCTCCAAGAGTTCCACACTTGATTTACTTTCTTTTTATGTACCTGCAGAAGTTCTTGTAGTTTGTTTTTATATTGCTTGCCAATTTACCTTATAATCAATTTAATCCCTTTCTATTAGCTTTTTAGTTATCTGCTGCTGGTTCCCACAAAAAATTCCCAATCCTCTATTCTACTACAAGTGTTTGCCAGTTTGTATTCATTAGAGTTTGATTGAGCAGTGTGCTAAACGAACTTTGTTAATGAGTGGTTCATTCTTCTTATCAGTCCTTCTTTTTGATTGGGAATAATTTTTACTAAGAGTTATGAAATATCTGCTTAAATGTCGACCATTGCTCATCCATTGATCCCTTAGATTGTTCTACCAGTCCACTTTCAGCAATATTTCTTCATGCCTCCATAATTCCCCTTAAGTTGAAGAACATGGTTTGAGACATGAGTTGCTCATCGATAAATTGAGTGTGAAATTTCACCATGTGGTGATCCCTATTCCCTGGAAGATCCTTAACTACAGGTCGTTCTGCTGTAACACATGCATCGCTATAGCCAATTCGCTATAACACAATTTTGGCCCCATTATTTTAAATGGTGCTGGTACTACATGATTTTCTTATAACACAGCATTACACAAGAACAGAGCTACCGCATTATAGCAGAATTGACTGTACAATATTTTTTATTAATCCTACCTCATTATACATTACCAGATCAAAAATAGCTTGTTTCTGAGTAGTTTCTGTAATTACTGCTCTGAGGAACAATCCCTTTTGCACTCTACAAATTTATCTTTCACGTTATCCTTTCTAATCTGATTTGTCTAGTCAATATGCAGATTACCTTCGCCTATGTCAATTGTAGGGCTCTTCTTAAGGCCTTGATTATTTCTCAATGTAACTTTTGTCTCACAGTTAGCCAACGTTTTTTAGACATACACATGATTCCCAACCATGACTTCTTTCCCTTCTTATGCCTTATTTCCACCCAAACAGATCCCACTTAATGATCTATTACACCTATATCACTATTCACCACCACAATTACACCTTCACTTACTAACAATGCTATCCCACCACCTTTTCCTGAATACCTACTCTTCCAGAATGTTGAATACCCCTTAACATTGAGTTCTTGATTACCTTACAACCACATATCCTTAACAGCAATCAAGTCATATTCGTTTATTTCCATTTTGCAATCAATTAATCTTGTTCCAAATCCTGTGTGCATCCAGATAAAGAGCCTCACGCTAGAATATTTCACCACTGGTTCTAAGTTCTGCTGCACTCTTCTAATTATATTTTCTACGCTTTTCTATCATACTTTGCTTCATCACTAAGCTGCACCTCTGCTTTCTAGTTTCTTATTGTTTCTTAAACAAATTTTCAAATGAAGTTTTGCCTCTCTTTAATTAGTTTAAAGCCCTATCTACAACCCTATTTAAGTCACCTGGACACTGATACCTGCATGATTCAATTGAAGTCTGACCCAATGGAATAACTTTCTTTCCCAAGTATTGACGCCAGTGTCCCCTGAAATTGGAACCTATTTGTCTCACACCAATTTTTGAGTCCCACATTTACCTCTCAAATCTTATCTACTCTGTGCCAATTTGCACCTGTTTCAGATAATAACCCTGAGATTATTAATCTGTGTGGTTCTACTTTATAGTTTAGCCCTGAGATGTTCATAGCCTCTCAGCAGAGTCCCTTTCCCTAGGTTTGTTATCTTCATGTAGCACAACTGGATTCTTCCCCTCCCACTTCAAGTTCCTCTCCAGCCAAGAAGATACATCTTAACCTTAGCATCAGTTAGCTGATACAGCCTTCAGGACTCTGTCTTTCCTGCAGAGAACTATATTTATTCACCTAACTTTACTATCTCCTTTTATTAATACATTTCTCTTTTCTTCTCACACTTGGGTTCTGCAATCTTTCTCCATTTGGAAAATAAGCTGCTATTCTGTTTCTTCTGTTATGGACCAGACCAAACCCCCTCAAAATATATTAAGAAGATAGCCTGGACCTTTTCTTTCAAGTTAAAGATAAGTGTAAGGTGTTGCGTTCCAGATACAGTTCGACTTCTCAAACTATTTCATGTTAAGCAAAACACACTTTATTCAAATACTTGTAGGCAAAATATAGTAAGAGAGAGAAAAAAATGGCTTAACTGTAACTCTATTGAAATGTCTAAATATTACTAATTAACTGTTCCAATATAGTACATCCCAATAACACAGTCTTGACAAAGGCAAATTCAGAAAAAAAAATATTTTCTCACATGCAACTCCAGCAGCAGGAAAATACCAAGAGAAAAATCAGAGTGTAGCAGGGAGAGATGTACTGCAACCTCCAAATCCTGCTAAGACCCCAGCAACAATTGCTGCACTGAAAAGCTGAAAAAAAAACTTTAAATCCTGGTTTGTCAGAGAATCCACACCCATTCAGGCTGCTTCTATTGTCCCAACTTCCTTAAAAAAACCCCAAGGCATCAAAAACTATTTAATCTAGTGGCTCTGCACAGACTGTTGGCACCTCCACCTTCAAACCACTCTTCAAAAAAACCCAGGACAGAATTCATCTCTTAAAGACACAGCATGTGCACACTGTCCAAGTGGGCAAGTTCACATCTTCTCACATTATACTCCAGCTAGGTTATTTTTGCCCACTCAAACTAACTACATTCCTTTGCAGATTCTATGTCCTTTTCACAGCTTATTTTCCAATCTATATTCTTATTATCAGCAAATGTGGTAACCATTCATTTAGTAATAGATATGAATTGTAAACAACGGAGGTCAAAACATTGATCTCTGTGGAACGTCCCTCTACCATCCTGCCAACCCAAACATGAACCATTTATACCTACTCACGGCATTCAATTAGCCAAACAAGCCTCAATCTAAACCTATATGTTGCCCACACACTGATAATGTTTATGTTATACAATAATCTTTGATGTCGAATTTTCAAAATGCCTTCTGAAAATCTAAACATCCAACTGGTTCTCCTTTATTTACTATACTTGTTACTTTCTCAAAGAACATTAAGAAATTAATCAACCATGCTGATCCTTTAACAAAACCATAGAATCACAGAACTTACACAGTGTGGAAGCAAGCCGTTTGGACCATTGAGTCCACACCAACTAATTCAGGCTTATCCCCCTACCCTATTCCTGTTACCTTGCATTTCCAATTGCCAATCCACCTAACCTGCACATCTTTGCTTTGCGGGAGGAAACTAGAGCACTCAGAGACAGACATGGGGAAAATGTGCAAACTCCGTACAGGTCGGTGCCCAAGGGTTGAACCCGGGTCCCCAGCACTGTCAGGCAGCAGTGCCAATCACTGAGCCATCCAAAATCATGTTGATTCCAATTGCATTACGATTTTCTAACTGCTCTGCTATAAATTCTTTAATAATAGATTGGTATATGATGTTATTAAGCAAACTGGCCCATAAATTTTTCTTCCTGTTTCCCTCCTGTCTTGATTACAGGGATCATATTCACTATTAATGTAACCTGATGGGACCATTAAAAAATTTAAAGAATTTTGGAAAATTAAAGAAAAACCAACTAAACTATATCCACAGTTATTTCTTCTTATATCCTGGGATGAAGCTAGTCAGGACCAGGGAACATGTCAGGTTTTAGTTCTAATAGCTTTCTCAGCAGCCAGTCCCTGGTGTTCGTGATTGCTTTAAGTTCCTTGCTTATTTTCATCTTCTGATTCAGAATTATTTTTGGGATATTGTTTATAAATCCTCTGTAATGAAAAATACAGATTTAAAACATCTGTTTAATTCATGTGCTTCTTCTCTGACATTGAGAGAATGTCAGAGAAGCACAGAACCATTTGAAACAGGTATAAATTGCACCCCAACTGGAGTACCCATCCTGTACGGTTTCATTGTAAACTCTTCAGTTGTCTAACCTATATTCAGTTCCATTGAACATGGTTTGGGTAATGCATATTCCATACAGTCAAAGCCCAAAATTGCATCAAAATTTTTCATAAGATCACAATTTACACATATCCCTGTGGTTGTCAACCATTTTTGACAGGTCAGGCAGCATCCAAGGAACAGGAGAATCGATGTTTCGGGCATAAGCCCTTCTTCAGGAATGAGGAAAGCGTGTCCAGCAGGCTAAGATAAAAGGTAGGAAGGAGGGACTTGGGGGGGGGCGTTTGGAAATGCAATAGGTGGAGGGAGGTCAAGGTGAGGGTGATAGGCTGGAGT
>NC_057725.1:50518496-50583301 GCF_004010195.1 Chiloscyllium plagiosum | reverse complement strand
CCTTGTCTCAGTCAAATCCCTCAAACTCAGCACCGCCTTCCTAACCTGCAATCTTCTTCCTTACCTCTCCGCCCCCACCTCACTCCGGCCTATCATCCTCACCTAGACCTCCCTCCACCTATCGCATTTCCAACGCCCCTCCCCCAAATCCCTCCTCCCTACCTTTTATCTTAGCCTGCTGGACACGCTTTCCTCATTCCTGAAGAAGAGCTTATGCCCGAAACGTCGATTCTCCTGTTCCTTGGATGCTGTCTGATCTGCTGCGCTTTTCCAGCAACACATTTTCAGCTCTGAACTCCAGCATCTGCAGTCCTCACTTTCTCCTCAACCATTTTTGAAAGCAAAGCTGACTATCTAAATAACGAGACAATTCAAAATTAATGCCGGTGTGGGTTTCTTGTAATTAATTATTATCACAAAATTGAAACATTAATCTTGAAACAATAGAAGAAGTCACCTGCCCCATCCATCTACCATCACCTGCAATTATCCCATTTCCTTTACTCCAATTCCAATCTTACTATTTAAAATGTATTCCCAGGCTCTGCCCAATTAATTTCTCAACCACCATTTAAAATTAGAATACATTACATAAAATGACCAGCTCATTTTCCTAAATAACAAACACTGTACATAAAACATGAAGTTTAAAAATATATCAAAACATTGTGTGAATGTAACTTTTTGATTTTGACAATAAGGAAATAGAACACATGAACAAAGGTGCAAAACAGCTAGTTGGAAAATTACATTCAATATAAGAATTAAACTAGATCACATTGTTCTCTGTAAAGATGTAGACAATGTACAACATAATACGATTTTACCTACCTTCATAAGTGCCTGTACTACGTACACGACAAAGAAAACATAATTAATCGTTCGCAGCTCTATCTCAAGCTCTACATTCACATTGGGAATATATTCCAGAATGAGTGGAAAGACGTTAAGTAGAATAGCCATGTAAACAAAAAATTCAAACGCATTGGTGAATACCATGCGGTAGCAAAACTTTGAAATCCTGTTTCTGTAAAAAAAATTTAATATAATTTAGCAATTTTACAATTTGCACTCCTCCTGCAGAAACATCCTTAATCTGAGCATATTATGGAAATCTCACATATTGAGCCCATTAATTTAAAGAGTTGAAAATCACAAATTGAAGTATAATTTCCCTATGTATTTTAAAGCATCACCAAAGCAGAACATCACCTAAAATATTCTGCTCAGTACTAATAGTATCTTGAGCAGGGAATCTCATCATCTTGCTAGCTTTCCTGAAAATGATTAAATGAATCGTCCCAAATTGTACTACAAAAGATCTATGGAAATAATTTTGAATAAATGAACATGGCAATGGAAGTGCTATTTTGCATGTGTGCTTCCCAACGTTAAATGAAACAGCCAATTCAAAAGTGCCTTTAACTCTAACAAATGTTGCCACAAGTCCGCTTTAAATATTAATATACCATAAATGCAATGCTACACAATTGTTAAAAAAGATCTTGAAATGTGATTTAACATTAATAAATAGTCATCTACAATTTACAGCAAGAGCTTAACAGTTTGCAAAATTGCACTATTTCAGATGAATCGCAAAAAAATGTGATTAAGAACTAAATAACAGATCAACATGCTGTGATTAAGTTCTGATAGTTGATACTCTTTGGAATCTTCATGTTGTGAGACTTGAAAGGGTTCAGAAAAGATTGACAAGGATGTTGCCAGGATTGGGGAATTTGAGCTATAGAGAGAGGTTGAATAGACTGGGGCTGTTTTCCCTGAAGCGTCGGAAGCTGAGGGGTGACCTTATAGAGGTTTATAAAATCACGAGGGGCATGGATAGGATAAATAGACAAAGTCTTTTCCCTGTGGGCAAGTCCAGAACTCGAGCGCATAGATTTAGGGTGAGATGGGAAAGATATAAGAGAGACCTAAGGGGCAACTTTTTCACACAGCATGGAATGAGCTGCCAGAGCAAGTGGTGGAGGCTAGTACAGTAGCAACATTTACAAAGTATCTAAATGGGTATACGAATAGGAAGGGTTTGGAGGGATATGGGCCGGGTGCTGGCAGGTGGGACTAGATTGCGTTGGGATATCTGGTCGGCATGGATGAGTTGGACCGAAGGGTCTGTTTCCATGTTGCACAGCTCTCTCTCTATATATATATTTTAAAGTACAGGCCAAACAAATATAATTGAGGTGGCATATAAACAATATACCTCCAATAATGAAAAGTATTAATAAAATTGATCAGAAATTGTGGAAATCAGCATCAAGTGCTAATAATCTCAGGAAAACACCGAGTCAAAATGACACTAAATTGGAGGATGGGGTTAATACAGAGGAGGAATATGAAAAAAAATGCAGAAAAACATCAATAACTTTCTTTACATGGGTGTAATTGGAAAATGAACTGTGAATATTGGTAAGTGTGAGGTGGTATATATATTTAGACGCGGAATGAGGCCACTAAGCCACTAAGGTGCAAACTATCTGGTTGGAGAGACTCTTCCATCTTTTCATCCCACATGTTTCCAGTTTCTTTTCCCTTGTGATGTGATCATTTGAAGTTTATTCATACCCATCACCAATTGATTTTCAATGATGTTTGAGAAGTTTATTAAGTCTTCTACCGAAAAGACAGACACATAGGATTGAATCTTACATTTATTTTGCTAAGCAGAAGTCGTGTCAGGCTTTTCTCCAGCTGCGAGGACTAACAAGATTTCTCATGTTATCTTACCAAGCTCACCTCATTAACTACCTAATCCATCCTATGACAGCACTCACGTGTGATGTTATTACCATCTTTCAAAACACAGATCACAGAAAAACTCATCACTAAGCAGATATCCACTGAAAAATCAGCATCCCTTGCACCTGCACCATTCTTAAAAGGGCGCTCTGTATCCAGACAAGCACTAGCAATCTAGTGTTGCCCCTCATTGGCAATGTAATGCTGCAGCAGCTATAAATCGCACCACTCACAGCACATGGTTATCACTCCTTGCACATATAAGTCCATTCTCTCATCGCAGTTGCTGTTTAGCTACGAGCCATTAAGCTTAACTGTCCTTGGCTACATCCCATCTAAACACCCTCTTTAAGTAACCACTTCCCCGACCCAATAACCACTGGTTACCCACATATTGTTGTTGTCCAAAAGAAGAACATCACATACAGTAAGCTACCAGACAAATCCAAACATGAGCTTTTATTTACAGTCACTAAAAGCACACACAAGTAAAACCAGTAGAGGCTGTAGTTCCACCCACAATGCCAACCAAATACTGGCATGATGACCAATAACTATTCTACTAGAACTGGGTGTCAATATTTCTTACTTGGCTTGTAGTGCCTAACTCAGCTAAGGTCTATCACGCATAAGGTCAGCTTCCTCCAGTTCAATATCCTCTCCTTCTCGTTGAAAGATTGCTCGTGTCCCCAGCTCTTCAACATCTCTCACATCGCCTCATTGCCTGCTTCAGTTGTGCAATACCATATCAAAATGATGCAGTGCATTTGGTCCAGTCTACTCTGGAGGGACCCTGAGACTGCACCAAGCAGGGGAACTGTTATTTCAATTCACTTGGGAGAGTGTGCTACTTCTCAAATCCCATTACTCTCAGATATAAGGGTATAATAATATTAATAAAGGTAATTATTAATTACCTGTCCAGAATCAAGTTAACAGAAAACACCAAACAGGTTCCAGTACTTAACAAGAACTACTATTACAAGCAAAATTTCATCAAATAAAACAGCAAGGAGTTATCAACATATGGTCCTCATAGTCAAACTGTAACTAGCTCTTCAAAGCCCTGCACACAGAGACAAACAAAACATTAATTTAATGGGTGGAGGAAAACAATCTGGGAAACCACAGTTCATTTACACCAGTCCACAGGGTTTGCAGAAATTATCCTTTTCCATTTTATTCCATAACTAAAAATTTTAAAAAAACAAAATGATATGATCTTGACACCACACTTTAGCAGCCCTTAGTCTGCTCCAACACAGCCCTGGTCACAGACTGTGCACCAACGTGATGAAGGCACTGCACTGAGTGTATAGCCAACACACAGAAGAGTTTCTTGCTTCAAAAAGAGTTTGCTTGCTACACTCCAATACTTCTTCCACCCAGATCCACACAGATCATAAAACTTCAATTCAGCACAGTTGATCAACATTACTCACATGACATAAAATGCAAGGTCATTTGTCTCGTCCTACAGCACCCTTGGAAGTTTCACAAGTGATCTACGCTTTTGGCCAGCATTCTCCTCCTTTTAAGTCATTGTCCCTAACTTCTGCATCAGTGAGATGACATTATTTGATTCGTAAGCATGAATGGGATGCTGCAATCTGCTTTTCACCAAAATTTGAAGTCTGAGGTATGTCCATTTCATATGCATTCCAAATGGGAGAAGAAATAATTACAAATGAAATGAAGCTGGAGTTTGCAAATGCATGCTTCACGTTTTTGCCCTAACAATGTGCTAGTATCCTAGGAGATCTTACACTTTCACTCATTGAAATGACACAACACTGGGCATTGTCCAAGTCATTTTCTAGTTGCATTTAACATCTCAAGAATGGCAAGTGACAGCAGGGAACACAGCTTGTGGGGAATATAGGCAGCACCAATTGATTCTCAGGTGCCCAATAGTTGCTCCTATCTATTATGTGAACAGCCATGTATTGAATATTCACGTCCTGCAGATCTTAGAAAGGTGCGCTAGTGTATTATGGGCTGTTGTTGGACACCATTTTCTGAGGAACATTTGTGACAAAATTCAGAATATACAGGGATAAATCTTTAAGAAAACTGAGGCACCCTTGTAGTTCATCTCTGTCATGGGGTACAGGCATCTTTTTTATGATCTTCCATTTTGGAAGGATCAGTTCCAATAATATCTGAAGAAGTTGATTCGGCTCATGTTGATTTGACATGTATTACTGTTGAAAGCAAGGCTGCATTTTCTTGCTGCCATCAAGAGCTGAAGAAAGTTTGCAGCATGTTTAATTTTCCCAAGAACTGCATTCAGCTGGAATAGAGAGTCAACCCAGACAGATTCTCTATGATACAACCCATATTTTGTATTCTGTTAATGGTTAATCCAAATTTTCTTCTGTAAAATAGTTTCTTCCATAAGGAGCTCCAAAGGTTGTCAGTTTCTCTGACTCTAGGGAAAGAAAAATAACCAATGAACCAATTTACGGCATCAAGCTTGAAAAAAATGATTTGCATCTGAAGCTCTTCCAGGTTAGGAATCTTGTTTGGACATCTTTCAGTGTAATGTTTAGTACTTGTATGTAAAAATATACAGAGGATGCCATTTTTCTTCAAAATAAAAGTAATGACATGGCACAAATCAGTACAACTCTTAACTTCGGTTTTGTACCATGGAATCAAATTTCAGCTTAAAGAACATCTATAAAGAACAGTGAATGCTAGGTTTGGCATCGTCTTTCAGATGTAATATTGCAGCATCTTTAAAACTACCAATAAAATCAAAAATGACTGCATAGACATTAGGCAGATTAAGGATTGGATCAATGTTGCAACTGGAATCTTTGATGCCAGAATTAACTTTGATGCTAGTACTGGTTCCCCTCATGGATGTGATTATATTTAAATCTGATGGTAGACCAATGACAGAAGGTCCAGCTATATCAGTTTTCAGTTGTCCATTCTGAGAAGCCATAGTGACATAAATGACGAATAATGCCAATGCATGGAATACCAGAGCCATTAAAAGCAATTAGCTTTTGGTGTGTTGACTGCCCTACACTGTATCGGTTTCCTGAGTACATCTCTGTCTGTGTGAGGTTTGTACATTCTCCCCATGTCTGAGTGGGTTTCTTCCAGGTGGGCTTGTTTCCTCCTACAATCCAAAGATGTGCAGGTTAGGTGGATTGACATAGTAAATGTGGGGTTACACAATAAGGTGGGGTGCTTTTAGAGGATTGGTGCTGACTCGATGGGCCAAACAATTTGCTTCCACTTTGTAGAGATTCTATGAATCTTATATAAAAGATGCTAAAAACAATGATATTTGCACTTGGACCAGTGTCAATCTTGGCGTAGTGCCAAGTTGTTAATCCTATTGAGGTATATAATTTGGATGGAGGAACAAGCTTCAAATTTTTTGATGGCATCTACATGGTGTGTAAGTTGACCACATATATGATCTGACAGCATCTACAGACTGTAATGCTTCAGCGAACTCTTAGACTCAGCTGACATGCCTGCTAACCATGATTGGGAGTTTGCAAATTTCTTTGGCTTAGTTCCTGGTCTGGCTCTTCTTCAAAACCTCTGTGGGGAATTGTCTTGTACTTTTTTTTTCTGAGAACCCTGACTTCTTGCACATTTTAGCCAAACATCCTTTTGCAGAATACAGCTTCTACATGTCATAAGGTTAAAGGGAAAAGGCAAGATAGTGGCACTAAAATGTTCAGGGAACCTATGCAGATATTTAAATATTCTGGCTACAAGTACAGGTCAGAAGCTGGGAGTTCTTTAATTAATAAATTGTCTTGTACTTTTTTTTTCTGAGAACCCTGACTTCTTGCACATTTTAGCCAAACATCCTTTTGCAGAATACAGCTTAATATTCTGGCTACAAGTACAGGTCAGAAGCTGGGAGTTCTTTAATTAATAACTCACCTCCTGATCCTCAAAGTCTGTTCACTATCCACCAGGCACAAGTCACTCTCAATTTGCCCAGATTATCACAGCTCCAACAATACTCAAGAAGCTCGACAAAATTCCAGAACAAATTAGCCCTCCTAATTGGCACCCCTTCCACCACTTTCAAAATTCAATTCCTCTGTCACCAATCCACAGTGACAGCAGTAAATGCCATCTACAAGATGCTCTTCAAGAAATAACCATGGCTCCTACCTAAAAAAACAGATATATGAGAACACTACTATCTGCAAGTTGCCCTCCCTGCCATAAACCATTCTGACTAGAAACTGTGTTGCTGTTACTTCACTATCACTGGTTGTAATTCCTGGAACTCTCTTCCTAACAGCATTGCGGGTGCATATACCTTAAATGGATGGCGACATTTCAAAAAAGGTATCAACACTATCTTCTCAAAAGCAGCAGCTGGTGATAGGGAACAAATGCTAGCCTGTCCAGATCACCCAAATTCTGTGAATGAATTTAAAGCAAAACATGAGTAAGAGTAAAAAAGAATACAAATAATAAGAATAAAGAACTGCAGATGCTGGAAATCAGAAAAAGACAAGAGAAATTGCATGAATAAACTCAGCAGGTCTAGTCGTATCTGTGGAGAGGATTCAGAGTTAACATTTCAGGTCCAGTGACCCTTCTTTAGATCAGAATACATAAGAATGAGACCTGAATGAATAAAGATGAGCTTTTTATATATAAAAAATTTTTTTTTAGTAAATTTAATGGGCTTTCGGCACACAAGGTATGTTACAACTTTTCAGCTGGCAGAAAAGAAATCACACTGAAAGACAAATTCACAAAAGCTTTTTGTACAGTTTTCTAGATTGTTTTCTATGCAATATCAGTTGAGGTTTCTTGGTTTATCCGAGTGAACAACTTGATCCTTCAATTTCCTGTTGCAAATTTATGCCTCATTGGTACTTACAAATTGAATAAAAATACTTTAAATTTATTCACAAGAAATCAATTGGATATTAAATTGATTATTAAAATGTGTCAGTCCTCACTTCAGATGATTGCTAATATTTATTCCCATGAATTTAAAATATTTTGGTTGGCCAACCTCTCTACATTGATTCTATCATTTATGACTCAAACTATAATGAACTTTTATCCTCCAGATCAAGATAAAATCTTTTGACTTTAATCAAAATTTTGATGCACTTAGAAGCATTTATTTTTATATGAATGCATACATGCAGGCACTTTATTATTTATAAACCATAAACCAAATCATCCGCCGACATTTCCGCCACCTCCAAACAGACCCCACCACCAGGGATATATTTCCCTCCCCACCCCTCTCCGCCTTCCGCAAAGACCGTTCCCTCCGTGACTACCTGGTCAGGTCCACGCCCCCCCTACGACCCACCCTCCCATCCTGGCACTTTCCCCTGCCACCGCAGGAACTGTAAAACCTGCGCCCACACCTCCTCCCTCACCTCCATCCAAGGCCCCAAAGGAGCTTTCCACATCCATCAAAGTTTTACCTGCACATCCACTAATATCAGCTATTGTATCCGTTGCTCCCGATGCGGTCTCCTCTACATTGGGGAGACTAGGCGCCTCCTAGCAGAGCGCTTTAGGGAACATCTCCGAGACACCCGCACCAATCAACCACATCGCCCAGTGCCTCAACATTTCAACTCCCCCTCCCACTCTGCCGAGGATATGGAGATGCTGGGCCTCCTCCACCGCCGCTCCCTCACCACCAGACGCCTGGAGGAAGAACGCCTCATCTTCCGCCTCGGAACACTTCAACCCCAGGGCACCAATGTGGATTTCAACAGTTTCCTCATTTCCCCTTCCCCCACCTCATCCTAGCTTCTAACCTCCAGAAACTCCATCCCCTGACCTGTCCGGACTTGTCCAACCTGCCCAGCTCCTTTTCCACCTATCCACTCCACCCTCTCCTCCCTGACCTATCACCTTCATCTCCTTCCCCACTGACCTATTGTACTCTATGCCACTCTCTCCCCACCCCCACCCTCCTCTAGCTTATCTCTCCACGCTTCAGGCTCTCTGCCTTTATTCCTGATGAAGGGCTTTTGCCCGAAACGTCGATTTTGCCTGTCCTCGGATGCTACCTGAATTGCTGTGCTCTTCCAGCACCACTGATCCAGACTTTATTATTTATGTCTATTCAAAGGCATGATTCAGTAATGAAGACAATGTCCATGATGTACAGCAGTAGCACAAAAATCAGGCACAGTTACATGACAAACATTAAGAAAAAATAATTCTACTTGCTTGGATGGTTTATATTTGTCCCCTTTGACATTGTACATCCAGTCTTCCAGCTTTTTCCTTATGGTGACAAAAATGCCTCCAATTTCCCACTCTTTCTTGACATCTACTACAGTCATAAATCTAAACACAGTAAAGAGACTGTAACCACTAAAAGCATTTTTCAATCATATCTACTGGAATAAACTTAACTGAATAAACAAAATATTTACCTCTTTTGTGACATCTAGTTATGAACAAATCAAAAGTTATGACACAAAAAGATGTACTTAGCATACCATGGGTCAGGCAAATAGAATGCTTTCAAGATTAGTATTTTGGCTGCCATCCATGTAATAATTCCCAAAGACTGTGTCGATCAAGACAATATATTTCTCAGACAAGGTGAGATGTTTCTCTGGAAATGCACCTACTTGGACAATGCCAAAGAGGAAATTGAATCAATGAGGCTTGCCCCAAATAAATGCTCCCAAATCATTTTAAATGGGATGTTTCCAAAGACTCCATCAGTTGCTGAAACCATGTCCCATCAAATGGCCAATGGAGAAAACTCTCCAGAAGGGCATGACAGACCAGAAGCTTTCAAAGGGCCCAATGAAATCTCAAGGTAGGTACAATTTTCTATACATTAAAGTTAAAAGGTTTTTAAAGTTATTGCAAATTATTTTAACTTAAAAGAACTATATTGCTCAAGTTTTCCATCTTGTACTCAGCAGTACAAACACCAGAAGGTCAAATTTGAAAAGGTTTACTTAACCTGTTGTTCAAATTTGTAAGTTCCTTTGTCAGGTCAATTTGAAGTAGACTGCTCACTTTGCAGGTCTTAAATTAATAGTCTTTGGTACATTTGCAAGTTTAATTGAATTGTTTGAATAAAAAATAAACATTGATCTGGATCACCATAGTCCCACAGACTAGCTCTGATGTATTCAGTATTTGCATCAAGCTTGCAAGGTGTGCAAAGGTCAAGCCATTTCAATGATACTATGCAATGTCTATGAGAGTTACTTCTTCTATTAACAAGACATTGCTATCAATCCAAAAATATATTCTGCCTACCACATAATTCAGGTATATCATGTATAAGCTTCACTGCCAGAGCAATTCCAGATGCATAAGCCATACTTCTAAAAAAAATTGGCTTATCAAGCCAAACACAATATTCCTCCAGTTATTAATTACAGGTGGAACCTCATGCTTGCAAAACCCAATAAACACTGTTAGAATGGAGTCCATAATTGGACAGCACTTGCCAAATAATTGAAAGTGCACAAACAGCTGCAACAACAACCAATTTAAATTAGTCATATTGAAATTGTGACTCATTTAAAATTGCTAGAAGTGACTTACGTTCTTCTCTGCAAGCAAAAGGAATAGGTTTGATCACATTTTTAAACTGCATAACAACAAATAAGAACTGGAACAGGGCTCTTGTGGCACAAATCCCACCTGCTCCAAAGTTATATCATAACATTTCTGAACAAGCTGATTAGAAAAATATTTAGAATCAGTCTATTCAGCTCTTCCAGCCTGCTGGAACTTTCAATAAAAACCCAGACAGCCTGTAGTGTCCCATTGCTTTTCTAATAGAAATGCCTCAGCCAACAAAAATCAACTTACTGACCAATCAGTGCCCTTCTTTCCTGTAGTACAAACTGTTGTGGTCAGTTGAAATTTTCCATTCTTGTGTTTTTCCTGATGAGTGTAACACATACTATCAGTATCATTCTTATCCAAAATATTTTGCATCCTTGTGTTTGTCCACATACTATCAGTATCATTCTTATCCAAAATATTTTGCATCCTTGTGTTATGCATCATTCAAGGTGGATTTGAAAAATTAAGCTCCACTATTCCTGGAGTCATCACAGAAGTTAAGATTTTTAAAAGTACACAGAATTCACCAATTTATCTGACTTTAGATCCACGGCGACAAAGTGTGGGCCAGGTTCTGTACTCTACAAGAATTACTACAAATATTGACTACAAATAAAGAGATTCGAACTACAAATAAACAATACAAACTATCGACATAAAAAACTACCAGTTAAAATTCTAACCCAGTTATAAACTCGCTCTGTATATACATAAATACACAAAAATGAAACATATGTGTTATGGGTGAAGGGAAAGACTGGGAAGGCAGTTCAGTGGTTCCTGACCATAGCGTTTGATAAGATAGTTCTTTTGTTGATCATAATGCTGCTTTTCAATCTTCCTTCTGCAAAGTATTTTAAACTGTTTGCAGGAGGCACAGGATGATTGGTTCATACTTACAAAACTCTGACTTATTAAAGTTCACAACTACAGCAAGAGGAAATAACTGACTTTCTTCAGGTGCAAGGTGTTTATAACTGCAGAGAATAACTACAGCTTCTGCTTTTTGAGAGATCCGATGGCATTTCCCAAACATTCACATCCCCAACCTGTTTAGCTATCTGGAAACCAAACACATTGCTGCTGGTAAGCAGAAGATCTCAGTCTTCGATAACTAATCATTGGTACATGCATAATTCAAATACTTATGGTCGGCCAAAGACCTATGCATATGCACCCCGCAGCTCCAGCTCATTCTACAAACCTGAACACACAAGTGTTTACTTATAATGAGTGTCATGTTACATGCTTTCAAACAAGTGCAGCAATCTTTGTTTTTAAAATCACTTTTTTCCCCATTACAGTTCACAATCAAAAATACTGAAAATAAATGATATGGTCTTCATAACATAATGTTTTGGCAGCCTTCTTTCTGAAACACTGCATACAATTTTGATTCTTAGCACAGGTTCTCTATACTGATAGTGGGAATGACAGTGGGGATGAAAGATTAGTTTGAATAGGCCTCTATTCAATAGAGTTTAGAAAGATGACAGAGGATCTGATTGAAACCCAAAAAATTTGAACAGCGCTAGAGAGACGCAAGGAAAATATTTTCCATGGTTGATAAGTCTAAAACTAGTGATCACAGTCTCAGGGTATGAGGCTGGCCATTTGGACAGAGATGAAGAAAACGTTCTTTACTTGTGGAATTCTCTACCTGTGGAATGTAGTAGTTAACTTTTAGACATGAAAGGCATCAAAGGACATGGGTGAAAGCAGTAATCTGGTAATGAAGCTGAGGATCAGCCATGAACAGACTGAATGGTGGAACAGGCTCAAAGGGGCAAATAGCCTACTCCTGCACCTAATTTCTATGTTTCTAAATTATTATTTTAGCAGACATACAAATCATTTCTTCCTGCCTGCCCCTCATCACTAGCAGTGGGTTCCTTCCCTTGAACATACTTGGATTCTCTTGCTGTGGTGAGTCATCAGAAAAATGGAAGAAAAGTCAGTGATCACCTTCTTGCCTTTAATTATGCAGTTAAAATGAAGGACGATCTTAGCTGTTACTGCTTCAAAAGGATACTGTAGACTGAACCAACTAAGGCATAGCCTCCACTGTTCCACAATACTTAGCATTTGCCAAGCTAAAGTAGTATATCACTTGTTCCTCAAGAGGGATATCCCTCTAGCGTTGATAGAGACAAGAAAAAAACTGCAGATGCTGGAATCCAAAGTAGACAAACAGGAGGCTAGAAGAACACAGCAAGCCAGGTAGCATCAGAAGGTGGAGAAGTCAACGTTTCAGGTCAAGACCCTTGATCAGGATTGGGTTGTGGGGAGGAAGCTCAGAAATAAACAGAGGAAGGGAGGTGGGATAGCAATAGGTGGATGCAGCTGGGGTTTATTCTAATACATTAGTGGGAACGATGGAGTGGATAAGTGGGAAGAATGATGGGCAGGTAAAGTAAGGTCAAGAAAGCAGGGAGGAGAGTAAGGGCTGGGCATGGGTGGAGGTTGGGGGTGGGGAGATAGTGAAGTTAGCGAGGCAGGTGGTGAGCCAGGAGATAGGTGGAAAGGTTTTTGAAATTGGGTGGGAATTGTGGTGTTGTGAACCAAGGAGTGGCAAAGTCCTTGTGGAAGGCAGTGGAGGTGGGATGGGGAAGATGTTCTGCATGGCATGGTCTAATTGGAGGTGGCGGAAGTATCTGAGGATGATATGTTGGATGCGGAATCAGGTGGGGTGGAGAATGAGATCAAGGCAGAACCCTATCTTTATTATGTTTGGCTGGAGCAGTGGGGGGGGGGGGGGGGGATGAAATTGGATGAGATGGAATTTTTGGCAGGCTAGAGGATGGGAGATATAGTCCAGGTAGCTGTGCGAGTCTGTGGGTTTACAGTAAACGTCAGTTCGTTTACTGTCACCAGGGATGGAAACAGAGTTGTCAAGAAATGGGTGGGAGGTGCTCAAGACGGACCAAGTGAATTTGAGGGTGGGATGGAAGTTGTTAGCGAATTCCATGAACTGCTTCCTGGTGAGTCAGAGGTTGCCTTGCATCTCCTCCAACCTACGAGGAGAAAGTGAGGACTGCAGATGCTGGAGATCAGAGCTGAAAATGTGTTGCTGGAAAAGCGCAGCAGGTCAGGCAGCATCCAAGGAACAGGAGAAGCGACGTTTCGGGCAGAAGGACGTATGCCCGAAACGTCGATTGTCCTGTTCCTTGGATGCTGCCTGACCTGCTGCGCTTTTCCAGCAATACATTTTCAGCTCTCCTCCAACCTAATTAATGCATCCGGTGCTCCTGACGTGGTCTTCTCTACATCTGTGACACCCATACATAGATGGGTGACCATTTCACCCAACATCATTGCCAGGCCCTAAACAGTCAGCCTGACCTCCTGGTCATGGCCCATTTCAATTCCCCCTCCTACTCCCCCTCTAACATGATCATCCTTGGCTTCCTCCATTGCCACAGTGGATCAAACCACAAATTGGAGGAACCTCACCTCATCTTCCACCTGGGCAGCCTACAGCATGGAAAATGTAACATCGAGTTCTCCAATTTCAAAAAACCTAACCACCCATCCCCGGCTCCTTTTCCAGCCCCACCTCCTCCCTTCCATTCCACTTCCTGCCTCACTATCTCCCCATCCCCAGCTTTATCCCATGTCCAGCCGTTATTCTCCTCCGTCTCCTTGATCTGACCTTACCTGTCTATCTTCATTACCAGCTATCCATTCCACCCTATCACAATAAACCCACCTGCATCCACCTTTTGCTACCCCATCTACCTTTCCCCAGCCCCACCTCTTCCCTCTATTTATTTGAGCTCCTTTCCCCCTCCCCAATCCTAATGAGGGTCTCGACCCAAAACATCGACTTCTCCACCTCCTAATGCTGCCTCGTTTGCTGAGTTCTTCCAGCCTCCTGTATCTCAATCCCTCCAGTATTGGGCTGGATTTAACGCCTCCTCAACCAGGCATATTTTCAGCCCTGAGTTGGCTGGTAAGTAAAATGCATCTGGTGCTGAAGCCTTCATGCCCTTTGCATTCACCCAAGCTGAACTCCTCCCCAATATGTTAAGTGGGCACCAAATCAGCAACCCACGTGCCATATTTAAATTGATAATTAATGATCAATGAAACTTGTTAGCAATCTTATTGACTTGGATACATTGCCAACAGTATAAAATATTTGATGTGTGTGGGCAGATAGGAGTGGGTTGACCACTCTTTTGTGGCCTAAATCAGAAGAGTGTCAGGAGAGGATATGTCATTCTGGGGCACTCCCTGTGGTTCAGGGGTACCATCCAAAGATATCAGTCTTCCCCTCACCCCATCTCCTTTGCTAAGCCTGGATATCCACACAGTAGCATTCTAGGGCAGCCATCCCCTCCTTGCAATCACAGCTCTATCTAGCAGCAGATTGGCTAGCAGGTTCTGAAGGCAGGACCTCCTCTCACTGAGTGGGAGAAATTCTGCTCAAACAATTCAGTCTGCTCACAGCATCCAAACGTCTTGTGCGATACTTCTTCCAGAGTGTCTGCTATTGGCTGGCCTTCCATCGTAGAATAGTCATCCCCCACACCCTCAAAATGTTGTGCACAACCTCTCTGGTCACCTGTTCACATTTCCTTGAAACAAGATTGAGTTTGTTAGGTAATATAAGCAGCAGTTGTGGTAACACCATGTCAGAATGACTTTTAACTCTCTCAATATATTGTAAACACAGTGTAAATGTTCTCAACATTTTTGGTGTATCAATAGAGATGAAATCATTACTAAATACATTTAAATAGGAAATACAGATTTAACACATTTGCAGCAGTTATTGTCTCGTTTCCCTCTGAATCTTTCATTTTTTCAATCAGACCATCCTCTTCAGGATCATTAGCATGAATGCACTTGGTCATCAGTAGATTTGAGCTTGCTGAATCTTGTATTATACCCTGGGTAAGTTGCACTCAAATATTGGAACACGGTTGGTTACTGATGTCATCAAAACAGCAAAATTGGGTTTTGAGAGCTTTGAAGTTATTCAGACGTGGCTTAGTGTCTTCTGCTGTTTGGAAAATATTCTTCAAACCCTTTTTTTGCTTTTTTCATATTGAATTCTGCACTTGACTTTCAATACCAGTTAGTGAACCAATCAAAAAATTGTTGGACATGGACACATTCCCACCATCATAGTCACTAAAACTCTCCCCCTCTCTCTCTCTCTCACACACACACACAGACATATATACAAGGAAAAATAATTATATGGTGGAAGAAAGTTTGGAAGGCAGTTCAGTGTTCTTAGTCAGGCGCTACTGAGATGATTCTGATGATTCTGACATTGGTCAGCAGATTTCTTCTCAGTCACTTTTCTCCAGATGCTTCAGTTTGCGTGAGATACAAGATGGCTAGTTTGATTATAAAAGGTCTCTGACTAATCAATGAAAAGTCACAGCTTACAACAACTGAATGAAGGATGAACCAGTTTTCTTCAGGTTAACTATGGGTTTTATGCAGTCCATAGACCAATCAACTTATCACCACCCAGCTACATCTATGCAGAGGATCCCTCAGCTCCAGTTTGTCTACAACCACTACAATTACTGCTTGTTCTAACAGCTATTTATGAAATGTTTGCCATAGTGCTATAATTACCTCCACCTCTTTTGTTGAAGACCAGTATTTTATTTGGTAAAGCTGATGATTTAAAGTTGAAGTGAGAGACTTGTAAGGTGAAACATCCCATTTCTAAAGGTATTTCTGTTAGCTGCTTGATGACTTCTGGTAGAACTCATCGTAAAACAGCTTGTTATTGATTTAAAAAGCAGATCTTTCACGAAGTCGAAGTATTTTCCAAATTAGATGTTTGCTGCAGTTGATAATGCATCTTGTGTTGTCGTTATGTCTGATTAACTCATTCAACTTGACAATATTTTTGGATTAGTTTCACTGCAAATTGCATTAAGTCATCACCATTTGTTTCCTCAGATAGGGGAATGTTTTCAATGTACCAAGCAAGTCCAGTGATAAGTGAAATAACTCTACAGAGGCTGGTCTCCTGTTACCAAGTCACATTTCATTTTCAAACCAAAAGTCATTGACACTGATCCAGCTTCCTCAGAGTCAGCTCTCAGTGAACAGGACCTCAGACTGAAACTCCTTTTTTTTTGCAAACAAACCAACAACAAAAAAAACAGTCTCCTCTTCCCTTGAGAGAGCAGAGTCCTTTCCTTCACTCCACACTGAACCATCTCCCTCAGAGGCAGCACTTAAGAGTGAACAGGATGTCCGACACTCCTGTTTTTTTTTGCTCTCAGAGTGAACAATATGTCTGACACAGAAACTCCTTTTTTATCCATCAGCTAAAGCTCCTTGATTGGACCACAGTAACAGCCCCAATTAAGGAACTCATTCTAAGCACTTCACCTGGCTGACCTCATTACAATCACGACAATAAACATTTCTGTAGGCTTTTGCGTTGCTTTTTTAAAAAAATATAAATAATGGTTGCATTTCATATACCAGGGCATAACATCGAGAATAGTTGGACAATGCCAGTTGGTGCATGCAAAAGTTTTTCTCATGCCAAAGACAGAAGCAGCAGTTTTAAAACAGAAACATAGAATACAGGAACAGAAGTAAGCCATTCAGTCTGTTCTGCCAATAATCATGGCTAATCATCCAACTCAGTGCCCTGTTCCTGTTTTCTCCCCATACTGTTGAGCCCTTTATCCCTAAGAACTATATCTAACTTCTTGAATGAAAACATTTAATATTTCTGTACCAGAGAAATCCCCAGCTCACCACTCTCTGGGTGAAGACATTTCTCCTCATTTAATTCTAAATGGCCTATCCCATATCTTGAAACAGTCTCACTTCATGTCAGTCCTGCCATACCAGGGATCTGTTTGGTAAATCTTTGTTACACTCTGCCCATAGTTAGAACATCATTCCAGATGTGGTTTCACCAAGGCTCTAGGTAAATGCAGCAGAAATCCTTGTTGCTTTACTTAATGCTCTCACAATGAAGGCCAACATGCCATTTACCTTGCACACCACTTGCAGCTCATGACTTACTTACTTACTTTCAACAATAGTATACTAAGGACACTCGGGTATCTCTGAATCTTCCCCTTTCCCAATCTGTCACTATTCAGACAATAGTCTGCCTTCCTATTTATGCTATCAAAATGGATAACTTCAATTTACCTACATTATATTTCATCTGTCATACATTTTTTCTCACTCAATTTGTTCATTTCACATTGAAACATGTCTACAACCTCCTTACAGTTCACCCTCCCATCGCTTTATGTCATATTTTGAGATTTTTTTTTAAAGTTCGATTGTTGTTGTCATGTGTACCAAGATACAGTGAAGTGTGCTTGCTCTACAGGCAAATCATAGCATACAAAGTGCATCAGGGTAGCAGAACGGAGTGCAAAATATAGCCATCGAGAAGGTGCAGGGAGCGAAAGCAAGAGTGAGAAGAGAGGTCATGATTAATATTTGAGAGGTCCGTTCAAAAGTCTGATACCCCCAAGGAAGAAGCTGTTCTTGAATCTGTTCACACACGTATTTAAACTTTTATACCTTCTGTTTGACCAAAAACGGTGGCTATAACTGGGGTGGGAGGAGTCTTTGATTATGTTGGTTGCTTTCCCAAAGCAACAGGAAGTATTGATGGAGTCAATGGAGGGAAGCCTGGTTTCCATCATGGACTGGGCTGTGCTCACGACTCTGTGGTTTCTTGCATTATTGAGAAGAGCAGTTGCCATACCACACTGTGATGCATCCACATAACATGGTTTCTACGGTGCATCTATAAAAATTGCTAAGAGTCCTTGCAGACATGCTAAATGACCTTAGCCTCTGAGGAAGTGTTGTTGTGCTTTTTGACCATTACATAGACATGGACATGATCACTGGTCACTGGTCAGACTGTTGATGATCATCACTTCCAAGAACTTGACACTCTCGACCATCTCCAACTCAGCACCACTGATGCAGACCAGGGTGTGCTGTCTACTCCACTTCCTGAAGTCAACGACCAGCTCTTTTGTTGTACGAATGCTGATAGAGAGATTGTTATCTTTATATCATGCTGCTAAGCACTGAATTACATTTAGTTCCCTCAGTTAAATAATTTATTTTGCAAATAGCTGGACCCCACCAGTTACTGCCTGTAACTCAGGAAATGATCCATTTACTCATATTCTGTTGTCTATCTGCCAACCAGTTCTTATCCAGATCAGTACACAAAGCCTCCAATTCCATATGGTTTAATTTTACAATCTCATCTCTTATAAACGGCCTTATTGCAAGCCTTCTGAAAGATCCAAGTAAACCATATCAACTGGCTCCCTCTTACCGACTCAATGAGTTACATCCTTGAAATATTCCTGGAGATTGGTCAAACATGATTTCATAAATGCTTGTTGAATCTGTCCAATCTTGCCACTTTTTAAAAAAATTCCTGCTTTTATATCTTTTATAATAGAATCAAGTGTTTTCCGCACAACCAACATCAGGCTTAGCAGACTATAATCAGTTTCCTCTCTCATTTTTAAAATAATAGGGTTATATTAGCAAACCTCCAATCCAAAAGGACCTGTTCCAAAGTTGAGAGAATCTTGGAAGAGGATTTCATCAATGTATCTACTGTTTCTAGGATCACTTCCTTAAGTACTGTGTGACATAGATTACTGGGCCTTGGGACTTTATCAGATTTTAATCTTATCAATTTCCACAACATCCTTTCCCTATCAAAGGCGGACTTAATATTTTAAAAATATTGTTGCAGACTGGATAATGAAAACATAAAAATTTATATTAGAAGTTAAATGACATGAATCAATTTCAGAATACATTTCAACTTCAGCTGGAAAAGTAGGTGGGAGGAGGACCCCTAGACAGGCAGTCATCAGCACCTAGACAGTGGGCAAGAGGATGATCCTAAGACAGGTAATAAAGATCTAGATGATCAAGATATAGGGAGCACCTTGAAACAAGCAATCAGCCCAGTCCAGTCTCTGGATCCAGACAGATCAACTTTATTTTAAGAAAACCCAAGTGTGATGCCACAGGGAAACAGCTAATTGACTGGTTGGTGAGTATTTTTCTAACTCATCATTCAAGTCTCAATACTTTTAGTAATTGTAACATTTTATTGGTAGAAGATTTAATACAAGTACTAAAAATATAAAGTGCTGAAGAAACTGAGCAAATCTGGCTGCATCTGTGGAGAGAGAAACAGAATTAATACTGTGAGCTCAGTGTGACTCCTCTGAAAGAAATGTTAACACATTTCTCTTTCCACTGATATTGCTTTCCACTGACATTCCTCTGAAAGAAATGTTAACACATTTCTCTTTCCACTGATATTGTGTTGAGCTTCTCCAGAACTTCATTTTTATTTTAGAATTCCAGTATCCATAGCATTTTGCTTTTACTAATTATAATAAGTTAATAATATACCAGAAGGGAGAAGTTATCTGGATGTTTTATTCCATGTGGCAAATCTTAGGATAAGGTCTTCTAATTTGGTCTGTGGTTGGAAATAGGAGGATTTGATTGTGACGGACATAAATGATAGGAGAGGAAAAGCCTTATTTTTTCTTAATTATCCAACAACTTGAAGGCTCTTGCACTTCATTTGGGTCTACGGTTAGATTAGATTAGATTAGATTATCTATAGTGCGGAAATAGACCCTTCGGCCCAACAAGTCCACACTGACCCTCCGAAGAGTAACCCATCCAGACCCATTCACCTACTCTCTACTAATGCACCTATCACTATGGGCAATTTAGCATGGCCAATTCACCTGACCCACACATCTTTGGACTATGGGAGGAAACTGGAGCACCTGGAGGAAACCCACGCAGACACAGGGAGAATGTGCAAACTCCACACAGTCACCTGAGGCTGGAATCGAACCCAGGTCCCTGGTGCTGCAAGGCAGCAGTGCTAACCACTGAGCCACTGTGCCTCCCTCACCGAAGGGGAGTTTCCTCACCTCCCCTCCCCCCACCTTATCCCAGATCCAATCCTCCAACTCAGCACCGCCTTCTTGAATTGTCCTACCTGTCCATCTCCCTTCCCACCTATCTGCTCCATCCTCTGCTCCGACCTATCACCATCACTCTCCACCTTCACCTACCTATTGCATTCTAAGCTACCTTCCCCTCGATCCCAACCCCACCCATTTATCTCTCAGCCCCCACCCTGCTCCCCCTTCCCCTTCCACATTCCACATTCCAGTAGGTTATGCTCGAAACGTCAACTCTCCTGCTCCTCAGATGCTGCCTGACCTGCTGTGCTTTTCCATCGCCGCAATTTTTGACTCTGATCTCCAGTATCTAAACAATAACTATGCCTGTCTTTTCTTCCAGTCTTATTTTCAATAGTTGGGCTATGGACCTCCACTGGATTGATTCAAGGACATGGGCAATTACTGCAGTGGTCTGCCATTATCTTCTGCAGGATGGCTGACCAGAAGACTGCCTCACTCTTAACTGCCTTTCATTAAGCTTACTGGAAGAATTTACAAACTAATAGTCAACCTGTTTAGCCATATTGCAAACATACCTTTCATGGCCAATAAGATCTGACGTGAGATTCAAACCAGCAGCTTCTAACCCAGTTATTTTTATTACTGCATCACAAAATCTACTTAACATTAACTGACAGATATAATGGTTGCATAGGTTTTATGGTGACTTAGCCAATCATAGAACTATTGATCTAAGTGACTTCTTGTAGCTTTCAGACAATGAGGATATTTGAGTTAATTCTAAGCATATCTCACCGCTGTGATGAAATTGATTTCTCTATGGCACTTATAAAGCCAAGCAGTTTTCATTCAGTGCACCAAGCACGTAACTTTTTTGAGCAAAAGCTCAGGGCAAAAACAAACATATATCATAAAGTCACACAGAATAGAAACAGGCCCTTTGGTCCAACCAGTCCATAACGAATTTCATCCCAAACTAAAGTAATCTCACCTGGCCCACATCCCTCCAAACCTTTCCTATTCACGTATCCAGCCAAATGTCTTTTAAATGTTGTAATTGTACCCACATCCACCACTTCCTCCAAATGTTCATTCCACCCTGTGTAAAAAATTAGCCTCTTACCTTATATACTTGAACAATAGTCGAATTTTTTGACAACTGTTTAAGGCTAAATTTATGGGGTTGACTATTACATTGATGCTACTTTTGAGTGGTTGAAATTCATGCCCGTCAAAATTCATACAGCATCATTAGTAGAATCCCAATTGATCTCTAACTGAATAAAGAAGAAAAAAAGCATTACGGTAATTCTGAAAACCTAGAGCAGAACACGATGGTTGGCAGACTGGAAGACTGGCAGTCTGAAAAGCTTCAGTGGAGCACAACAGCCAGCACACTGGCTATCAGCGAAGAACTAGGATCGACTTTTATATGAGGTATATGGAAAATTCCAAAAATTTGCCAAAAATAGGGAGTCGACGTTTACATGAGATCGACTATTACTCGGTATGTCTTTAAAACCTCTCTCCTCTCACTTAACAACATGCCTCCTAGTTTTGAAATCCCCCATCTAGGGAAAAAGACAACTACCATGAACTATATCTATACCCCTCATCATTTTATAAACTTCTACCAGGTCACCTTTCAACCTCCTATACTCTACAGAAAAGAGTCCCAGCCTTTCTTTATAACTCAAACCTTCCATACAAGGCAACATCCTTGTAAATCTCTTGAATACTCTACAGCTTTATAATATCCTTCCTATAACTGATGACCCAGAACTGGACACAATATTCCAGAAGAGACCTTACCAATATCCTGTACAACCTCAACATAACATCCCAACTCCTATAATCAAAGGACTGAGCAATGAAGGCAAGTGTGCTAAATGCCTTTTTAACCATCCTGTCTTTATGTGATTCCTGAAGAAGGGCTAATGCCCGAATCGTCGATTCTCCTGTTCCCTAGATGCTGCCTGACCTGCTGCGCTTTTCCAGCAACACATTTCCATGTCTTTATGTGATGCAAAGTTTAAAGAATTATGTACCTGCACATCTGGGTCATTTTGTTCTACAACACTACCGAAGGCCCTAGCCTTGTTTATTGCACCAAATTGCAATACCTAGCATTTATCCAGATTGAACTCCATCTTCCATTTTTCAGCCCATTGACCCATTTCATCAAGATCCTTTTGTAATCTTAGAAAACCATCTTCATGGTCTCCTACACCACCAATTTTGGTGCCATGCACAACCTTACTAATCATGTCTTCCATATTCTCATCTATATCATTTATATAAATGGCAAATAAAAGAGGACCCAGAACTGATCACTGCGGAACATCACTGGTCACAGGCCTCCAGTCCGAAAACCATTACTCTGTCTCCTGCCGTTAAGCCAATTATGTATCAAACATAATACGACTCTAACTAGTTCTCAATGTCACCTGATAGATGAGGCAGAAATCATCAGAAAATCCTTTGAAAGCATTGGTACGTATAATAGCCCATTTGACTTTCCGGCTCATTGTTATACCTTGACCATGGTATGTAGAGTACAACTAAAGTGAAAAGGTACATGGCAGCTTCTGCTTTTATTAATCGTCATGCATGTATGCTCAAGTCTGCCTCTTAAAAAAAAACTAAAGATTTAACCAGTAATTACAATTTCCAGCATGATGCTCTTACCTTCCAGAATCAATCATGTTTTCAGTGATACTAATCAACGTCCGAGCTGCCTGGCGATTAAGCATTCCAGCACTATACTGCCGCCAGTAACTGGTCTAAATGCAATAACAATTCAGAATAGAGAAGTTGTTATAATAACTGTAGGCCAATAGTCTGATTGAAAAGATAATTATGCAAATAATAATGCTGGGTTTTTTTTTACTGTTAATGGAGAAAAGTGATCACAGAAAGATACTAGACAAAGTAATATATAATTCAAAGATGTAACCTTCTGTGCTTTTAATACACGTATCCTGGCTTCTTCCATCATGTCATCTATCTCACGAAGAGAAGGTTCCCACGGTATGTTCTTCTCACAGTCAGGGCAACGAGCTGTTCTTGTATTTTGTAAAAGATCATCAACATGAACCTGAGAAGTACAGTATATATGGTTTGGTAATGCCTTCATGCAGATTATTTACTTCCTGCACAAAAAAATAAATAGCAGACATTGTTTAAGTTATTTGTTTGAAAATCTTTGCCGTTCCTGAAATATCTCCCAGGCAGGAACTTACACCAGAATTTTATTAAAAATGCTCATCAGGATTCAAACACTGCTAGCAAGTTCCTCATATATTGCCCACCCCTTACTGCCCTTAAGGAAACAATAACTGCATTCTCACATCAGGATATCCAGATAGGGAAGGTGCTTTCAAAAATTCTCTTAAGGTTGTTCAATAGTTTGACCCAATAATCAACTACATATGACCAATTCAGGATGCTCTATGGCATGAACCTGAGAAGTAGAGATACTCATTCCACTCCTAGTTTTAGGTAGGAGTCTTACTGAACCTATTCAGACCCTGCGAGAGTTTCAAAAGCTATCAGAACTAAAGACATATGTTTAATTGACAGTTGAGTTTCATCAGCTACTCTCATGTATGTGACGTCTAGCAAAAAAGTGTACTCTAAGTCAAGAGAAATGTTTTACCATTATAGTCTATGTCTTCCTAACAACCCAACATTTTCTAAGCCATAATTCCATTATATTACTCAGAAGGAACAATCACATGATGAATTACTGTCCAGTCCTCATCAGCTGGTATTTGATGTGGTCACTATTTCCTCATTAATACTTTGTCTCTTAAATAACAATATTCAGGTATTGATTCTGATTACGTTGTTTGGTACACTTTTCTCAATTCAGAATATGTTTCTTGAATTTCTAATAAACAACATGGATTAAACACGTCTGCCTCATTCTCTTTGCTCTAATACTCTGTATACTCTGATACTCATAGGCTCTTCTTCTTCCTATCTAGTTCTATGAGCCTGAGATCTAATCACAACCCAGTCAGGAAATAAGCCATCTTAGCTTTCTTTATTTCTACTGATTGTGCCACCATTCTCAGTGATGCCAAAATTTTGTGAACTAGCCAGGTTATTTCCACAAGATAAACCAATTTTTTTAATAGAGATTTGTTGTACAGCTCCAAGTAAAATTTCTCCATTTACTAAGTCACTTCCAACTAACATTTTCTCTTTCATTAACCCCTCTCAAAATAAATGGTATCACCAGCCAGCACCAGTTATTGACCTGTTCCAGTATCCCTCAATAACTTTATTGGTTTGCCTCCTCAATTTAAAGAATAACGAAATAACTCTCCTTTTGAAATACAACATTCACAACTTTCAGTGGTCTGATTCTTTTATCAATAGTCAAGGAAAACAATGTGCAGCTGTCCTGAGTCATCCCTTCCTTTATCGCAGACTCTAAATAAACATGTTGCCTTAGTATTACAGTTTAACTATCCATTCCCTTTTTCATGCAAACTTTCTCAGGATTCCTTAGAAACTCCTACTATTACAATCAGTCTCCTAATTAACTTATAGCAGGCAGTTTTAGCATGTGCAGTCTAATCATAACAGAAACATGTTATTTTCTTTATACCAAATTGTGATTCTAGATTATCTCCGTTATTACTTTGGCATCCTTCTGTTTGGACCCTAAAGCTAATTCCTCTTCCATTCACCGATTTTCTAATCCTTCATTTTCCTTGTGGGTACCCATATGACCATCACCACACCTGTAACTATCTCTAAGGTATCATGCTGCAGCGTACAGGACATTGGCAAAGCCACTTTTAAAATACTGCAAACATTTTTGGTTGTCGTTCTATAGGAAGAATGTTGCTAAACTTGAGAGGGTGCAGAAAAGAGTTACAATAATGTTGCGGCTCAACTGCAGGACGCGCGCTCGCCTCGCTGTCACATGGTTTAGATTAGATTAGATTACAGTGTGGAAACAGGCCCTCGGGTCTCTGGCGCTGTGAGGCAGCAGTGCTAACCACTGTGCCACCGTGCCGCCCACCATCTTTGGTGAAAACTACACCTGGTTGGAGTATCCATATTTCTGAAAGTATATACAGTCGGTTCTGATATAACACGATAGTTCCATTCTTGTGCGATCTCGCATTATAAGTTAATCACTCAATAGCTACGCCATGTAAATTAATGGGACCAAAATCACATTATAGCCAATGCAGGTGAGGAAAGTTTGTATTCTACAAAAAACAGTCTAAATTCTTCAACCACGTTAAAGCCAATTTGCATTGAACAAATACATGTTATAACAGAACTGACTGTACTTGCACCGGTCAAAGTGCCTAATTTCAGAACAATGGAGTGAGCATCAAAAAACTGAGATGAGAAATTTCTTCACTCAAGAGGTTGGAATTTTTGAAATTCTTTAGCTTAGAGGGCTGTGAATGCTCCAGCATCCCACATCTATCTAAGGTTGGAACAGACAGCATTTTGGTCTCCAATGGAATGAAGAGATAAAGTGAATACATGGGAAAGTGACAGCGAAATCCAGGATCAGCAATGATCACATTAAACTACAGATTTAGCCCTCATAGCTGCAAAGAGATAGTGAGGACTGCAGATACTGGAAAGTCAGAGTTGATAAAGTGTGGAGGTGGAAAAAGCACAGAGGCCGCTCCTCTGATGCTGCTTGATGTACTGTGCTTTTTCCAGCTCTATTAGTTACATGCCTTACTGTTCCTACTTTTGTATTTGTGTCAAAATTTAAAATTGATGAAGGATGCAGCTATTGGTGTATAAACTCCTACTAGGTTTAAGATGCATCCCAATTCCATAAAAGCAGTAGTGTAAGTTCTGATACCCAGTGATGATGAGTGAAATAAAGCACTATGGTTAAAATACATAAAGCAAAACAAAATATACTTATGCCAAGGATATCTGAAATAGAAAAGAAATTATATTTTCATTGAGAAAAACTGCTGTATAGATTTAGTAATCTTTATGAGATTTCAATGACAATGTGCAATCACTGAAAGCAGTAGCTGGATCAACAATCTGAACATTTTTCAAGTTATTCAAGATATATGATTAAGGGATTGCTCACATTTCTTTGGTGACTCTTGTAAGGGTCTTCAATTTGCACTAATTTTTCTGCCATTACCCAGTTTGCATCTGCAAGGAATCTATCCATTTTCAGCAATGAAAAGGTGTTGGCCTCACTTTCTCTGATACGTTGAAGTGCACTATACATAGCCATCCGTTTAGGGGCTGGAATATCACTAAGGCCTTGAAAAGACATTTAATTTTAAAAATATTAAATCTTACATCGATATATAAATTCTTACAGCATAGAAAACCATTTGGTTTACCACAGTTGTACTAACTCTTTGAAAGTGTTGTTCAAATTTAACCTACATGCCAGTTTTATCTTAATAACTGCAATTAATCCTCTGCAAGTTTATGAACAACAGCATTTTAAAAAATTATTACTAATTCTGGTTCTAACATTTTTTTTTCCAGATTCAGATCCTAAGGTGGGGAGAAATTCCTTCACTCAGAAGTGATGAGCCTGTGGAATTCTCTGCCACAGAAAACAGTTCAGGCCAAAACACTGAATGTTTTCAGAAAGGGGTAAGGGGATCTAAGGGTATTTGGAGAAAGTGGAAAAACAGTATCAAGTGGGATGATAAACCACGTTAACTTTGAATGGCAAAGCTTGCTTGAAGGGCTGAATGATCTACTCCAGCTCTTAATTTCTATTTTTCTCTTTTTGTTTCTCTTGAACAACACAAAGAAATTTCTCCTCAAATCCCTTTGAATTTTATGATCCTTGGTTAGCAACCCAACTACCAGAGGAAAGCCTTTTATTCCAGACCTGCATTATCAAAATTGAATATCATTCTGAATGTTTCTTTGGTTTCTCTGAAACGTTCACTGCTGCAAAGATATACCTTCTTCAGTCTATACAGATAACTAATACTGCTGAACCTAGCTACCTATTAAATTCATTTGTACCACTTCAAACACCTTGACATTCTTCCTAAAGTGTAGCTGTCACACCTCACTGATTAGTGTGGTAGAAATCAAGTCCTGTTATTCCTAGACACATATAAGTCAAAAATTTCAAAACAACCACAGAATTCTCCAATTTACCTATCTTTCATACCCAAGTTAACAGAAATCATGGACCAGGTTTCTGTACTTAGCAAGGATCACTACTTATTACAAAGAATTAACTCAAGCTACAGGTAAGCTTGAGTTACACAAAAAAAAAGAGCCTCTGCTTATGGAACCAACTCCACGGCAATGTTGGTGTAATCAGAAACTTTATAAAATCTTGAAAAAGGTTGCCGAGTTCGGCAACTTGTACTTCCTGAATAGAGGCATCACAGGTAGACAGGGTAGTGAATAGGAAATTACATTCTTGCCTTCATCAGAGAAAGTACTGACTACAAGAGTTGGGATGTCATGTTATGGCTGTACAAGACATTGGTAAGACAGCATTTGGGGTACTGCATACAATTCTGCTGCTGGAAAGATGTCATTAAGCTGGAAAAGGTACAAAAAAGATTTACAAGGATGTTACCAAGACTGGAAGGAGAGGTTAGATATGCTGGGACATTTTCCCTGGAGCTGAGGGGTGACCTTACAGAGGTTTATAAAACCATGAGGGGCATAGATAAGGTGAACTGCCAAGGGCGGCACGGTGCCTCACAGCGCCAGAGACCTGGGTTCAATTCCCGCCTCAGGCAACTGTCTGTGTGGAGTTTTCACGTTCTCCCCATGTCTGCGTGGGCTTCCTCCAGGTGCTCCGGTTTTCTCCCACAGTCCAAAAATGTGCAGGGTAGGTGAATTGGCCATGTTAAATTGCCCATAGTGTTAAGTGAAAGGGTAAATGTAGAGGAATGGGTCTGGGTGGGTTGCTCTTCGGAGGGTCGGTGTGGACTTGATGGGCCGAAAGGCCTGTTTCCACATTGTAGGTAATCTTGGGGCGGCACGGTGGCTCAGTGGTTAGCACAGCACCAGGGTCCCAGGTTCGATTCCAGCCTTAGGCGACTGTCTGTGTGGAGTTTGCACATTCTCCCCTTATCTGCATGGGTTTTCTCCGGGAACTCCGGTTTCCTCCCAGAGTCCAAAGTTGTGCAGGTCAGGTGAATTTGCCATGCTAAATTGCCCAAAGTGTTAGGTGCATTAGTCAGAGGGAAATAGGACTGGGTGGGTTACTCTTCAGGGGGTCGGTGTGGACTTGTTGGGCCCTAGGGCCTGTTTCCACACTGTAGGGAATCTATCTATCTATCTTTTGCCCAGGGTAGGAGAGTTCAAACTAGAAAGCACAGGTTCAAAGTGAGACGGGAAAAATTTAAAAGAGACCTTAGGGGCAACTTTTTTCACACAAAGGGTGCTGCATATATGGAACAAGCTGCCCAAGGAAGTGGTAGAGTCATGGATAAGAAAGGTTTAGCGGGGTATGGACCAAATGCTGGTAAATGGCACTAATTGAGTTTAGGAAACCTGGCTGGCATGGACAAGTTGGGCCGAAAGGTCAGTTTCTGTGCTGTTCAAATCTATGACACTACAGTAAGCTGTGCAGGGAGGGGGAGGTCCATGTAGATGTAAACTATACGTAGAAAGAGGAAAGGAGGTTCTTCTGAGGGAATATGAGCAGCTAAAGCAAAAGCAGAATCAAAAACATAATAATCTCTGATGTACTGAGCCACAAGCTAACTGGCACAGGGTCAACAAGATTAAAGAGAAGTTCTAGGGAAGGAGGAAGCTGTTCTGATAGAATGGGCTCCACCTGTGATGGGTTGGGACCAGAGTCCTGGGAAATTGCATAACTAGAGCTGTGGAAAGGGCTTTAAAATAAATAGTGGATTCAGTTGCATGGAAAATTATGGAAAAAGTTAAAAGGTGGATTAGGCTGAGCAGAGGTTATTAAAGTTTCCAGGACAAGTAATACGACAGAGTGCATGGGGAAAGCTCAGGAATCTAACTTCAGGCACAACAGAAAAGGGGACAACTAGGAGAAGGACGGCAGTCAATGCAGGACAAAGGGTACTACATTTAAATGCATGCACTACATAAAACAAGGAAAATGAGCTTGTAGCGCAGATTGAAATGGATACAACGTTGCGGGTATTACCAGAGACATGGCTGTAAGGGGATCAGGACAGGGACCAGAATATCCAAGGACACATGTCCGAACAAAAGGACAGGCAAATAGAATGGGGCAGGGCTGGGGATATGGGGGAACGGTGGTGTTGTTGCCTTGCTAGTAATAAATTAAATTAAATCTATAGCAAGAAGTGATATAGATTTGGAAGGCATGGAATCTGTGTGGGTAGAGCTAAGGAACCACAGAAGGTTAAAAACATTGAGAATTATGTATAGACCTCCTAGCAGTAGTAAGAATGACGGGCAGAAAATAAATCACAAGATAGATAAGGCATGTACCAAAGAGATTATTGCAATAATCATGGGGCACTTGAAAAGCAGGTGGACTGGGAAAATCAGTTGGTAGCAGATCCCAAAAGAAATTTGTTGAATGTCTTTGAGATGGTTTTTTGGGGCAGTGGTTTTCAGTGGGTGGTAGGACCTACTAGGAAAAGGAAATTCTAGATTTGGTGACACATAATCAGGCAGATTTGATTAGGGAACTTAAGGTGAAGGAATCCTGAGTGGGCAGTGACTATATGATAAAATTCATCCTGCAGTTTGAAAGGGAGGACCTCGAATCAGATGGAGGAGCATTACAACTGAGTAAAAGTAGTGACAAAGATATGCAGGAGGAGCTGGCCACTGTTGATTGGAAGGGGAGCCTAGCTGGGAAGGTGGTGGAGCAGCAATGGCAGGTGTTTCTAGAGGGTAATTCGGGAGGCACTGAAATTAATCCCAAGAAAGAAGAAACAAACTAAGGAGACAATATTGCAACCATGGGCTGACGGGGGAAGTCAGGGACAGCATAAAAGCAAAAGTTAAAGCATAAAATGTGGTGACAATTAGTGGGAAGCCAAAGGATTAGAAAGCCTCTAAAATCCAGCAGATGACAACTAGAAAAGCAATAATGGGCCAGAAGATGAAATACGAGTGCAAGCTTGTTCTTAACATAAAAGAAGACTGCAAGAGAATTTCTAAACATATAGAAAAGGTAAGAGAGAGGCAAGAATGGAAAATGGACAACTCGAAAATCAGCCTGGAGAGGTTGTAATGGGGAGAGTGGCAGAGGAATTTAATAAGTACTTCACAACACTCTTCACAGTAGAAGACACCAATAGCACAACAGAACTTCAAGAGACTCAGGAGGGAAGAGATGAGCGTAGCAACTACCACTAAGGAGGTGTTGGGGAAGCTGAAGGTCTGAAAGGACAAGGACAAGACGGACTACATCCCAGAGTTCTGAACAAGATAGTTGAGGAGACTGTGAAGGCATTGGTAGTGATCTTTCAGGAATCACTGCAGTCAGGAAGGGTCATTGAGGACTGGAACACAGCTAATGTAACACTTGTGTTTAAGAAGAAAGGGAGGCAGAAGACATGAAATTATAGACCAATTAACTTGGCCTTATACATAGTACTGCAGAAATTCACCAAAGATCCTTTGCTAGCCTCTTCCAAACCCAAAACCACTTCTATCCAGAAGGAAAAGGTTAGAAGATACATGTGAACACCACCACCTTCCAGTTTCCCTCAAAGTCACTCACCATCCTGACTTAGAAATATATCACTGTTCTTTCACTGTTGCTGGGTCCAAATCTTGGAATTCCCTCTGAGGGCAATGTTGATCAAGCTACAGCACGTAGACTGCAGTGGGTCAAAAAGGTAGCTCACTATCAACTTCTCTTTGGATTTCCAGAAGCCCTTTGACAAGCTGCCACACAAGAGACTGCTAAATAAGAGCCCATTGTGTTAGTAGCATGGATAGAGGATTGGCTGATTGGCAGAAGGCAGAGAATGGAGATAAAGGGGTCTTTTTCAGAAATAAAGCCAGTGTCTAGTGTAGTTTCACAGGATCAATGTTGGGACCACAACTATTCACATCATAACATTAACAAACTGGACGAAGGAACTGAGAGCATCATTGTTAAGTTTTCAGATGACACCAAAATAGGTGCAGGAACAGATAATGTTGAGCAAGTGGGTGGCTGCAAAATTCTAGAATCGCTACAGTGCAAATAAAAGCATTTGGCTCATCAAGTCTACACTGACCCTAAAAAGAACATCCCACCCTATTCTGGTAACCCCACATTTATTGTAGCTAAGCCCGCAGCCTGCACAACCTTGGACACAATGGGACAATTCAGCATGACCAATCCATCTAGCCTGTGTATCTTTGGATTGTGGGAGAAAACTATCACATCCTGAGGAAACCCATGCAGACTGAGGGAGAACATGCAAACTCCACACAAACAGTCACCCAAGGCTGAAATTGAACCCAGGTCCCTGGCAGTATAAGCCACTGTGCCATCCTGAAGAACTTGGACAGATTAGGAATATCTTCCTGCCATAGGAAGGATGTTGTGAAATTTGAAAAGGTTCAAACAACATTTACAAGTATGTTACTTGGGGATTGGAGGGTTTGAGCTATAGGGGGAGGCTGAATAGCCTGGGATTATTATCCCTGGAGCATCAGAGGCTGATGGGTTACCTTATAGAGGTTTATAAAATCATGAGGGGCATAGATAGGGTGAATAGACAAGGTCTTTTCCCTGGGGTGGGACAGTCCAAAACTAAAGGGCATAAGTTGAGGGTAAGAGGGGCAAAATTTAAAAGGGACCTGAGGGGCAACCTTTTCATGCAGAATGGAATGAGCTGCCAGAGATGTGGTGGAGGCTGATACAATTACAACATTTAAAAGGCATCAGGATGGGTATATAATAGGAAGGCTTTAGAGGGGTATGGGCCAAATGCTGTCAAATGGGACTAGATTTATTTACGATATCTGGTTGGCATGAATGAGGTGGACCGAAGGGTCTGTTTCCGTGCTGTACAACTCTGACTCTAGTAGCAGATGGAATACAGTGTGGTAAAGTGTGAGGTTATGCAGTTTGGTAGGAAAAATAGAGAGAGAGAGACTATTTTCTAAATGGGGAAAACTTCAGAAATCTGAAGCAGAAATGGACTTGAGTGCTACTTCAGGTTAATATGCAGGTTCAGTTGATGATTAGGAAGACAAATGCAATGTTATCATTAATTTCAAGAGAGCTAGAGTACAAGATCAGTGATGTGCTGCTGAGGCTGTATGAGACCTGTGAGATCGTATTTGGAAAACGGTGAGTAACGTTTGGCCCCATATCTAAAGAAGGACGTGCTGGCACTGGAGGGGATCCAGAGGAGGTTTACAAGTATAATCCCAGGATGATGGGCTTGTCATGTGTGGAATGGTTGAGGACTCTGTGTCTGTGCTCAATGGAGTTTAGAAGGATGAGGGGGGGCTCTCAATGAAATTAATGAATACTGAAAGCCCTGGAAAGAGTCAATGTGAAGATGATGTTTGTACCATTAGGAGTGACCATTACCGGAGGGCACAACCTCACAGTGAAAGATTGAGTTTAGAAATGAACTAGAGCAGGAATGTTTTTCAGCCAGAGGGTAGTGAATCTCTGGAACTCACCAACACAGATGACTGTGAAGGCAAAGTCATTGAGTATATTTAAGATAGATATTGATTCCTTCTAGATTAAGAAATGGACCAAGAGTTACAAGGAGAAGACAGGAGAATGGGCTGATAAACGTATTAGCGAAAATCGAATGGCAGACTCAATGGGCCGAATATCCTAATTCTGCTGCTATATCTAAGGTCTTACCAGCTGTCTCTTGATGTATCTACGTACAGTTAAATTTTTAAAACTTATCTATTAGTTTTTAGTGATTCTGCATGTGGATCTCTAAACCCCTCCTTTATCCCTTAGCTCCATTTAAAACATACTCCAAATTATCTTCCCAACAATGAACTCCCTTTGCTAGTTTTACTCACTAATATAACCTTTAGGTGCAAAGTGTTGAGAACTCACACTTCCCCAACAATAAACTTCCTCTGCTACACTTTTACTCAATTCTTCCTCCAATCTACCTGCAAAAAGCATCATCCTAATCATTGAGCTCATGTCCCTGGAATGGACCTGAACCCAGGACTTTTTGATTTGGAGGTTGAAACGTTAACATTGAGTAAGACTGAAGTTTTTAAAGGGAACTTATTTTTTTTAATAGATACCTCAGCAAAATATCAGAAATATTAATACATGAAGATTGAAAGAATACATAAGAGAGAATTTTACTGTTTCTATACTCGATGGATCTCTAAATGGCTCCCTTTCCTACTCAGCTCTATGTAAAACATACTCTGATCTGTATGTAAATCAGCTCGCTGAGCTGGAAGGTTTGTTTTCAGATGTTTCGTCACCATGACTAGGTGACATCATCAGTGAGTCTCTCCAGTGAAGCGCTGTGGTATGTTCCACCTCTCTATTTATAGTTCTTGGTTTATTAAGGTAGGTGATGTCATTTCTGGTTCTTTTTTTCAAGAGAAGATAGATGTGATCTAAGTTGATGTGTTTATTGATGGAGTTCTGGTTAGAATGCCACACCTCTAAGAATTCTCATGCATGTCTTTGTTTTGCCTGATACTACATGGGACAAACAAGCAGGAAATTTGCCACCAGGATACATGAACACTAACTCACTACCAAAAGACACGACCCACTATCACTAGTTTCCGTACATACAAACAAAGAACACCACGATGACTGGAATAATACACACATTCTAGGACAGGCGAAACAAAGACATGCACGAGAAATCGTCGCGGCATGGCATTCTAACGAGAACTCCATCAATAAAGACGTCAACTTAAATTCCATCTACCTTCCCTTGTAAAAAAGAACCAGAAATGATATCACCTACCTTAAGAAACCAAGACCTATAAATAGAGAAGCGGGACACACCACCAGCACTTAACGAGAGACTCTCACTGCTGATGTTACCTAGGCACGGTGACGAAACATCTGAAAACAAACCTTCCAGCTCATCGAGCCAACTTGCATACTTATCATTAACCTGAGCTACAAATCTGCTCAAAAATCGCTAAAACTCTGATTAACTTTCTTAGGCACAAAAAATAAGAACTCTCATGTTCCAATAATGAACTCCCTCTGCTACAATTTTACTCACTCAATCTCCCAACTCTTCCTCCAGTCTACCTGCAATTAAATGTCAGCCTGAACATTGAGCTCATGTCTCTAGAGTACGACCCAGGGCCATTTGGTTTAGAATCTAATTTTGCAGGGAGAAAAAGTGAGGACTGCAGATGCTGGAGATCAGAGCTGAAAAATGTGTTGCTGTAAAAGTGCAGCAGGTCAGGCAGCATCCAAGGAGCAGAAGAATGGACGTTTCGGGCAAAAGCCCTTCTTCAGGAATCTAATTTTGCAGCAGACCAAACTTAGCAACTCTCCCATTTAGCTTTACTTTTGTGATCAATACTCACAGTGAAAATTTAAAATAAATAAAAAACCACCTATAAAGAAATAAGGTGTGTTAAAACTCATAAAAATTATTTAAATTGTGAGAGCAAAAACAGAGCTGAACAGGATTGGGTTATTCCAGGTTCATACATCAAAGGTGCCTTGCTATTTAGATTAACAAGCTATTATTTATTATATAGTATTAAAGCCAACAGATGTTTGTTTACCCAAGGTATTGACGATCCATCCCATTGTGGTACCATTGATTAGGAGTGACAGTACCACTGTCCCTGATACATGCAGTAGTATCTGAAAATTGAAATTAAACTAATCAAATTCAATATTTGTTAACTTTGTCATCCTGAGGGACCAGCCCTTAAATAAACTTGGTGTGAACAAATCAGAAGTAAGAACAAGGAGGAACAGCAGGAAAAGGATTAACCACGATGATCCCAAGCTTTTAAAGCTTTCAAAGAGCAGCTCATCACAGAGCACTTCACTTAAAACATCCCATCCATCCCCAGTATACTAGTAGTCCCATATTCCTTACTACCATCCCGACAGCTACAATCGGATTTGTTCCTCCAGCCACTTGTACATAATGTCGTTAAGTACCAACATAAAACGATAAACAATAAACAGACGTCTCTATACAGTAGTTAACAGAAATACTGAACATCAACCCTTTGTAATATTTTCACTTGACTTGCCTAGAGCTCCCACAATGTGTTTCCTTTGTGGTTACATCAGAAGAAGGCTGCTGCTGCACTTCTGCAGAAGGCCCTTCAGATAAGACCATAAGACAGAGTAGAAGTAAGCCATTCAGCTCAAGTCTGCACCATATCAACTTGTGATCCTGAGTCTGCTCTGCCATTCAATGATAACATGACTGATTTAGTCATTGATAATCCTCAACTCAACTTTCCTACCTTATCCCAATAACTTTCAATTTCCTTACTAATTAAAAATCTGTGAATCTCAGCCTTGAATATATTAATGAACCAGCCTCAACGATCACCTAAAGTAAAGCCACACCAGAGTTTGACAACCCTGCAAGAAAAATAATCCTCATCTTTGCCTTAAGTGCGTGACCTCTTGCTCTGAGGTTATGCCCTCTGGTCCAGACTCTCCCACAAAGGGAAACAAGCTCTCTGCATCTACCCAGTCTAACTTGCTTGGTATCTTCTGTTTCAGTAAGGAGGTCTTTCACTCTCCTAAGCTTCAATGATTAAAAGCCCAACTTACACAACCTTGTCTCTTAAGAAAACCCCTTCATACTCAGAATCAACTTGGTAAATCTTTTCTCATCTTTTCTGATGCCAAAACTTCTTTACTTAGATAGGGGGAGTATGTCAATATGGCCATCCAACCTGCCAGATTACCACCAAGAAAATGAAAACTAAACGTATATCCCAAACAATTACAGGTCAACTACTTACTTTCTGCTCCCACCGGTACTGTGCCTGGTAACTTCAAATTTCCTTTTCAAAAGAACACTGTTAAATTCTGAATGGAATTGTTTAGCATGAGAGGAGAACAGAGGAGTGTATGTATGTGTATATGTGTTTATATGTGTACAGGGTTGACCCAAATATGAAATCCATCCCTTCACATATCCGAGAGCAAATAAGAGGCACGCACTCAACAACCTCAATGTTTTCATGGAACTCAGTGCAGGTATTTGCTACATTCTCCTTACAGCAACATAGCTTTAAATGATGGTTAACAGTGATTTGCAGTACTCATTTTCCAAATACAGTTAAAGTGGCTGAGGGGAGGGGAGTGGCTATACTTCTGGGTTGGGGGCTGGAACTAAAGCAGCTAAGAGGAGGGAGAGTTGTTGCGGCTGAGGGCAGACTGGAGATAATGCAGCTAACGAGAAAGGGTCAGTAAAACAACAGTGGAGCAGTGTCTAAGACGGAAAGACAAATTTCTCAGTAGCTTATTTTGTCCTTGGGTAGTGGCTGGCAAGAGAGAATGAGAGAGTGCTGGATGCTTTAGTTTTGATTGGATAGTCTCCATGACTGATTTTGTTAACCATGGGTTGTTCATTCTTCACATCAAGCCATTTTTAAATGGAACAAATTTTTTGCAGAGTGTTATGAAATGTCTGCCATTAATCACCCACTAGCCTATTCATTAATCCATTTTTCCAGCCCATTTTAGACAATTTTCCTTCATACTTCATCAAGTGGAAGGCATGGTTTGAGACATAAATCATAAAATCAGATTCCCTACAATGTGGAAAGAGGCCATTTGGCTCATTGCTTTTTGCACCAATCCGCTGAACAGCATCCCACCCAGACCCAGACCCCTACCCCCATACTTACCATGGTCAATCCACCTACCCTGCACATTCCTAGACACTACGGGGCAATTTAACGTGGACAGACCACGTAACCTAGTCATTTCTGACTATGGAAGGAAACTGTAGCACCAAGAGGAAACCAACCCAGACACAAGAACATGCAAACTCTACACAGGCAGTTACCGAAGGCTGGAATCAAACCAAGTCCTTGGCATTATGAAGCAGCAGTGCTAACCCACTGAGTTAAAGTGCTGCAGCAGTTGCTCACACTCAAACTGAATTTGAAATTCTATCACATTGAGTCCATATCACCAGAGGATCCTTAACTACAAGATGTCTTCTTAATCTTACCTATTATTAGATCTAAACTAACCAGTTCCAGGTCGATATTTCTCTGAGAAACAATCACTGATGCACTCTATAAATTAGTCTTCCTTGTCAATCTGATTTTTCCAGTCAATACATAGATAAAAATAACACATCAATTGTAGGTCTGTCATTACTCACCTCTATTCTTTCCTACTTAGTATTTTATCTTATGATAAGGCAATTCTTTAGTGGTATATAAACAGCTTCCACCAGTGACTTTGTTCCATTGCTATTCCTGATTTCCTCCCAAATTGATTGCACAGCACAATCCATTGCAACTATCACACAACTCACAACACCACTGATACTTTCCTCTATTAACAAAGCTAACCCATCTCCTTTCACATTTTACCTATTCCTTTAGGTACATTGAATATCCTTGAATATTAAGTTCCCAGTCTTGGTCACCCAGTTACCATGTCTCTTTAATAGCTGTCAAGTCATATTAAATTATCTCAATTTTCTCTGCCAAGAATTCTTGTGTCTAACTAATTTGGTGCATTTATTAATAAGGTGAGTTGCAGTGTTGGTAAGAAGTTTAACAAGGTATACTTCCCCTAACTTGTCAACTTCTGCTGAGTGGCAAGAAACTATAACAAGACCTGTGTGTCATGGCAGAACAGCTGCTGCAGGTTGGCATGCAGGTGAAGCAGGCAGTGAGAAAAACTAATAGCATGCTGGCCTTCATAGCGAGAGGATTTGAGTATTGGACGAAAGATGTCTTGCTGCAGTTGTACAGTGCCTCGACGAGGCCACACCTGGAGTATTGTGTGCACTTTTGGTCTCCTAGTCTGAGGAAGAACATTCTTGCTATTGTGAGAGCCCACCGAAGATTCACCAGACTGATTCCCTATTGGACTATTGGAACCTTATTTTCTGTACTTTTAATTGTGGACTGAAATGTGAAATTAACTGTTTTAAAACTAAGGATTTCTTGTAGATTATTAGATCATGTTCAACAAATCTTCTGGAACATTTTGAGGATGTGACCAGTAGAGTGGACAAGGTTGAATCAGTAGATGTTGTGTATTTGGACTTTCAAAAAGGCTTTTGACAAGGTTGGTCAAAAGGTTAGTCAGGAAAGTTCAAGCTTATGGTATTGGAGGCAACATATTGACATGGATATAGAACTGGTTGGCAAACAGAAAGCAGAGAGTTAGAATAAATGAATCCTTTTCAGAGTGGTAGGCAGTGATGACTGAGGTTATGTAGGGTTCAGTGCTGGGACCTCAGCTGTTCACAATTTCAATTAACGATTTGGGCAAAGGAATTGAATGCAATATCTCCAAATTTGCAGATGACACTAAGCTGTGAGGAGGCTGCTAAGGGGCTGCAGGGTGACTTGGACAGACTGGCGGAGTGGGCAAATACTTGGTAAATGCAATATATTGTGGACAAATGTAAGGTTATCCACTTTGGTCTCAAAAACAGGAAGGCAGATTATTATTTGAATGGTGACAATTTAGAAAAAGATGAGGTGAAACAAGACTTGGGTATCATGGTGGAATAATTGCTGCAGCTGAAAATGTGTTGATGAAAAAGCGCAGCAGGTCAGGCAGCATCCAAGGAACAGGAGAATCGACGTTTCGGGCATAAGCCCTTCTTCTCCTGAAGAAGGGCTTATGCCCGAAACGTCGATTCTCCTGTTCCTTGGATGCTGCCTGACCTGCTGCGCTTTTCCAGCAACACATTTTCAGCTCTGATCTCCAGCATCTGCAGCCCTCACTTTCTCCTCGAAGAATAGTTGCTGCAGGCTGATATGCAGGTTCAGCAGGCAGTGAGGAAAACTAATAGCATGCTGGCCTTCACAGCGAGACGATTTGAAAATTGGAGGAAGAATGTCTTGCTGCAGTTATACACCGCCTAGATAAGGCCACATCTGGAGTATTGTGTGCACGTTTGGTCTCCTAGTCTGAGGAAGGACATTCTTGCTATTATGCAAATCCAGCGAAGATTCGCCAGACTGATTCCCGGGACGGCAGGAATGACATACAAGGAAAGACTGGATCGATTGGGCTTGTATTCACTGGAATTTAGAAAAATGAGGGGGGATCTCATACAAGCATATTTAGATGCAGGAAGAATGCTCCCAATGCTGGGGAAGTCCAGAACTAGAGGTCGCAGTCTAAGAATAAGGAATAAGCCATTAGGACTGAAATGAGGAAGAATTTCCTCACTCAAGAGTTGTGAACCTGTGGAATTCTCTCCCACAGGAAGTGAGGCCAATTCATTAGCTACATTCAAGAGAGAGCTGGACGTTGTCCTTGGGGCTAAAGGAATCTAGGGGCATGGGGAAAGGAAATGGAATACTGGGATTACATGGTCAGCCATGATCATATTGAATGATGGCGCAGGCTTGAAGGGCCAACTGACGTACTACTGTACCAATCTTCCAAGTTTCTATGCTTCTAAGCTTTTGAAAGCAAGTAACCTGACATTTAGTATACAAAATACTTACACAGTTGCTGGTTCCAGCATGTGCTGAAGTGTAATAACACAAGAGTTGCAGCCCGTAAGTTGCGTACAATGGATCTTTGGTTGGCAACAAGTAGATGATTGCTGTGTAAACTAGTCAGCAGTTACTGATGAGAAAGGCCTTTTGTCAACCAATAATCACGATTGGTTCAGAGATCGCTTTACATCTTGGGGTCGTGAACAGGTTAGTGAAAAATCATCAGATACCCACCAGCCCAGCAGCTGTGACTGTGCTCTGCAGTAAAATTGACTTTAGAGTGAATAAAAGCAGCTTATTTTTCTTTCAGCAGCTGCTATAAAATATGAATTGTAATGAAAGTCTTTTTGAAATGTGCAGACTGGTGAAAGCATCCAGAGGAGCAAGATCAAGAAGCAGTATTTTGATCCGCAAAAGAAGCATCTTCTTTCCCAATTTTCCTCGGATCTATAACACTCATTTTTTTTTTCTTATCCATGTGTATATGATAGGGAGGAATGTATAAGGGGATTGAGTTCATCTAGTAAGTTGCATGCTGACGATTTACAATTGTCAACCCATAGCTACAGTCTATAGTAATAAATAGTTATTCTTGTTAAGTACAGAAGCTGATCCATGTTTTCTGTCAATCTGGGTCTAAAAAAGCAGGTAAATTGGGGAATTTTGACTACATTTTAAGATCTTTAACTTTTGTTTCAAGGGGCCTGATTTCCAGCGCACTGCCCCAGTGAAGTGTGTCACTTGGCAGATGAACAAAAGTTGCAGGTAGATGCTACCAACCAGGAGATAAGCCTTGCAAAATGTCTCATTCTGCCACAAATATAGCCATTGCTCATGTCACTTAAGGTTCCTAAAAAATTCCACCCAGAGCCTTTGAATATAGGGATAGATTTGTGCTAAACAAGTTATCAAAAGTTATCAGGGATAGGTAGCAATGTGGACTAATCAGCCATGATGTTACTGAACAGCTTAGCAGGTTCTAGCTGATCAGTGGCCTTGTCCTGTTCCTAATTCATAAGTGTGCATAGCTCTCTTACAATGTTATACACAGGGTATAACTGACTTGAAAATAAACCCCCCTTAACTGTCTAGTTCAGACAGGATTGACTTTTCTATTATTTTTTTCCCATGCTAAAGAAAGTGGTTCTATGGTAATACATATATTCTATATACTGCATGACTCCATTATCTCACTCATTCTGGTAATCATCAAGCTTACATTTTCTCCACTAAAATTGCTGGATATATAACTGTCCTAGTTGCCCTCACCAATACTGGAATTGTTAAAATGGCTAACCAGACCTGTTAGCAGATGCTTCCTAACATCGATGAGTCTGCTGCCTTATTGGATTGCTCACAGCATAAATATTTTATGTAGGTTTACCGAACGTTAGTAAAGCACAACATGGTAGATGAAATACACTTAATGATCAACAATATTGTGATGGAATCTGTGGCAGAATTTGCATTTGTTTAGGCAGATCATAATTGAAAAAGGGAAATGGAGGCTTTTGGAAATCAAAGCCTTTTGGTTTATAGAATATAAAAGAAAACTGAGCAATCAGAACTCAGTAGATGGTAGTTCACTTGCAGGCAAACTGAAGGACGTTAGATCCATTGGAGAAGATGCAGTTGCTGCAGCTTTTCAGTACTTTAAGATAACATTGGTGGTTCAAGACCAGCTGAACTATCTTAAGCAGAGCTGAGATTCTGCAAACAAGTAAGTTTTCAAGACCATGCCCAAGGACTTCCACTTGATTGTCCACTGTCAGCTGGAGATCGAGCTAAATCCTAGTAGAGATGCTGAAGTTCTTCACACGGAAGGAAGAATTTTGTGGATTTTGTGACTGAGACTGACAACATATATGCTGACATTATAATAAGCTGCAATTTGTTTACTGATCCATGCTTAACTATTGTTGATTCTCAGGTTTAGAGTAGATTTAGTGCTTGCTTTGTTTGATGCTTGTCAAAGTACTGTTGTTTTAAGTCATGGAATCTGATAGTTTCCTTCTTTTGGTAAACAATTATGCTTTCAAATTTAATTACTGATAAGCAAACTCTGAAAATGGTATAAACTAATTTCTTTCTAATTCCTAGTTATTTTCTTTGAAGGTCTATCATCTTAATTCAGATATTCTTTATATTAAAAAAAAGAACTACCAAGTAATATGATTGAAGATAATAAATATTACACTTCATATGTTACTTCAAGAACATTCTATTCACTACAGACAAATTTCCATTCGCTGTAAACTTCACTCACTACATCTTGTCACATAAATTGTCCTTACTCATATCAACCTTATTCTAACTGTTATCTATAGGCTTCCTATCTTCCAATTCATCTGAAGTCAAAAACCTGAGAACTTTGTTTATGAATCTCATTCCAGCCTCACTCCACCCTAGATTTCAAAATGAGTACCAACCCATACCAAATTATCCTCCTCCCCTGGTCTTATATGATTTTTGCATTCCCCAGTATTCCTTAACTAGTAGAGCCTAACCATATTGGCCATTCCCTCTGCAAAATATTTTCCAAAGTTCTTCATATTACCATAAACTCCTCCAACCTTTTGATAATCTCCCCAAAACCAGGCTCTTTTTTTAAACTCTGCCTCGAAACAATCTTCCCAAATTTGCTTACATTTGGGGCATTTGTCCTAAAAAATGGTAGCTCGTGATATCATAACTTTTAAGTTAAAGTAATCACTGCTAACAGTCACTAGATCACTAGTCTTTGTTGAAAGCTTATTCATTCCTGTGTCTTTCGTTTATTTATCTTTCATTTTATCTTTTGGTTTATTTATGTGAGGCGAAAGCAGGAACAGAGGTACTCAGTTGGATGATTATATTGAAAAGTGGTGCAGATTTGGAGCACCAAATGGCCTCCTCCTGTTACTAGTTTTTGATGTTTTTATATTTCTATTCTTCTTTCCTGTTAGTCAAGATCTCTGCAAAGGTAGATCAATCCACAACACCATTATCTCCCTCCATAATACCATCATCTCCCTCACGTTAAAGCATGAAATTCAAATTCCACCCAAGCTGCAATGAGGATTGATGTTCGTTTAAGGAGTCAGAGCTGCTGGGCAACATAGATTTTTACATGCATACTTTTATTAGCTGTAATTGACATATGTTGAAAAGATTTAATCTGTTTGACCACCTTTTTTGGCCATCAACGTCTGCAGTAAAACTTGAACTTTAAACTTCTGGCTCAGAGTCACAGAAGTCCACAGCACAGAAGAAGGTCCATTGACCCATTGAGTCTGTGCCGGTCAAAACAACCACTAACAATTCTAATCTCATTTTCCAGCACTGGTATGCCTTGGCATCACAAGTATACAGCTAAATATCTCTCAAATGTTATGAGCGTTCCTGCCTCTACCATCATTACAGGGAATGAGTACCAGATTCCCACCGCTCTGGGTGAAAATATTTTTCTTCTCATCTCCTGTAAACCCCCTAGCCATTACCTGAAATCTGTGTACTGGTCATTGATCCCTCCACCAGAAAAGTTTCTGTGTTTGCCCTTCATAATTTTATAGAGTTCAATCATGTCCCTCCTTAATCTTCTCTGCTCTAAGGAAAACAACTCCAGTCTACTTACCTCTTCATAACTAGTCCCCTCCAGACCAGTCAGCATCCTACGCTGCACCCTCTTCAGTGCAATCATTTCCCTCCTATAACATGGATTCCAGAACTGCACATATTACTCTACCTGTGCCTCAACCAATATTTTATAAAGTTCAGCATCACCTCCCTACTCTTTCTTATACCTTGGCTAATAAAGGCAAGTAATACATATGCCTTCTTAACTACTTTATCTATCTGTCCCGCTTCCTTAGGTGTACTTGCATACCATCTGATTCTTGGTGCTTGCCAGGGTCCTACCATTCATCATGTATCCACTTTCCTGGTTTGTCCTGTCCAAGTGCATCACCTCACACTTATCTAGAATGAGTACCATTTCCACTAATCAGCCCATCTATTCCTCCCATAATCAATTATTAACCATCCCACCAATTTTCACATTATCTACAAACATATTGATAAACCCTGCTACATACAAGTCTGACTCATTTATATATACCACAAACAGCAAGGGCCCCATTGCTGATTCTTGCAGAATCCCACTGGACACAGGCTTTCAGTCAGAAAAAACACCCGTTGACCATCACCTTCTGCTTTCTGCCTCTCAGTCAATTCTGTATTCAATTTAGAAAATTTCCTTGGATTCCATGGGCTTTCACCTTTGCTATCAATATCCCATACAGGACTTTATCGAAAGCCTTGCTGAAGCCCAGGTTAACTGTCAAACACATTGCCCTCATCTACGTACCTGCTCACACTTTGAAAAATTCAATCAAGTTGGTCAGACATGACCTCCCTTTAACAAAACCATGCTGACTATTCTTGATTCATCCCTGCCTCTCTAAGTGCAAATTAATTCTGTCCCTTAGAGTTTGTTCTAATAGTTTCTCCAACACTGAGATTAGGACTGAACGGCCTGTAGCTTCCTGGCTTATCACTTGCTCCCTTCTTGAATAATGGTACCACATTGGCTGTCCTCCATTCTTCTCTCAGCGACCAGGGAGGAATTGAAAATTGCTGCCAACATCCCTCCTATTTTCTCCCTTTCCCCTCTCAACAGTTTGGAATGCATTTCACCTGACCCTATTTATATACTTTTAAGCTTACCAGTCCATTCTGCCTAGGCTAACTTCTTTAGTTATATCACAACCCCTTTCTGCAATTTCTATTCACACATCGTTGCTTTCACTAGTGGACATGAACACAAAATATTCATGTAGAACCCTTTCTGGTCCCCTTACTCCTTGCACAAATTACCACAAATTAGTCCTTAATGGGCCCTACTCATTGCCTTGTTTGCCATTTATCCTTCAATGTATGCATGATATAACTTAGGATTTTCCATTGTTTCACCTGCCATTATTCTTTAATGTCCCCTTTTGGCTCTTCTGATTGCCTTTTTAGGTTTCCCCTTGCACTTTCTGTATTCTTCTAAAGCTTCTGCTGTTTTAAGCCCTCAGTATCCCCCGACACCTCTCTTTTTCTCTTTACTTAATCCTGTGAATCCCTTGATATCCAGGGTTCACAAGATTAGTTGTTTGTTTGTCTTTATTGGAAGATGTTGGCCCTGTACCCTCCTATCTCCTTCTTGAATGTATCCTACAGCTCGGACATAGATTCACCTGAAAGTATTGGCATTCAGTCCACTCTGGCTAAATTGTAGCTGACTGTGTTAAAATTGATCTTTCCCCAGTTTAGAATTTTATTATGGAAAAGGACAAGGATTTGAAATCAATCTTGAATCCCAGTCTGCAAAATTCTCCCTCACTAATACTTCAACCATCTACCCAACTTCATTACCTAAGATTAAGTCCAGGATAGCGCACACCCTCACTTGTAGGGTCTTCGACATACAGACTTTAAAAAACTCTCTTGGACACATTTTAAGAATTTCACTACCTCTAAATCTTTCACGTTATGACTATTTCAATTAATGGTGAGCAAGATGAAATCCCCTACTATCATTACCCTATTACTTTTATACTTCACGGAAATGTGCTAATACAGCTGCGGTTCTGTTTTCTTCAGACTCATGGAGGGCATATAGTATATTCCCAGCAATGTGAATGTTCCTTTTTTGAGTCAGAGTCATAGAGCACAGAAACAGACCCTTCAGTCCAAACAAACCATACCAAATACAACAACCAAACTAGTCAAACCTGCCTGCTTGTGGCCCATATTCCCCCAAACTTTTTCTATTCATGTCCTGATCCAATGTCTTTTAAACATTATAACTGTACCCACATTTACCACTTCCTCACGAAGTTCATTCCACACGCAAATCACCCTCTGTGTAAAAAAATTGCCCTTGTCATTTTTAAATCTCTTTCCTCTCACCTTAAAAATATGCCCCCTTGTCCTGAAATTCCCCATCTTAGGAAAAAGACACCTACTATTAACTCTGTCTACAGCCCTCATTATTTTATAAACTTTGATAAGGTTGCTTCTCAACCTCCTTTGCTCCAGTGAAAAAATTCCCAGCCTTTCTTTCTAACTCACACCTTCCATCTCTGGCAACATCCTGGTAAATCTGTTCTGAATCCTCTCCAGCTTAATAATATCATTCCTATAACCAGGCAACCAGAACTGGACACAGCATTCCCAAACAGACCTCACCAAAGAACAAGAACAAGCAGGAAAAGGAGGGGTCTGAAGTGCATGTGTTTCAATGCGTGAAGAATAATCGGCAAGGTAGATGAACTTCGAGCTTTGTTCAGTACTTGGAATAATGACGTTATTGCAATTTTGCAATTACAGAGACTCGAATGAAAAAGGGACAGGACTGACAACTGAAATGTCCCTGGAATTAAATGTTTCAGGTGTGACAGAAAGGGATATAAAAGGGTTGGGGGGGGAAGCTATGTTGCATTACTGGTAAAGGAGAATCTCACAGCTGTATGGAGGGAGGACACATCATAGGACTCGGTCAGTGAGGTAATATGGGTAGAACTCAGGAATAGGAAAGGTGAAATCACAATGTTGTGGTGTATACTGCAGGCCTCCCCAGCCAGAAGGAGATGGGGGCAGAATATGTCGACAGGTTTTGGAAAGATGTAAAAACAGCAGGGTTGTTGTGGTGGGTGATTTTAACTTCCTAAATATTGACTGGGACTCACTTTGTGCTAGGGGATTGGAGGAAGCAGAATTTCTAAAGACCATTCTAGAGAGTTTCTTGACACAGTATGTAAAAAGTCTAACCAGGGAAGAGATTACACTGGACCTGGTTTTGGGAAATGAGGCCGGCCAGGTAAGTGAAGCTTCAGTGGGGGAGCATTTAGGAAGTGGTGAACATAATATTGTGAGTTTTAAGATACTCATGGATAGGGATAATAGCAGTCCTCAGGTGAACGTGTTAAATTGGGGGAAAGCAAATTACAAATTAGGTAGGAACTGGGGAATGTTGATTGGAGGCAGCTGTTTGAGGCTAAATCCACATAGGACATGTGAGAGTATTTCAAACAGCAGCTGATAAGAGTTTAGGAGTGGAACTTTTCTGTGAGAATGATGGATAGGTATGGCAAGGTACATGAACCTTGGATGACCAAGGAAGGTATGACCTTGGTAAAAACATAAAAAGGAAGCTTACGCAAGGCCTAGGAAGATGGAAACTGACAAAGTCTTTTAAGAATATAAGGAAAGTAGGAAAGAACTTAAACAAGGAATTAGAAGGGATAAAAAAGCATCATGAAAAGTCATTAGCAACAGGATTGAGGAGATCCCCAAGGCTTTTTATACCAATATACAAAAAGGGTAGAGAGGGAAAGAATTGGCCCACTCAAGGACAAAGGTGGGAATCTATGTGTGGAGCAAGAAGAGGTACGTTAAGGTCCTAAACTATCTTTGTGTCAGTATTCACCAAAGAGAATGGTGGAGGATAATCTCAAGGAAGGGAGTGCCAAATATTTAAGGAAAGTTAAAAACCAAGAGTTGTTGTGCATCATAAAAAGTATTAAGGTCCTGATGGGAATCTATCCCAGAATGGCATGATGGCTCAGTGGTTAGCACTGCTGCCTCACAGTGCCAAGGACCTGGGCTCAACTAAAGCCTCGGGAGACTGTCTGAGTGGAGTTTTCACATTCTCCCCGTGTCTGTGTGGGTTTCCTCCAGGTGGTCCGGTTTCCTCCCAGAATCTAAAGATGTGCAGGTTAGGTGAATTGGCCATGCTAAATTGCCCACAGTATTCAGGGATGTGTAAGTTAGGTGCATTAGTCAGGGGTAAATGTCGAATAATAGGGTAGGGGAATGGGACTGGGTACGTTGCTCTTCAGAGGATCGGTGGAGACTTGTTGGGCCAAAAGGCCTGTTTCCATACTGTGGATTCTATGATTTCTATGAATATTGAGTGATGCAAGAGAACAAATTGCTGGAACATTGACAGACATCTTTGTATCCCCTTTGGTCACAAATGAGGTACCAGAGAACTGGAGAATAGCCAATGCTGTCCCATCAATTAAGGGTAACGAGGATAATTCAGGAAATTACAGGCCTGTGAGCCTCACACCAGTGATAGGGCAATTATTGGAAAAGATTCTCAGGGACAAGATCAATACACATTTAGAAACAAATGGCCTTATTAGCAATAGACAGCACGGTTTTGTGTGGGGAAGATCATGCCTCACTAACTTGATTGAGATTTTTCACGAGGTCTAAAAGATGATTGTTGCGGGAAAAGCAGTTGATGCTGTCTACATTTATGTCAGTAAAGCTTTTGACAAGGTCCCTTATGGCAGACTGGTCCAAAAGGTGAAGTCACGTCGTATCAGGGATGAGCTGGCAAGATGGATTCAGAACTGGCTTTGTCATAGGAGACAGAGGGTAGTAGTGAAAGGATACTTTTCAGAATGGAGATTGATATTAATGGTGTTCCATGGGGATCAGTGCTGGGACCTCTGCTGTTTGCAACCTACATATATGACTTGGAGGAAATCGTAACTCGTCTAATTAGTAAGTTTGCAGATGATTGGTAGTGTTACGAATAGTGAGGAGAATTGTCAGAGGATATGGCAGGATATACATCAATTGGAGGTATGGGCACAAACATGGCAGATGGAGTTTAATCCAAATGTGAGGTGATGCATTCTGGAAGGTCATGTTTAGGTGGAAATTATACAGTGAATGGCAGAACCCTTAGGAGTATTGATATGCAGAGGTATCTGGATATGCAGGTCTACAGATCACTGAAGGTGGCACCACTGATAGATAAGATAGTAAAAAAGGCTTATGACATGCTTGCCTTCATTGGAAGGAGCATTTACTATAAGGATAGGCGAGTTATGCTGCAGCTTTATAGAACTTTAGTTAGGGTACACTTGGAATATTGCGTACAGTTCTGGTCACCGCACTACCAGAAGGATGTGGATGCTTTGGAGAGGGTACAGAAAAGGTTTTCCAGGATGTTGCCTGGTGTGGAGCATTTTAGTTATGAAGAAAGGTTGGACAGACTGCGTTTGCTTTCACTGGAACGCAGGAGGTTGAGGGGTGACTTGAAAGAAGTTTAGAAGATTGTGAATGGCATGGATAGAATGGAAAGTATGAGGCCAGGGTGGAGAGATCAATTACTAGGGTACACAGGTTCAATTTTCGGCGGTAGGGGAGTAGGGAGCTTAAAAAAGATGTGCGAGGCAAGTGTTTCACACAAAGGGTGTTGAGTGTCTGGAATGCGCTACCAAAGGTGGTAGTGGAAGCAGACACAGTAGCAGCATTCAATAACTACCTGAAAAAATATATGAATAGGAACGGAATAGAGGAATACATATCCTGTAAGTGAAGAGAGCTTTAGTACGAAAGGGTAAAATGTGGCAACGCAGACTTGGAAGGCCAAAGGGCCTCTTCCTGTGATATATTGTTCAATGCTGAAAATGTGTTGCTGGAAAAGCAGGTCAGGCAGCATCCAAGGAATAGGAGAATTGACGTTTCGGGCATGAGCCCTTCTTCAGGAATAAGGAAAGTGTGTCCAGCAGGCTAAGATAAAAGGAAGGGGGGAGGGACTTGGGGGAGGGTTGAAGGGTTCCTAGGCGGAAGCTGAGGCGCTCTTCCTCCAGCCGTCGTATTGCTATGGTCTGGCGATGGAGGAGTCCAAGGACCTACATGTCCTTGGTGGAGTGGGAGGGGGAGTTGAAGTGTTGAACCACGGGGTGGTTGGGTTGGTTGGTCCGGGTGTCCCAGAGATGTTCTTGAAACGTTCCACAAGTAGGCGGCCTGTCTCCCCAATATAGAGGAGGCCACATCGGGTGCAGCGGATGCGGTAAATGATGTGTGTGGAAGTGCAGGTGAAGTTGTGGCGGATATGGAAGGATCCCTTGGGGCCTTGGAGGGAAGTAAGGGGGGAGGTGTGGGCACAAGTTTTGCATTTCTTGCGATTGCAGGGGAAGGTGCCGAGAGTGGAGGTTGGGTGGTGGGGGGTGTGGACCTGACGAGGGAGTCACGGAGGGAGTGGTCTTTTCGGAAAGCTGATAGGGGAGAGGAGGGAAATATATCCCTGGTGGTGGGATATTGTTCAATGTCCTGAAAAACTCAACATTACTTCCCAATTACTATACTCAAAGGACTGAGCAACGAAGCCATCGTGTCAAATGCCTTTTTAACCGCCCTGTATGTGACACGAACTTCAAAGAATTATGTACCTGTATCCCAAGGTCCCTCTGCTCTGCAGCACTACTCAAGGCCCTAGCATTAACTGTAGAAGCCCTACCCTTGTTTATTGTACCAAACGCAATACCTCACATTTATCCAGATTGAGCTCCATCTGCCATTTTTAGCCAATTGCCCCATTTGATCAAGATCTTAACGTTCTACCTATAAGGCTTAATTTGATAAGTCTTCTCAGATACCATCCCTCCTTACTGCTGTAATTGATTCCCTATTCAATATTGTGACAACTCCCCCTCTTTACCTCCTTCCCTGTCTTGCCTGAAGACTGTATATCCAAGAACATTAAGCTGCCAACTGCTCATGTGAAACATAGTGATGGAATTATTCAGATACAGGTGTGCTATCCACTGCACCACAAGACCTACCTAGGGTATATAAATGCTCCACATTCTGTCACTGAACCAATACATGTTCAGTTGTACCGCAAACATTTCATTAACCAACACCTACGGAATGAGGAGTGTGCCGATTGATCAAATATCCCAGTCAATCAGAGGTCCACATAATCAATGTAAAAACACACACTAAGTAATAGAAATGTAACGCAGCAGATTTACGCATTACTTATAGTTTACTCACAACATAAATCATTTAAATAATGAAGCAAATTTGCTTGAAATAAAACTTACTGGCAGAGAATCCTTTCACTCTCAACTGATTACTCAGACCACTGAGATCGCAATAATACTGTAAACGTCCGTTATTTGAGGTATATATTTTTGCCACTTTAGCAAGAGTGCCACTTAAAACAAAGCTTGCTGTACTCTTAAACTGCAGCTCAATTCTATTAAAACAGATACTGAACTTAAGAAAAGCCTTTTGTCATATGAATTATATTTAATCTGTCAGAAATCATATACTTTTGATTTCTGCAAGCCTTACCTTGTTTCTGACATTCACTTCATCAAGTCCTTCCAATTGATAAGCCATCAGAGCCAAACTCAAAGTGAAAGCTCCTTTTGTGCCACTCCAGATGCAAACAGCTGCCCAACGCCAATTGAAACCATAGCCCAAGCGTGACAGTAGTGGCGATAAGCCAACAATAAGCACTAGTCTACAGAGAAACAAAATAAAGTGGTTCAACGCTCATCACTCTTTGGAGACAGGAGTTAGTAACAAATATACACAATCTATTTAACATAACCAGTCCATTGGGAGAAACTGGGTGCAACACAGGTTTTTATTTTCTGCCCTAATTTTGATTTTTCATTTAAACCATTGTTGAGTGATATTGGGGTGGGTTGCATAACCAGCATTTGACCCTTTTCCATGGATTTCAGCTAAGTACATCAGGTTCAGGAGATTGAATGGAGGTGATGGCCTAGTTATGTCAATAGCCAGTTTATTGATCCAAAAGCTCAGGTAATGTTCCAGAGACCCAGGTTCAAATCCCACCATGGCGAATGGAGGAATTTGAATTCAATGTCTGGAGTTAAAAGTCTAATGATGACCATGAATTGATTGGTTGATTGTCAGAAAATCCAGTTAGGCGAAAGTGAGAGTTGTAGATGCTGGAGATTAGTGTGTGTGGCGCTGGAAAAGCACAGCAGGTCAGGCAGCATGCGAGGAGCAGGAGAGTTGATGTTTAGAGCAAAAGCCTTTCATCAGGAACATTCCTGATGAAGGGTTTTTGCCCGAAACGTCGACTCTCTTGCTCCTCTAAAATCTAGCTGGTTCACTAATGTCTGTCAAGGAAGGAAATGTGCCATCCTTATCTAATTTGGTATACGTGTGACTTCAGACTCAGCTCTAACAACTTCTAGAAAGTTTTAACAGACACAAAACCTAATGGACCACCTGCACTGAGCGAAGCACCAGAAATGGCAAAGGCAAAAACTGCCCGCTCAACACTGCTAACACCTGGGAGTGAATGCCAAACCTGGAAGAGCTGTTTCACTGATTTTTTTCAAGTAACAGCCTGATATAACTCAAACTCACAGAATCAGAACTCACGGTCAACATCCCAGACATCATCATCATCATCATCCCTAGATGTATCCTGTCCCACTGGCAGAACAGGCACAGCAGAGGTGGCGGTACAATGGTATACAGACAGGAGGGAGTTGTCCTGAAAGTCCTCAACAATGGACCTGGACACCATGAAGTGCCATGGCAATAGGTAGCAGTATCATGGGCAAAGAAACTACCTGCCTATTATAATGTACTGTCCTTCCTCATCCGATGACTCTGTGCTCCCCCTGTTGAACGATACTTGGAGGAAGCATGGAGGGTGGCAAGGTCACAGAATGTACCATGGGTGGCCACATGACTGATCAAGCTGGTGAAGTCTGAAAAGACAAAGCTCCCAGTTAAGGCTGTGGCAGGTGGTGAGGGAACAAAGAAGAGGGAAGAGTATACTTGACTTCAACCTCACTAATCGGCATGCCACTGGTGCATTTGTCCACAATAGTATCAGTAAGAGTAGCCACACACAGATCTTGTGGAGACCTAAGTCCCACCTTGACACTGAGAACACATCACATTGTGTCGTATGATATCATCACAGTGTTAATTGAGACAAACTTCGAACAGATACAGTATCTCAAGGCTGGGCATCCATGAGGCACTGTAGCCATCAACAACTACAGAATCATACAGCAACAGATTCTGCAACTTCATGGATCAGCATATCCCTCACTCAACCACTACCATCGAGCAAGGGATTCAATCCTAGTTCAATGAGGAGCGCAGAAGGACATTTTAGGAGCAGCACCAGGCATATCTAACAATGATGTGTCAACTTGATGAAGTTACAAATCAGGGTAATTGGCGTACCAAATAGCATAAGCATAAAGTGATAGACAGAAGTAAGCATGCCCACATGAATGGTGGTTGACAATCGAACCACTCACTACAGGAGGAAGCTCCACAAACATTCACATCTTCAATGATGAGAGAGCCCAACACATCAGTGCAAAAGATAAGGCTGAAACATTCACAATAATCTTCAGCCAGAAGTGCCTGGTTTATGATCCACTTTGCCCTCATCCAGAGGTTCCTTGCATCACAGATACCAGTCTTCAACCTGACATCACTTAGGTATCAAGAAATGGTGGAAGTACTGGAAACTGCAAATGCAATGGGACATGTCAACATCCCAGCATCAGTACTGAAGAGGTATGCAGCAAAACTTGTTGCACCTCTTGTTCCTCATTTATGTCTGTGTTTTAAATTTAATATAAAATGGAGGAATGAAAGGGGTCACATGATATAGTGATTGGAATGAGGTTAGCCAGGTGAATCTCAGAATACGATTTCCCTGATTGGGCTGTTAACCTGGTCTAATCAGGGAGTCAAGGCTGACAGATGTAAACAGAGGTACTGTTCACTGAGAGCTGGCTCTGAGGAAGGTGGATCAATGTCAAGTATGTTTAGGCATGTAAATTAAGGCTGACTTGGTGACAGGATACCAGCCTCCGTGCAGTTATTTCAGTGGCAATGGGAGTGGGATTAATGATGCAACATTCAAAAGCGCCAACTGAACAAAGCCCAACTGGACTTCAAACAGACACTGCAACGGGCTTTGTTAGAAAACGCAACAAGGGAAGCTTATGAGTTACAGGGTATGCCAATGAAGTGGACACACTCGCCAGGCCAACTGAGCTTGGTGAACAGCACTTGAGTGAAGGCAATTGCACAGCCTCAGTCAGGACATATCCTGAATAGAGGGACCCATTCTGAAGAAGGATCACCGGACCCAAAACATTAACACGGATTTCTCCTCACAGATGCTGCCAGACCTGCTGAGCTTTTCCAGCAGCTTTTATTTTTATAGAGGCACCCTACATCAGTCCACAGCAAAACTCAAAAAAAAAAGCCACTCCTCAGCCAAACAGTTACCTTTCCTCAAAGGTCCAGGAGGCAAGAAATTGTAGCTGCTACTGTATGTGGGCTCAAGACAGCAGAAGAGTCCAACTAGACTTGAACTGAGTAAGAGAACTCAAAAGGCCAATATCCAGAAGAGTGCACATCCTGGAAAGTTCATCTACAGCTGATTTGGAATAGTTAGATTGCTTAGCAACATCCAAGTGAAATAAACATCTGGTTAAATGGACACCCACTTTTAATGAAGGTCAATACAGGTGCGGCTGCATCAGTGACTGCAGAACCAACCTTGAAGAGAACTTGCTCTGGACTCCAACCCTTAAGTTTGTGTAAGGCCTTGGCTAAACTGAGAACCTATACCAGAAAGCCATTTCAGATTAAGGGTACAACACTGGTTCTGGTTTCCTATGAGAAGCAGCTGGTTCATTTAAAACTGGTTGTAGTAAAAGGCTTGAGCCCAAGCCTAATGGAGCAAAATTGGTTGAAATTCACCTTGATTGGCTTAACATTTCTAAATTAGAAAATGACTACCTGAGTGAAGTCCTAATTAAATGCCCTGAAGTTTTTCAGGAATGTCTAGGGAACTATCAAAATAGCCAAGGCCACCTTTCACGTTGACCAGGAAACAATTCCATGCTTCTGCAAGGTCCACCTAGTGCCAATTGCCTCACATGCAAAAGCAGAGATAGAATTCAGAAGGCTGGAAAGTGAAGGAATCATCAAACTAGTGTAATTTGCAGAATTTGCAGCACCAGTTATACCATTTGTGAAGCCTTTGTCAAGCAGATGGATAAATACCTAGTGCCCTGCACAGTGGACTTATATGCAAAGTTTGGGGGGGCATGGCAGCGGCGGAGAACTTTCCTTCACGGAAGGGCCTGAGCCAATGCATAACTGCAATTACGGTTAGACGAAGGATTCTCAGAAGTATGTTGCAATTGATACCCAGAAGGATTTGTACCAACAAATGAAATTCCCATTTGGTTATCAGCCTGTGCCAGTTTTCAGTGGACAATAGTGAACATTTGACAAGGTCTAACCCAGGTCACCATTTATCTGGATGATATGCTAATAACAAGGAAGAATACTAAAGAGCACTTCCAGACCTTGGACATGGTTCTTAGATGTTTCTCCAAGGTGGGCAAATGCCTTAGAAGGGAAAGAAACGTGTGCTCCGGGCACCCCAAACGACCATAATTGGTCTACAAAGTCGTCAAAACATTGGAAGATAAAGTGAAGGCAATCAAAGGTACCCCAGCTCCCACATGTGTATTGGAGTTTAGGTCTTTCCTTGGACTTGTGAATTTTTATGCAAGCTCTTACGTAACCTGGCCTGCATCTCAGCACCGTTACATCTGCTATTGAAATAGGGTCAGCCTTGGAAATGGTCATGTTGCCATGACATAGTCTTTGGGGAAGTGAAGAAGTAGGTATCATTGTCCAAGATGCTGTCACACTATGATCCCAAGCGATGCCTCTCCATACAGTATTGGGGTAGTGTTGACTCACAAATGGACCAGTGGGGAGGAATGCCCATAGATGGATCAATGGAGAAGATGTGCATGTTTCCTGGACTTTGGCTAATGCAGAGCGTAAATACATCCAGATAAAAAAGGTAGGTTTGGCGGTCAAATTTGGTGTAATAAAGTTCCACCAATACATTTATGGATATTTGATCATAGTAACAGACCACAAGCCCCCAATAGGGCTACTCAAAGAGAACAAGGCTGTGCCACCCATAGTTTCAGGTCAAATTTGGTGGTGGGCTCTCGTTCTAAGTGTGCACAATTCCAAATTGGAACACTGTCCGGCTAGCAAATGTAAATGCCTTAAGCTGCCTCCCAGTGGCAGATCCATTACTGGTGGTGCTGCCACTGGGAAAAGTCTGTTTTGGTTTTAAACTTTCTGATTTTAAACTGCTGACAATGTCACACTCTGAATACAAAAAGATCGATCCTGGCAAAACTAAAACAAGCTGGTGGTGGTGGGGGAAAACAAAACAGCTACCACAACCAGAACTGAAACTTTTGAGCCCAGCGAGACCAGATCACCGTAGAGGACAGCATTTTATTATGGGAAGCAAGAGTGATTGTCCCAAGCAAAGGTCACCTAGCTGAACTCCACCAGAGTCATCCGGGGGGTCCAAAACAAAGATATCAGTGAGAAGTTATGTCTGGTAGCCAGGACTGGATGCAGAAATAGTCGCATTGGCTAGGCAGTACCCAGAGTGCCAACAAGGACAAAAATTACCACCAGCCATTCCCCCACATTCATGGGAACGGACAGGTAAATCGTAGACTCGGTTATACGTCGACTATGCTGGCCCTTTCATGGGCTCAATCAAAGTGGTTGGACATGCATAGAGATCCTTCATCAAACATGGAGACGACAACAGAAAAACCGTGGGGTGAGTGCAAGATCAGGTCCCATGACTTATGAAGTTTGGATCGGTGAGGGGTCTTGAACAAGCATTCAGGCCCCTCAAGCATGCTTTGCCATTTGATAACATTGCTAACGTTATACCAGTAATAGCACCTCAAAATATTTAAAATACTTGGGAACTGGGGCACTGCCATTAAAAATATTTCCAGTGATCCATCTACAAATGCACTCTGTCTGCTGAAATTAATACCATTTTATTTGCCACTGCTGCTTACAGTGTTGCAAAATGGTATCCAATGGACCTGGTGTTTTTACTGCAATCAATAATCACCACAGTTGATTTGCGAAATAGCAGGTGAATAGGTAGTTAAAGGAAGTCTAGTGTTACACATGCTCATGCAGTGTTCCGCCTAGTAGTAATCCAACACAAAACATCTCCAGAAGCACTTTAAATTATAGTATTAATGTTTTTATGCAGTAAGTGCCCTTTGTCCTGTTTCTTTGGTGTTTCAATTGATTTATTTTGTCAAACTCTCACTAGAAAAAACCTCTCCTTCAAACAAAATTTTGTCCCACACTATGATCACATCCTGCTAGATTTTAATCAGGTTAGAATGAATCTCAGATGGAGATCTATAAAAACCATTCTAAGAGCAGTCTCCAAGTTTTGCAATGCCCTGTTCTAGATCATTCCTGTTTTTTCCAATAATGTGTGAAGGATGCCTGAGAGAAAAGAGACTGATAAGTTTCGAAGAAATTAAATGCTGAAACAAATATACTCCAAATTAAAAGTGATGTATCAATTTTACTATATGAAGTAAGGAAACATAGAAATTATATCATGAAAAAACATGGAAAAAACTGGAGAAACATACCAAGTTTGCTCATAAGATGAGTTACTGAAGACATTCAAGCATTCACTGATTTATATAACTTTAACTCACATAAAGTAATATTTATTAGCTATTTAATAATGAAAATTAGTCATATTAAAAGAAAAACTTACCGTATCGTATTTAGTCCAAAGTAAAGCACAATGATGAAAAATCCATCACTGATAGACATATATTCCAATGACCTCTGTGATATCACCACTCCAACGATCATGAAGATAAGAGTATTACCCAGATATGTTAGCATTTCCCAGAAGCTACAAGTCAGATATTTGAAATTCAAATAATTGACATTAGAACCACATTGTTGAAGCAAACCATAACTAAATTAATGATTAATAAGTACTGAGTATAAGTTACTATTCTTTTGGTAACATTTCTTCTACAGTTGATTGTTCCAACCATCAGGATCATGGCATATCCCTGCCTTGTGCATTTTTTCAAACCTCACTTTGCCCTCATTCTGTTACCAAGCATGAAGTATAAACTGATGGTGTGATAATGACCTCCTACTTTGCCTCATCCCAACCCTCTCCTTTGGATTGGAGGTTTTCAAGTACAAAAGTGCTGCCAACTGGACAGCCACTGCAGGCTTATGAAGGATGTGTATTGGGTGGAAAAGCAATATCACTTGAGCTGATACATGCAGTCACCAGCTCAAATGCTAGCACTGCGCATACTGTTAACGGTAATGTCGACATAGGACCCGCCTTTGTGAGTCACCAGACACAAGTAAGCTTCTGCAAACCAAGAGAAAAAGACAGCATTTGTATATATAAGGTGCACAAAAGACAAGGTCAGAAACAGCTCTACCAGAGGAATAAAATGGGGTAGCACACGAGAAAATTATGATGGGCATGAATAGCATGGAAGAATCCAGCTTCAATCTGTCAAAGGGCTTTGTATAGAAATGGTGACCAGTTCAAATCAGGAACAGGTGCAGGCCATTCAGCGCCTTAAGCCTATTCCTTCAGCCGTAATAACCTTTCATCTCCTTGCTTAAGGGATCCATTTTCGATATGGACATTTTCAGGAAAAGAATTCCAAAGACTCATGACCCTCAGTGAAAAAAATCACTCATCACTGTTTCAAATTGAAGAGTCATGGTTTTTAAATTGCGATCCCTAATTCTTGCACTTGAGGGAACATTCCCTCCACATCAACTTTACCAACCACCTTCTCAGTTCTGCGGAAGGGACGCTTGATCCGAAACATTAACTCTGATTTCTCTTCACAGATGCTGCCAGACCCGCTGAGCCTTTCCACCAATTTCTGTTTTTGATCCTCAAGATTTTGTTTTCAATCGAGTCACCTCTTACTCTTTTAAATTCCAGCACATGCAAACCCATCCTGTCCCATCTTTCCTAAGTCAACCCACCATTCCAGGTATTAATCTAGTAAACCTTCCCTACATGGTGTCCAATGCATTTACATCCTATCTTAAAAGTAGTGACCAATTCTGTGCACAGGTGCAGTCTCCCCTGTGCTCTGCACAACTGAAGCATAACCTGCTTATTTTGTAAGTAATTCCCCTTGTGATAATTGATAACATTAACTTTCCTGTTTATTTGCTATACCTGCATACTGACCTTTTGCGATTCATACACAAAGACACCCAGATCCCTCTGCATTCGAGCTCTGAAACCTCTTACTATTTACATAATATACTTCTTTTTCATTTTTCCCACCAAAATGGACAAGTTCACATTTTCCCACATTATACTCCATTTGCCACATTTTTGTCCACTCAATCGACTTTTTTTTAATGATTTCCTTGCTTCCTTTTCACAAAACCTTTTTCACTGTATCTTCCTGGATATATGTGACAGTAAGTTATTTGTTCACAACTTACTTTCCTGCCTATGCATTGTCAGCAAAATTGACAACAACACCTTCCATCCCCTCGTCTAAGTCATTTACGTAAATTGTAAACACTTGAGGACCCACAAGTCTCACAAGATCTGTGATCACAGGGGTGGATTCGCATCAAAGTGACAGAAGTGCTGGACTTTTACGGAACTCACTATTTCTAATGATCTAATATGGACATGCGTAGGTTCTCACAACCCTCCACCTGCAAACATATCAAGGCTGTTACGAATGTAATTTGTGCCAGATTTCACTGCTTCATCTCCTTTCTCTGGAGAGAGGTCAGTATTGTAGTCCAGGTATATCAAGGGCCAAAGGGCCTGCAATGCGCTGTAATGTTCTGTGTTCTACATGTAGTATATGTTACCAACATAGCTGGCTTATCCCAGGTGCAGGGTACTATAGACTGTACACAGATTGCATTGAGTGTGCCATGAATTCATAACAGAAAACAATGCCATGCCATCAATGTGTAAGTCACCGGTGATCAGTAGTACCACAATTTTAGAAGTCTGCACCATAATGCCTATATCCTCAAGAACTCACATGTGCCAGCTTTGTTTCAAGGGTTTAAGGTCTATAAGGATGGTTTTGGAGACAGAAAGGTTAACCTCTGTAAGCGTGCCTGACGACTCCATTATGCAACCTCTGACTAAGTACAAGTGTAGATAAAATGCCGTCCATTCTCTGACCAGGGCCATCATGAAGTAGATGATAAGCCTGCTGTAGATGAGATTCAGATGTCTGTATCAGTCTGGATGACCTTTGCAGTACATATCAGACAAGGTGTTCCACATAATCGTAGCATGTACTCTGCACAAAGAATGGCAATGAGGGCATGCAATGGATGCTGAAGAGCTGGGGGAGCAGCGGTCTTCCAGGAAGGACGATATGGACACTGAGCAGGAGGTACATGATACAACAATGTAGCATCAGATGTAACAAACCAGACAGGTCTTAATTCCAACAGATGTGAGCATGGTGCAGTGATCACCCATTGTAAATTAATCGCCTGATTGTTGATTGAAAAGCAAGCAGTCCCTGTACATTTCCCAGAAGTAAATGCAGCTTTTGATATTTTTTCTTTGCTTTTACTATTGTTGAATAAAAATGAATTTTTTCAACTATTTGAAAGTTTTACAACATGTGATGCTACACATTGTATAATGAGATTTATGCTTTGCTGGGCATTAGGAAAAGAACAGCACTCCATTAAACGGATTTCAAGATGAAACAGTGCAAAGGATGAGTAACCTGTGCAGCTTAACTGTTATAGCTGCTGTTACAATGATCAATCAGACAGGCGATGATATAAAATTTCAAAGCATTTACAAATGTGAACTTTTATTTGCAATGAAGTATTAATATGCCACTTATTGAATTGAATTGAATTTATTGTCATGTGTACCGAGGCACAATGAGTTTGTCTTGTGAGCAATGCAGGCAGATCACAATAATTAAAGTAGCATAGATAAGTAAATAATAGGTAAACAGTGGTAAAAACAAAAACACAGGTACAGGTGAATATTAAGAGTTTCTCAGTCCATTCAGTATTCTAACAATAGTAGCGTAGAAACTGTTACAAAAACGGCTAGTACATGTGTTCAGGCTTCTGTACCTTCTCCCCAGTGCTGGAGGTTGTAGAAAAACATTGCCAGGGTGGGATGGATCTTTGAGAATGCTGGCGACCTTTCCTTAAAAGCAGGCCTAGTCGATGGATTCTATAGATGGGAGGTTGGCCTTTGTTCACCACTCTCTCTAACCATCTCCAATCTTGAATGGTACAGTTGCCAAACCAGCTAGTGATACATCCAGATAGAATGCTCTCGACGGCACACCTATAAATGTTGGCAAGGGTATTCGAAGTCATGCCAAATTTCCTCAGCTGCCTAAGGAATTATGTGCCCTCAGAGCTTTTGTTTTCATTCACCTCCCACCATGTACTGTGAAGGACAGCTCATGGGTGGCAAGGCTTGACCTTATGCATGGTTAAGCTTTAAGATGAAAATAGCGCACACAGACTGCATTAGAAGTATGATGCATAAGCAATGAGACAAATTGTGGAGGACAGTGTGACAAAACCTACTTGGTGCTCATGGACAGACATCCTCCATTAAACTCTCCAAAATTCCTTGTAAAATTCAGCCCACAGTATTTCTTACATGGTGAGAGGCTAGGAAGCTTTGGTTTTCAAAGGCTCCCTTTATCATGAATCACTAAAAGTTAACATACAGATGCAAAACTCAAAGAGGAAAGCAAGTGGTAAGTATGACATTTCAGTACAAGAGTAAATATGTCTTGAAGAAGTTTTAGAATCTTAGTGAGACTGCACCTAGAATATCATGCAGAAGTTTCATCTACCTACCTAAGGAACAATACACACACCATAAAGGAAGAGCAACAAAGGTTCACCAGAATAATCCCTGGGACATGGAATTTTCAAAATCAAAGATATTGACGAGATCAGGTCCATATTCTCTACAGTTTCAAAGAATAAGGGGTGATCCCATTGAAGCTTACAAAATTCCAATAGGCATGACAGGATGAATGCAGGTATGATGTTTCTCCTGGCTGGTGTACACTATCTTGTGGGTGGCAAGGTGGCTCAGTGGTTAGCACTGCGGCCTTACAGTGCCAGGGACCCAGGTTCAATTCCAACCTAGGGCGACTGTCTGTGTGGGATTTACAAATTCTCCCTGTATCTGTGTGGGTTTCTTCCGGGTGCTCCGGTTTCCTGCCACAGTCTAAAGATATGCAGGTTAAGTGAATTGGCCATGCTAAGTTGCCCGTAGTGTTCAGGAATGCGTAGGTTAGGGGCGTTAGTCAGGGGAAATGTAAAGTAATAGAGTAGGGATGCGGGTCTGGGTGGGATACTCTTCAGAGAGTTGGTGTGGACTAGTTGGGCCAAATGGCCTGTTTCCACACTGTAGGGATTCGATTTGATGGTGAACCTAAAGCAAAGGCCAGTAGAGGGGATGAAGAATTTCTTCATTTAGAGTGCAGTGACTTTAAAAATTTCTCCCCAGAAGATTGTGGAAGCTTAAATATTGGGCAATATTTAAGACAGTAATCAATGCCTCTCTGGGCAATAACACTGAGGAATCGGAGGGATAATGCAGCAAAGTGCCATCAAAATAGCCAATATGCCTGATCTCAATGAATGGTGTAGCAGACTGAATGTTATACTCCTGTGTTCAACATCTGACATGGTTAGTCATACAATGTTAAAGTTGGCATCACTGTTGTGGAGCTTTTTGTAATCAATCACTTAGGCTGGACCAATAACTTCATGAAAAATATTGACCCACATTACCAAATGCAAAACTCGGGATTGTAGATTTCAATTTTGTTTCGATAACCTTTACATGTTCTGAATCTCCTTTTAAAGGACCTCAACCGTTTTGAGAGAAAAAAACCTACACAAGTCAATATTAAACTCACCATTTCATTTATGCTAACTAAACAGCACAAACAAAAAGTACCAATCCTCATGGAATATTAAGTATTAAAGGTTTTAAAGAATTTGTACATATTATTTAATATGCAAGGAGACAGCATTTTATATTATGTTGTTTTGTTGGAAAAGTTATTGAGGTCTGAAATCTTATTGAAAGCTGCAAGATTAGTTTTAATGCTGTTTATTGTAATACCTGATCTGATTCGCATAATTTTGGTTCAACCTTTCCTTATCTCAGAATGGAGCCCATTCCTGACTTGCAGCCTTGCCTTGTGGCACAATGGAGATTCAACCCACCAGGCATCAGAGCTACAGCTAACCCCTGCCAACTCACAGCACCCCTCTCATCCCAAAAGATGATGACACGGACCCCAAAATATCACCTCTCAGAATATAATCTTGCACAACAGTCACCTCTCCCAATTGTGTATGCATCATCCATTCCCTCCTGGGTCAACAGGGCACAAGCTACAGCCAATTTGGTGCCTGCCAACAACCAACACAACACAGCATCCACAAAACTCAACGGACCAGAGCTGCCATCACTTTCTGCTATTCAACACAAACAAAATGCAACAGCTTCCCACCAAACAGCCCACACGCTGTGAGCCATAGTCCACTTCAGCAATGCCACCGCATCAACAGAGCTCAAGAAAAAAGGGGCGGAACTCTTTTTATTGATTTACCCTTTTGAGTTGCTGCAGTCCACAGTGAATGAGTGCATCCAGAGTTCTGCTAGGAAGGAAGTTTCAAGATTTTGTCGTAGCAACACAGTTAAGAAATAGCAATACCGTTTCAAATCAGTATAGTGCTTTGATTAAACAGACACTTACAAGTGATATTTCTTCCATGCCTCTGATGTACTTATCCTTTTAGATGCAAAAGGTTGTGGACTTTGAAGATGCTTTAAAAAGGAGTGAGTCACTGCAATGCAACTTGACAATGTGGCAATAGTGGAGGGAGTGAATGTTGAAGACAGTGGATGGGCTGCTAATCAAGTAGACTGCTTTGTCCTGGACAGTATCAAGTCTCTTGAGTGTTGTTAGAGTTGCACTCATCTAGGCAAGTGGAGGGTATTTCATGACATTTGTCCTGTAGATCACTGCTATTTATTTTGAGTGGATTGAAACCTTGGAATTCTTTTGCCAATAACACTATGGGTGCCCCTTCGTCTTAGGATTGCAGTAGTTCAATAAGGCAGCACATCACCACTTTCTTCAGAGTAACGAGTGATGGTAAATAAATGCTGGCCTAGCCAGCGATGCCCACAATGCGTAACAATATTTACATGGCTGGCCCAGTTCAGTTTCTGGTCAATGATAATTGTCAGTATCTTAGCAGTTAGGGATTCAGGGATAATAATATCATTGTATATTAGGTGCAAATGGTTAGATTCTCTCTTGTTGGAGAGGTCATTTCTGGTATTTCTGTGGCACGAACGTTACTTATCATTTAAGCCTGATTGTTATCCAGGTCTCATTGCATATGGAAACAGATGAAGCATCTGAAACTGATTGGGCTTAGGACACAACCCTAAGGAACTTGAGCTCCCATGGAGCAGTAGTATCCCAACCTCAGAGTCAGGAGACCCGGCTTCAAGTGTCATCTTCTTCAGAGGTACCCAAAACATATTTGCAAAGATTTGGAGATGCTGGTGTTGGACTGGGGTGTACAAAGTTAAAAATCACACAACACCAGGTTATAGTCCAACAGGTTTAACTGGAAGCACACTAGCTTTCGGAGCGACGCTCCTTCACAATCACAATCACCTGGTGAAGGAGCGTCGCTCCAAAAGCTAGTGTGCTTCCAATTAAACCTGTTGGACTATAACCTGGTGTTGTGTGATTTTTAACTTCATATTTGCAAAGGTTGATTAAACAATTCCGAGGAACTTCTGCAGTGATGTCCTGGCACGCCAACTCGAGGACACCTCTTCCTACCGCCCCCTTAACCATGACCCCACCACCCATCACCAAACCATCATCTCCCAGACCATACACAACCTCATCACCTCAGGAGATCTCCCACCCACAGCTTCCAACCTCATAGTCCGGGAACCCCGCACTGCCCGGTTCTACCTCCTTCCCAAGATCCACAAGCCTGACCACCCTGGCCGACCCATTGTCTCAGCATGCTCCTGCCCCACTGAACTCAAATCTACCTACCTCGACACTGTCCTATCCCACTGGTCCAGGAACTCCCCACATACGTTCGAGACACCACCCACGCCCTCCAACTCCTCCAAGACTTCAGTTTCCCCGG
>NC_057725.1:50500364-50515902 GCF_004010195.1 Chiloscyllium plagiosum | reverse complement strand
GTGGGGGCGGAGAGGTCAGGAAGATGATTGCAGGTTAGGAAGGCGGTGCTGAGTTTGAGGGATTTGACTGAGACAAGGTGGGGGGAGGGGAAATGAGGAAACTGGAGAAATCTGCGTTCATCCCTTGTGGTTGGAGGGTTCCTAGGCGGAAGATGAGGCGCTCTTCCTCCAACCGTCGTGTTGCTATGGTCTGGCGATGGAGTCGTCCAAGGACCTGCATGTCCTTGGTGGAGTGGGAGGGGGAGTTGAAGTGTTGAGCCACGGGGTGGTTGGGTTGGTCATTTTCCACTTTGTTAAATGTGGCAAGGCAGAATCTCCATCTTCCAATAAATTCCATCTCTGACTCATATCCATTTCCTGTGGCTCGATGCTCACACTTATCTTTAGATAGGGAGAAAAAAACTCAAGCATCTTGTCAGAGAGGAAATGGGTCAAGATGCCACACAATGAATTATCATTGAGTCACTCAACTAGTTGCGTTTTGATTATAGTAGGGAAATTGACCTCTCTCAATGAATGACATTTATCATCGTCCCAAAAACCTGAAGAAGTGAACTATCATATTCAAAACAATGTTGCAAAAGTTTAAATAATTCAGTCAGTCATTCCTATTATATTTCATATACGTAACAATAAAAATCAATACTCACCGCAAAAGAAATACCTCAATCTCTGGGCTAAAACTCACTGTATCCATAAATAGCCCCATAAAGGTCACAGCTATTACACCCGACGTCCCAACCCACTCACCTAAAAATAAATCAGGACTGCAATCAGATAATTTAAATGATATATTTTCATTTTCAGATATTGAACAACTGTTTTTCAATGTTAATTTAAATAGCACAAGATAACTGAAAAAATTATTGGAACCATCTGTTCATAATATATCTTTAGTGAATTATAATTGACATGCTGATTTTAAAATTATATAGCATAAATGCGAGGAAAGTAAATCATAACACAGCTGAGCCAAATACCTCTAATTCAATTACAGTACTATGGTTTAAGTAATCCCAAAATAGACTCATAAATGCTGGCACAATAACTCCTGTATAAAACTGAAACTAGCAACAGCACTCGCAAATTTGAAATGTGCTGTGATATACAAACACCATGGTGTGGCCCACACAGGTTCAACCTTACAAGAAATAAAATTCCAACATATGCTCAGAGTTGAATTTGCTGCAAATATCAGGATGCTAAAGATTTATCCCAAACATCACAATTATTATGCCACAGAAGGCGATTCAACAAAATTTGCCTGTACCAATTCTATTTCCTACTGCTAATCTCCTGTCATTTCCTCATATCCCTGGGCAGCAGTTCTACTCAAGTCATCATTGAGTCCCCTCTTGAATGCCTTAACTTAACCTGCCTCCACAACATTTTCAGACAGTGCGTTCTAATAGTGCTACATTTGACTTTCAAAATGTTAGCTACATGGAATTCCGCCTACAATAGGGGCAGGTCCTGCTGAAAAGATTTGGGGTTTGGCAATCTGAAAAGAAGTTCAAATTTGATGGCAGTGAGAGAAAAGTGTTTAAGATATCAAACATGACAGTGTGAACCACACTCCATATTTAACAGGTGTTACTTGTGCTGCTATATTACTATTCATTCACAGGATGAGGGTGCCAGTAGGTGGCCCTGCCTTTATTGTGCACATGTACAGGTTTGGGGAGGGGGGGGTTTGGAGTTAAGAGTCAACTACATTGCTGTGGGACTGGAGTGGCATGTAGGCCAGATTAGGTAAGGACAGCTGATTCCTTCCCTAAAGGATAAAGTCAGAAACCACACAACATCAGGTTATAATCCAACAGTTTTAATTAAAAACACAGGCTTTCAGTGTGCTGCTCCTTCACCTGACTTTGTCCATCCTAGTCCCACACTGGTATCTCTACATCATGGCTTTCCGAAAGGATGTTAGTGAACCAGATGGGTTGATCAAGTAATTGACAGAGCATTTGCGGACATCATTAGACTCTTAATTCAGATATTTTATTGAATTTTATCAAGTTCAAATTCTACCATGTGCCGTGATGGGATTTGAATCCAGGTCTCTGGATGAAAAATAATACCACTGGGCTGTCATGTTCCCTACACGCAACTAATCTACGAATGCCACTCACTCTCTCTATAAGGGGTCCAAAACTGTTCATAGAATATAGCTACTGCCTCCTACAGTTTTATCAAAACCACCTTACTTTTATACTCCATTGCTTGTGATGCTAACTTTTTGTGATTCGTGGTCAAGGACTCCCAAATCCATCAATTCCATAGCTTTCTACAGTCTTTCTCCACTTAAGTAATATTCAGTTTCTGAATTCTTCCTGTCAAAGCACATAACCTCACAATTCCCCACAATATATTCTATCAGCCAAGGACTTGGGGACATACTTGAATAAAGGCAATTGCATAGCCTCACTCATGACATATGCTGAACAAAGGGTTTTGGAGTCAGCCCACAGCAAAACTCCAAAACAAAGCCAAGCCTTAGCCAAATAGTGAAAAATTTCTTCAGGATCCGGGCTGGCAAGCCATTGTAGTTGCTGCAGTATGTGGGCTCAAGACAGCAAAAAAAAAAAAAGAGTTCCACTAGACCTAAATTGAGCAAGAGAATGCATTAGCTAGTATCTAGGAAACTGCACAACCTGGAAATTGCACTTACATCTGGTTTGGAACAATTAAAATCAAAACCGATCGAAATAAATGTTAAATAGTCACCCATTTCTAATGGAGGTTGATACTGGCCTGGCCATTTCAGGTGATCACAGAACCATTCTAATAAAATTCACTTTGGACTCCAAACCTTCAGTCTGCACAAGATATTGGCTGGACTGAGAACCTATACCAGGGAATCTTTACAGATTAAGAATACAACCTAGGTTCTGGTCTCCAGTGAAAAGCAGCTGGTTCAGTTACAACTGATTGTAGTAAAAGATTCAGGCCCAAGCTTGAAATTGGTTGAGAGATTCACCCAGATTGGCTCAACAATTTACAATTAGAAAATGGTTACCTGAGTGACGTCCTAATTAAATACCCAGAAACTTTTCAGTTAGGACTAGGGACTATCAAATGAACCTAGGCCACAATTTTGCAAGGCTCACCCTGTGCCATTTGCCTCATGTGCAAAAGTAGACACAGAAGAAGGCTGGAATGCGAAAGAAACATCAAACCAGTTTGCAGAATGGGCAGTACCAGTCGTACCGAGTGTGAGCCCAACCTGTCAGTTCACTTTTGTGGGGATTTTAAACAAATGGTAAACTGCTTTCCACAGTTGGATAAATATCCAATCCCTCACATAGTGCATTTATACATAAGGCTGGCAGGGAAGCTGCCCTTCGTGAAGCTGGGCACAAGCCATGCGTACTTGCAATTGCAGTTAGATGAAGATTCCTAGAAGTACACTATAATTAATATCAAGAAGGGTTTGTACTATTATACAAAACTGCCATTTTGCGTATCAACCTGTATAATTTTTCAACAGAAGATGGAGAACATTTTACAAGGCCTACCTCAGGTCGCCTAGATGATGTGCTCATATCAGGAAAGACTAATAAGGAGCACTTACAGATTTTGGACATAGTCCTTAGATGTTTCTCCCAGGCAGGTGTATGCCTTTGAAGGGAAAAATGTGTCTTCCAGGCACCCCAAGAGACCTGCTTGCGCTACAGAGTTGACAAGACTGGGTGACACCCGTTGGATGATAAAGTGAGGACCGGTGGTTCCACCACTGGAAGATTCAATAATGGTTTTAAATTTTCTGGACGCAGTTCCATTCACAGCTGACAATATCAGATTTTGAATGCAGAAAGATTCAGTCCTAGCAAAACTAAAACAGCTGGTGGTGATGGTGGAAACCAAACAGCCATCAGAACCAAAATGGAAACCTATTGGAACTGGAGAGACCAGATCACAGTAGAAGATGACATATTACTATGGGGAGCAAGAGTGATTGGCCCAAGCAGAAGTCACTGCCAATACTGGCTGAACTCTGTCAGAGTCATCAATGGATTTCCAAAATGAAGATATTGGTGATAAGCTATGACTGGCTACTAGGATTGGATGAAGACATAATTTCCCAAGAACAGAGTGCCAACAAAGACAAAAGTTACTGCCAGCAGCTCCCCCATATTCATGGGAATGGCCAGGTAAACACCCCTACATGTCGACTATGCAGATCCTTTCATGGGCTCAATGTTCTTCATCATTGTGAATGTCCATTTAAAGTGGCTATACATGCATGATGTTCATTCAAACATGGGGACAATGATACACAACTGAGTGCATCTTTTGTAATACAATGACTCCTAGAAGTGTTGGTTACAAATGATGGGTCATTGTGTACAAGCAGGAAAATTGAGTGTTTCCTAAATATAAGTATTTCCTGAATATAACGACAGTCCCATATCATCTATCATCCAACTATGTGTCAGGAAGAGCAGTCCAGACTTTGAAGGCAGGCTTAAAGAAACAACCTACAGCTTCACTAGATACCAAACTGTCCTGATGGGATACTGGCCTCTGTGGAGTTATTTCAGTGACAATACAGTTACACATTTTATACAAGGCTGTGGTGTTTCCCAAGCTCTTGCAAAGAAATTAATTGTTAATAACTATTAATTTGTAGCAAGGATTCAATTACTATGCAGTAATCTTTTTACCAAACAGTGGGCACGCCCTCCCTTTCTGAAGAAGTTATTCTGGATCAAATAAAGCAAGATTTTATGATTAAGAACTTAACTATCTTCAGCAGACCCAGTAATATCTGGGCCATTCATCTCATAATATTACAGGATGACTGACTGATAATCTGGCTCAATGGCAAGTCTTGAAGACATAGATGTGTATTTAGAGCCCTGCATTCTTCCCACTCAGCTATAGATAACACCAAAAGCCAAACCTTAAACGAATAAGATGGCCCTGCTGAGACAAGATCAGTACTGTGTCATGATTATAGAATGAAATCAAATTAAATTCCAACAATTCTTAAATGTAAATTCTTATACCTTCAATTTTTGTTGACAAAAACCTAAGCTCTCAGTGTGTGGCCTGATAGGGACTGATAGTAGAGTGTCATTTGGACAAATACTTCACTTGTATGGATTCTTTTCTGCTGAATTTGGATTCAGAGTCATTTTTTTTGTGTCTGCACATCAGATACCTAACTAAAAAAATAAACATGCTGCTTCTAACATTAGTCCATTAGCTACATTAACTACAGGAAGAGATAAAAACAGTAACAAATATCAAATGTGATGGTCATGACTATATCAAAATTGGTATGAGAAATAAATGGTATGCTTACCAACAAAGAATGTGATGTATGTGATAGCCAAACTCATAGTTATCTCTGTCAAACCATCATTAAAAATATAGGATAGGCAAAACATGGTGATTTTAGCCATTGCGTATCCAAATATTGGACTGACGAGCACCTTCAGTATCAATCTTATACCAAGCTCAGTAGCTAAACAAAACAAAGAGAAATGTATAAAATGTTATGCATGAAATAGAAAACAAGGACTTCCTGAAAAATTGAAATTTAAAACATTTCAAAAGTATTGATTTGAAAAGCTTCAAATGATTGTGGCCAATCATGGCATACATAGAACTATACTTCATTACAATAGCCATTTTTCACAGAATTCCTACAATGTGGAAGCAGGCTGTTTGGCCCATTAAATGTACACTGACCCTCCGAAAAGCAGCCCACCCAATCCCTGTAATGCTGCCAAATGACCAATCAGTAGTTTCTTGCTTTGTTTTTCTCCCTCTAATGACACTACATTTGCAAATTCATTTGAACAAAAGTTTCCAAAGAAAGACAAAGCAAGAAACTACTGATTGTTAATTTGTCATTGGGATTATGTTAGAAATGAAAATCAAAGGCATGATAGCAAGGCATTTAGGAAAATTCAAGGCAACACTATTCCAGATCTTAACTCTTTACCACCCTGGAGGTGGACAAAGTGCTATTTTCATTCTAACAGGACCTTCCAAATCTAATAAAGATCCAGCCCACAGCTTCGACAATTTGTTCAATACAATTTCTCCAGTGATTATAATTTTCTTAACTTTCGCCTTCCCTTCCATTTTCCAATTTACATCAATGTACTGGTATCTTGTATCTTTTACAGAGAATACATTTCCAAAATATCTATTCCACTCATTATAATCTTCAGATTTTCCATTATTAATTCTGCAGATTGACATTAAAAAGAACTAACATTGATTTTGCTGACCCCTCCTTTTTAAACATGTTAAGAAACTCTTACTATCTTTTTACATTTCTAGCTACTTTCTCTAATACTCTCGCTCTTTCCTCACAATAATCATTCATTCAACCTTTGCTGTTCTTATTTAAGATTCTAAACAACCTCCTGGCCTCCCACCCATCTTTGAGCAATTATATGCTTCTTCTTGAAGTTTGATACTATCTTTAAGCATTTTTTAAGGTAAACCCAGATGGTGAGTCTGCCCTTTAGAAAGAATCCATGTGATGTATTCTGAAATATCAGTTCAAAATTTGTGCCACTACATTACTATTGACCTGTCCTTTAACTAACGTTTTGGGCAAAAGCCCTTCATCGGGAATAAAGGCAGAGAGCCTGAAGGGTGGAGAGATAAGCTAGAGGAGGGCGGCGGTGAAGGAGGCCCAGGACCTCCATGTCCTCGGCAGAGTGGGAGGGGGAGTTGAAATGTTGGGCCACAGGGCAGTGTGGTTGATTGGTGCGGGTGTCCCGGAGATGTTCCCTACAGCGCTCTGCTAGGAGGCGTCCAGTCTCCCCAATGTAGAGGCAACAGCATTGGGAGCAACGGATACAATAAATAATATTGGTGGATGTGCAGGTAAAACTTTGATGGATGTGGAAGGCTTCTTTTAGATCTTGGATGGAGGTGAGGGAGGAGGTGTGGGCTCTGGTTTTGCAATTCCTGCGGTGGCAGGGAAAGGTGCCAGGATGGGAGGGTGGGTTGTAGGGGGGCGTTCACTTCAGCTAACTCTGCTTTCATGTCATGAATCCATTCACATAAGTTTAAAAAACTAGTCTTGGACCCACTCCTCTCTCCCTTAAACTGAGTGTAAAATATAATAATATTATCTCTGCTATCTAAGGGTATTTCACCATAAAATTAATTAGTCAATCCTATTTCAGTGCACGTACTGTTCTCCAGTTGCTAATCATGAAGTCAATACCAAAAACATTCCATGGTCATCTTTTCTAGGTTACCTTTGCCCATCTGACTTCTACATTCTAGATTTAGATTTTAAAAACCCATGATGATTGCTAAACTTTACTGTCTAGCTTTCATTATGTCTTCTTTTAATATGAGGGACCTATCCACCACTCCTACAAGTGACTTCTTACAGTTAACATTTCTACATCTAATCACTCCTACATCTAAGTTTCCAGGAATCAGGCCATCCCTCTCCATTGTTCTAAACAGTATGGATTAATTAAGAGCCAACTCTCCAACTTTTCCTAGCTTCTTGTCCTTCCTAAATGCCCTTACCTGTCAATATTCAGACCCCAATTTGCGTCATCATGGAGCCATGTCTCTCTGAAGACTATCAGAAAGTATTTACATATTTCTAATTGTACTGTCAATTACCTGTTCTGTTCCAAATATTGCATGCATTCAGACACAAAGTCTATAGTTTTGTCCTCTCATTTTTATTACCTCTAGTCCTATGTGTCAATTTACAATTAGATATTTCCCTCATGTCACTGTACCTGAATTTACCATACCTGTATCTTTCCAAATTTGATCCCCTGCCCGATCTATTTAATTTAAAGCCCTTTCTACTTGCCTCATTGTGTGGATCACTTAAACACTAGTCCCAGCATGGTTCAGGTATAACCCATTTGGACAATACAGATACACTTTCCCCAGTACTGTTGTCAATGACCCATGAACCAGAACCCACTTCTCCCACAATGGTCTTGAAGTCACGTATTCGCTTTTCTCCTTTTATTTTGGTAATATTTTGGTGGCTCAAGTAATAATGCAGAGATTATCAGCTTTGAGTTTTTTTTTAATTTGATGTTTAGCTCCCTTTACTGGACATGCATAATCTGTATCCTCATCCAGCCTATGTAACTAGTTCCTCCAGGAAACGTGACTGGCTCCTGTCCCTCACAACAAGTTCCCCTCCTGCCTTGATCATACGTCCCAAGCATCTGCAACAGGTAGGCAATACATCATTCTCGACTCTCACTCTTTGCTGGCAAGAACAGGGTCAATCCATCACATGTCCCCGAGTACCATTTTTTCCCCCAACTTGAATGGCTTCCTGCAGCAGGGTAAAACAATCACTTAGCTCATCTGCCCAGCATCCTTCATCTCATCCAAACAAGCCTGATAGCTTTTGCAGAGGCTGAGGTTCCTCCACCTCCTGGATCCCCACCCTGCCTCAGTCACAGGTTCCTAAGTCTGACCACTGACCAAACTGGAAAGTCCCCATGACAACTTCCAAGAATACAGTGTCTAGGTAACTTTCACTCATCCCAATGCATTGCAGCATCTGCGGTTTAACTTGCAGCTCAAACTCTGAGATGAAGTTCTCAAGCTACAGAACAATTACCATTTGTTCTACATCGCACTGGTATCCAGAAGGGTCTCTCAACTTGCAGTTGCAAACATCACCTGCCCGGTCTTTCTTAATTCATTTTCAACAATAAACCCTACTATTCCCAATAAGATTTATTGCCATTCATAAACTTTACTGATATTGATGAAACCTCAAAATTAAAAGATAAAGCTAAATGAGCGAAATATACACTACTTACCTATTATCCGGGGAGGTCACCTTTTATTTTATCTGAATGGTGCACCACTGCCTCTCTGTGCCAAGTTATGCAGCTTTTAACTCTTGCTCTCCGAAAGACTGACAGTTAGAAAATGAAGGAGCACCTCCCTCCTAAACTCCCTTTTTGCCAAGCTCACAGGTTTACACTCTGTTCCAGCTTTCCTTATTTATATTATTGAGATTAGTGAGCTCTCTGGCAGTTATAGAACTAAATTAAACCAGTGACTTCCTCAACTACATTTTATCTGTTGTCCAGCAAAGAGCTGGTTTGGCCCTGTGCAAGTTTGGGAAAAAAAATTAAAGCTTAATCAGTTAAATTTAAGTTCAATGTTGATTCCAAGCAATGCTAAATTTTATTAAAAGTGATTGACCCTGAGGATTCACTCCTCTAATCACCAAATGCTCAGGTTTACGCTCTGCCCCAGTTACACACTAGCCTCCCTTATTTATACAAGTAGCAGGAGAATCGAGGTTTCGGGCAGGAGCCCTTCATCAGGAATGATGTTTTTGCCCGAAACATCGATTCTGCTGCTCCTCGGAAGCTGCATGACCTGCTGTGCTTTTCCAGCACCACACACTCTCGACTCTGACACACACTCCAACATCTGCAATTATACAGTCATAGAGATGTACAGTACGAAAACGGACCCTTCGGACCAACTCGTCCATGTCGACTAGATATTCCAACCTGATCTAGTCCCACCTGCCAGCACCCGACCCATATCTTTGCAAACCCTTCCTATTCATATTCCATCCAGATGCCTTTTAAATGCTGCATCTGTACTAGCTTCCACCACTTCCTCTCATTTCATTCAAGTACCACACTCTTTCTTGAGTGACAAAGTTGCCCCTTAGGTCTCTTTTATATCTTTCCCCTCTCACTCTAAACCTATACCCTCTAGTTCTAGACTCCAACACAACAGGGAAAAGACTTTGTCTATTTATCCTATCCATGCCCCTCATGATTTTATAAACCTTTATAAGGTCACCGCTCAGACTCTAGGGAAAACAGCCCTAGCCAATTCAATCTCTCCTTATAGCTAAAATCCTCCAACTCTGCAACATTCTTGTAAATACTTTCTGAACTCTTTCAAGTTTCACAACATCTTTCCAATAGGAAGGAAACCAGAATTGCACGCAATATTCCAACAGTAGCCTAAACAATGTCCTGTACAACCACAACATGACCTCCCAACCCCTGTACTCAATACTCTGACCAATAAGGGAAAGCATACCAAACGCCTTCTTCACTATCCTATCTACCTGCGACTCCACTTTCAAGGAGTTATGGACCTACAGTCCCAGGTCTCTACGTTCAGCAACACTCCCTAGGACCTTAATATTAAGTATATAAGTCCTGCTAAGATTTGCTTTCCCAAAATGCAGGACTTCACATTTATCTAAATTAAACTCCACCTGCCACTTCTCAGCCCATTGGCCCATCTGATCAAGATCCCGTTGTAATCTGAGGCAACCTTCCACGACACCTCCAATTATGGTGTCATCTGCAAACTTACTAACTAACTATACCTCTTATGCTTACAATCAAATCATTTACATAAATGATGAAAAGTAGTGGACCCAGCACTGATACTTGTGGCACTCCACTGGTCACAGTTCTCCAATCTTAAAAACAACCCTCCACCACCACCCTCTTTCTTCTACCTTTGAGCCAGTTCTGTACCCAAATGGCAAGTTCTCCCTGTATTCCATGAGATCTAACTTTGCTCACCAGTCTCCCATGGGGAACCTTGTCAAATGACTTACTGAAGTACATATAGATCACATCTACTGTTCTGCCCTCATCAATCCTCTTTGTTACTTCTTCAAAACATTCAATTAAGTTCGTGAGACATGATTTCCCATGCATAAAGCCATGTTGACTATGCCTAATCAGTCCCTGCCTTTCCAAATACATGTACATCCTATCCCTCAGGATTCCCTCCAACAACTTGCCCACCACCAACGTCAGGCTCACTGGTCTATAGTTCTCTGCCTTGTCCTTACCACTCTTCATTAAACAGCGGTACCACATCAGTCAACCTCCAGTCTTCCGGCACCTCACCTGTGACTATCAATGATACAAATATCTCAGTCAGGGCCCAGCAATCACTTCCCTAGCTTCCCACAATGTTCTAGGGTACACCAGATCAGGCCCTAGGGATTTATCCACTTTTATGCGTTTCAAGACATCCAGCACTTCCTTCTCTGTAATATGGACATTTTTCAAGATGTCACCATCTACTTCCCCACATTCCATATCTTCCATGACCTTTTCCACAGTAAATACTGCTGTAAAATATTCGTTTAGTATCTCCCCCATCTCCTGCGACTCCACACAAAGGCCGCCTTGCTGATCTTTGAGGGGCCTTATTCTCTCCCTAGTTACCCTTTTGTCCTTAATATATTTGTAAAAACCCTTTGGATTCTCCTTAACTATATTTGCCAAAGCTATCTCATGTCCCTTTTTTGCCCTCCTGATTTCTCTCTTCAGTATACCCCTACTGCCTTTATACCCTTCTAAGGATTCACTCGATCTATCCTGTCTATACCTGACATATGCTTCCTTCTTTTTCTTTAGTCATCCAGCATTCCCTATATCTACTAGCCTTTCCCTTCACCCTAACAAGAATATACTTTGTCTGGACTCTCGTTATCTTATTTCTGAAGGCTTCCCATTTTCCAGCCGTCCCTTTACCTGCGAACATCTGCCCCCAGTCAGCTTTTGAAAGTTCTTGCCTTATACCATCAAAATTGGCCTCCCTCCAATTTAGAACTTCAACTTTTAGATCTGGTCTATCTTTTTCCATCATTTTAAAACTAATGGAATTATGGTCGCTGGCCCCCAAGTTCCCCTACTGATACCTCAGTCACCTGCCATGCCTTATTTCCAGAGTAGGACAGGTTTTGCACCTTCTCTAGTGGGTACATCTACATACTGAATCAGAAAATGTTCTTGTACACACTTAACAAATTCCTCTCCAAAGTTTGGGTGAAGATTTGTAGCTCGGGTGCTCGTTGTTGTGGTTCTGTTCACCGAGCTGGAAATGTTTGTTGCTGGCATTTCGTGGCTAGTTGATGTTCATGGATGCAGATCGTTAGCTGTCTTCTTGTTCCTCTCCATTTAAATGCTTAACACTATGACAGTCCCTGTCTATGTTTGGAAAGTTAAAATCCCCTACTATAACCACCCTATTATTCTTACAGATAACTGCGATCTCCTTACAAATTTGTTTCTCAATTTCACTCTGACTATTAGGGGGTCTATAATACAATCCCAATAAGGTGATCATCCCTTTCTTATTTCTCAGTTGCACCCAAATAACTTGCCTGGATGTAACTCCAGGAATATCCTCCCTCGGTACAGCTGTAACGATATCCCTTATCAAAAACGTCACTTCTATCCAATACTGCTTCCAAAGATCCAAAAATGTGAATCCTTCTCCCATACACCAGCTCCTCAGCCATGCATTCATCTGCTCTATCCTCCTATTCCTGCCCTCACTAGCTCGTAGCACCGGGAGTAATCCAGATTTTACAACTCTCGAGGACCTCCTTTTTAAATTCCTGCCTAACTCTCTGTAATCTCCCTTTCAGAATCTCAACCTTTTCCCTTCCTATGTCGTTGGTTCCAATGTGTACAATGACCTCCTGCTGATCCCTCTCCCCCATGAGATCATTCTGCACCCTCTCGGAGACAACCTTGATCTTGGCACCATGGAAGCAACACACCACACTGATGTTTCGCTGCTGGCCACAGAAACGCCGGTCTGTACCTCAGACAGTCCTCTAACACAATCAATCGCTTGGTACCCAATGTATCTCTCATTACAACAGAGCCAATCTCAATACCAAAAACTTGGCTGTTCGTACTACATTCCCCTGAGAATCCATCACCCCCTACATTTTCCAAAACAGCATACTTGTTTGAAATGGGGATCGCCACAGAAGACTCCTGCACTACCTGCCTACCTCTCTTACCTTTCCTGGAATTAACCCATCTATGAGACTGTATCTGAGACATCCCCCCTTCCTATAACTGCCATCCATCACATCTCCTTGCTCTTGTAAATTAGTCATTGCCTCTAACTGCTTCTCCAACCGATGTATTCGATCTGATTGGATTCGCAACCAACGTCATTTATTGCAAATATAATCCTTAATTACCGTAAACTGCCCCTAAACTCCCAGATCCGACAAGAAGAGCATATCACTCTACTCAAGGCCATTTTTGCTTCTTTCAATCTAGCGTTGTTTTATTCCTCTACAAATCACTGCTCCAGGTTAAATTTATACTTATGGCTTATATTTTAAGTTTAATCAAGAGACATATCTCAATAAAACATCTAATCAAGAATGAACCCACTCTGCTCACTAGCACAGGCTTATTTTAAGGCCACGCTTAAAATCCACTTAACTGCTTCTGTGCTGTGACCTCTCCCAGACAGGTTCCTCCAAGATCAGTTGTGAATTTCACTGTTTTTTTAATTTTCCCAGATACACTCCGATGTCCAGTGATACATGAATTTAATAGCAAAGGCAGTAACTGCTAACTCTGTCAGTTAGCAATGTGGATTTCTTTCTCTCTCTCTCTCCTGCAGTGACCTCATCATGTGCTTCCTTTGTCTGTTCTTCTTCTCCTTTTTAAAAGTGCCGTTGTTTTGACTTTTTTTTCTCTCCAAAGTTCCAAAACAATGCAACAGCATATAAAACAGTGCTCCGAGAATTCAAGGAAATTACCTCCAACACCTAAAATACCTCAAAAAAGGAGCAGCAGTTATAGCCAGAAATTCTTCCCGTCCTCCATTTTGGATTACCCAGAATTCCCCCTCATTTTCTCCCTTATTAATACTACTGAAATTTGGCTGAGTGTGCTCTCTAGCAGAAACAGAACTGAACTGGAACAGTTAATTAATTTACCAATCTCATCTGATCACCAGCAGCAAGCTCAAGCTAACCTCAAGCGTGTACTACCAAGGTACCATCAACACATTTCCTGTCCCACCAGAGGCCCAAACACCCCTCACCATTGCTACACAACCAAGGACATCCACCCTTCAAACCCAGTCTACATTTTGGTATATCAGACCATAAGGCTGTGCTCCTTCTCATGCAAAAACTGAAGTGTGAGAATCCATTACAGAAAGTCAGACCGTGCTGGTCTGAGGTAACAGATGACCTCCTATGTGACTGCTTGGAGTCAGTGGATAGGTCCACATTCAAGAACTCACTGGCCAACCTAAATGATTATGCCACCACGAGCACAACCTTCATCAGTAAGTGTGTAGAAGACTGTGTGCCAAAGAAATTAATCTGAGTGTTCCCTAGCCAGAGGCCATGGATGAACCGGGAGATCCACTCCCTACTGAAGTCAAGTCGCGTGACCCTAACCTATGTGGAAAATCTAGGAACGATCTTCACAAAGCCAGAGACACCAAGACATAATGCCAGACTAAGCTAGAGTCCCAAACTAATCCCAAACAAATGTCAACTTGTTGCAAGGTTTACACAATATTACTTGCTACAAAGCCAAGTTGAGTAAAATCATAGACAATTACATCAACTTCAGGAAGCAGAGTGGAGGACATGCCCCTGCCTGAAACAATGGTGCTGAGATGGAGGTGGTCAATAAGTAAGTATCACTAATGATCTATCCTGGTCCATCCCCATCGACACTATTGGCAAGAAAGCACACCAATGTCTCTATTTCCTCAGAAGGCTAAGGAAATTCGGCATGTCCACAATGACTCTTAACAATCTTTATAGATGCACCATAGAAAGCATCCAATATGGGTCCATCACAGCTTGATATAGCAATTGCTCTGCCCAAAGCCGCAAGAAATTACAGAAATTTGTGAACACAGCACAGTCCATCATGAAAACCTGTCTTCTTTCCATTGACTCCATCTATACTTTCCCGCTGCCTTAGGAAAGCAACCAACATAATCAAAGACCCCTCCCACTCTGATTATACTCTCTTCCACCATCTACCATCGGGCAGAAGATATAAAAGTTTGAAAACACATACCAACAAATTTATCACTGTTATCAGACTTATGAATGCAACTCTCATATTAGAGTTGATATTTCTCTGCATCTGTAGCTGTAACAGAATATTCTGCATTCTGTTCTATTATCCTGTGTACTTATGTACGGTATGATTTGTCTGGATAGCATGCAAAACAATACTTCTCACTGTATCTCAGTACATAGGACAATAAGGAATCCAATAAGAAATCAAATTAAAAGTTTAGTCCGTTCCATCCGTGACTACCTGGTCAGGTCCACGCCCCCCTACGACCCACCCTCCCATCCTGGCACTTTCCCCTGCCACCGCAGGAACTGTAAAACCTGTGCCCACACCTCCTCCCTCACCTCTATCCAAGGCCCCAAAGGAGCTTTCCACATCCATCAAAGTTTTACCTGCACATCCACTAATATCATCTATTGTATCCGTTGCTCCCGATGCGGTCTCCTCTACATTGGGGAGACTGGACGCCTCCTAGCAGAGCGCTTTAGGGAACATCTCAGAGACACCCGCACCAATCAACCAAATCGCCCAGTGGCTCAACATTTCAACTCCCCCTCCCACTCTGCCGAGGATATGGAGGTGCTGGGCCTCCTCCACCGCCGCTCCCTCACCACCAGACGCCTGGAGGAAGAACGCCTCATCTTCCGCCCCGGAACACTTCAACCCCAGGGCATCAATATGGATTTCAACAG
>NC_057725.1:50494540-50500168 GCF_004010195.1 Chiloscyllium plagiosum | reverse complement strand
TACTCAATACTCTGACCAATAAAGGAAAGTATACCAAATGCCTTCTTCACTATCCTATCTACCTGCGACTCCACTTTCAACGAGCTATGAATCTGCATCCAAGGTCTCTTTGTTCAGCAACACTCCTTAGGACCTTATCATTAAGTGTAGAAGTCCTGCTAAGATTTGATCTCCCAAAATGCAGCACCTTGCATTTATCTGAATTAAACTCCATCTGCCACTTCTCAGCCCATTGGCCCATCTGGTCCAGATCCTGTTGTAATCTGAGGTCACCCACATCGCTGTCTACTACACCTCCAATTTTGGTGTCATCTGCAAACTTACTAACTGTACCTCTTATGCTCACATCCAAATCATTTATGTAAATGACAAAAAGTAGAAGACCCAGAATATACTTTCTCTGGATTTTATTCCTGTCAGGGTGAAAGGGAAGGCTGGGAGGTATAGGGAATGCTGGATAACTAAAGAAATTGAGGGTTTGGTTAAGAAAAAGAAGGAAGCATATTTCAGGTATAGACAGGATAGATCGAGTGAATCCTTAGAAGAGTATAAAGGAAGTAGGAGTATACTTAAGAGGGAAATCAGATGCGCAAAACGGGGATATGAGGTAGCTTTGGCAAATAGAATTAATGAAAATCCAAAGGGTTTTTACAAATATATTAAGGACAAAAGGGTAACTAGGGAGAGAATAGGGCCCCTCAAAGATGAGCAAGGCGGCCTTTGTGTGCAGCCACAGAAAATGGGGGAGATACGAAATGAATATTTTGCATCAGTATTTACTGTGGAAAAGGATATAGAAGATAGAGACTGCAGAGAAATAGATGGTGACATCTTGCAAAATGTCCAGATTACAGAGGAGGAAGTGCTGGATGTCTTGAAACGGTTAAAGGTGGATAAATCCCCAGGACCTGATCAGGTGTACCCGAGAACTCTGTGGGAGTAAGCCTGACCTCAGTGGTAGGCAAGTTGTTGGAGGGAATCCTGAGGGACAGGATGTACATGTATTTGGAAAGGCAAGGACTGATTAGGGATAGTCAACACGGCTTTGTGCGTGGGAAATCATTTCTCACAAACTTCATTGAGTTTTTTGAAGAAGTAACAAAGAAGATTGATGAGGGCAGAGCAGTAGATCTGATCTATAAGACAAGAAGTTAATGTAAAGACCATATCTTATTATTTTCCTGTATTTTTGACGATGGACTGAAATGAGTTAAGGACTTTAAAAAATAACATGGATTGTGGAATGGATTACTGGACTTTATTAGAACAGATTTCCAACACCCCTTATAAGTGTACTTTATGCTGCCGTTTTCTCTGAGGAGATTTAATAGCAGATGAGCTGGAAGCAGGGAGTGTGTACGAAATGACTTTCAACTGGAAACACATAGTTGATTAGTATGTGGAGTGATGACCAGTTGTTGATGACAAAGGCCTGACAATTATCTGACTGGCTCCCAGGCAGCTGAATGATTAGTTGAGAACCATTAGATCTTCAGAAAGGAAAGCACAGTCCCTCTGTCTCTGCAGTAGAAAAAAAAACCAAAAGTTTGAAGAAAACCAGTTTTTTTCCCCTCACCATTTGTTATAAGCATGGGTTTTAATCAGAGACTTTATCATTTACAAACATGCCACTTTGTGCTTTCTGCAACGAAGTGGAAATATCTAATGTGAAAGAGATCCCTGAACAGCTGGCCCTGGTTAGCTCCAAGGATCTTCTTAGCAAACCCAAGGATATGAACCACTGAAGTACCTTCCCAGTTTTCCCCTCCACCCACAACACCAATGATTTTGTTTGTCTGTCAGAAAAGATTTATAAGGAAGTTATAGTTTTGACCAGTGGCTCATAACTGTTAACCTGCAGCTTAAATCTATGTATTTATAATAAATAGCAATTTCTGCCAGGCACAAATACCAGGTTCACGTCTTCTGTCAAACTGAGTCATTGTAATGTTGATATCAAAATACCCTGTGCACAGGGACAAGCATCCTAGTCTTAGATTTAGGAAAGGTGCATTTCAGGACTCCTTGCTTGTCTCTTCATGCTGATGCATTTTGCACCTGCTTAGTAGTCACAGCATGTTGTGGTTCTGTTCGTCGAGCTGGGAATTTGTGTTGCAGACGTTTCGTCCCCTGTCTGAGTGACATCCTCAGTGCTTGGGAGCCTCCTGTGAAGCGCTTCTGTGATCTTTCCTCCGGCATTTGCTGTCCGCTGCAGTGGCCGGTATATTGGGTCCAGGTCGATGTGCTTGTTGATTGAATCAGTGGATTCCTAGAGCCATGCCTCTAGGAATTGCCTGGCTGTTCTCTGTTTGGCTTGTCCTATAATAATAGTGTTGTCCCAGTCAAACTCATGTTGCTTGTCAAAGCAACAAAGGTATACAGGAAAGCCACACACACAGACTAAGTCCTGAACTACGAAAGCAACCACCCCAACACACACAAAAGAAGTTGCATCAAGACACTGTTCAAAAGGGCCACAACACACTGCAGCACACAAGAACTGCAAAGAGGAAGAAGAACACCAAAAACGCCAAAAACGGATACGCCCGCAAATTCATCAACAGATGCCTAAGGGAAAGACAATGGAATGAGGACATGCCACAACCCAAAGGACTAGCCACTTTACCATACATTAAGAATATTTCTGAACTGACAGCCAGATTACTATGACCACTAGGACTTATAACAGCAAACAAACCAACAGCCACGCTCAGACAACAACTCACCAGGACAAAGGACACGATACCCAGCATGAGCAAAACCAACGTAGTATATAAAATCCCATGCAAGGACTACACAAAACACTACATAGGACAAACAGAAAGACAGCTAACGATCCGCATCCATGAATACCAACTAGCCACGAAACGACACGACCAGCTATCCTTAGTAGCCACACACGCAGATGACAAGCAACATGAGTTTGACTGGGACAACACTACTATTATAGGACAAGCCAAACAGAGAACAGCCAGGGAATTCCTAGAGGCATGGCACTCATCCACGATTCAATCAACAAGCACATCGATCTGGACCCAACATACCGGCCACTGCAGCGGACAGCTGGAACTGACAACTGGAAGCGGCAGATTCAAACCACTACAAATGCCGGAGGAAAGATCACAGAAGCGCTTCACAGGAGGCTCCCAAGCACTGAGGATGTCACCTAGACAGGGACGAAATGTCTGCAACACAAATTCCCAGCTCGGCGAACAGAACCACAACAACGAGCACCCAAGCTACAAATCTTCGCACAAACTTTAGTCACAGTATCTCTGGTCTTTTTGCATTTTGCCTCCTCAGCTAGAGCAGACAAAAACAGACAGCTTGTCATGATTGTCAGTAGTGATCAGAAAAGGGTATGAACACGTTGCTGCACAGCACTGCATTATGCTAATTTGGGTGATGTGGTGGGGCTAGTGAGGGGATAAAGATGGGAATATGGTTTCAGTAATCATAGAACACTTACAATTACTACTGTTTTTTCACAATATGGATTGTGCTGCATTCATCAGAATAAGATCCCTATGTCAAGCATTGAATGGTTCTCCTCGTCAAAGTTCTCCATGTGCCACTATACAGAGGAATACGCTAAACCATCATTTGAATAATGTGAACACTGACTGCGCACATTATTAAGCATCTATTCTGTTTCATATATTTCCAAGCAGGTCTATTAGAAGTGTGACCAGTGAATCCAGCATGAGTCATCTGTTGTGCCAGTGCAGTGAAGACACAGAGAAACTGAGAAGGAACAGACGCACCATCAAGCCCAGGATCAGCAGCAATCTCAGCGGGTACCAAATAGCCTCCACATAAAGATATTATGGTTGAAGGTCCCTTCAAGATACACTAAAGGTACAGTAGGCCTAGAGAGTCTATCATGCTTGTTGCTATTTCCTACATATGTGCATGGTGCAGCATCACCACAGACACAGAATGCCCAGGGACACTGTCAGAGAAGTATGCCATTTGCTGAAGCGGGACCTGCAACCTGCAGTAATGGATTCTATCCCAGTGGCCATCAAGGTGACAACTGTGATAAACTTTCACACAACTGGCTGCTGCCAAGGCTCTACCATGTGCTTGTGTTGGATCTTTTAATCGAAACATGTATCAAGGTTGCTATACTGATGCAATTTCTGCCAGGTCACACTGCTTCATCTCATTTCTCCATTATGTCATTTGTACTGCAAGTGGGCAATAAGTTTTGCTAAAAGAGCAGGCCACATCCAGTTGCAGGGTCACATCGACCATGACACATTTTTTAGATTAGATTACTTACAGTGTGGAAACAGGCCCTTCGGCCCAACAAGTCCACACCCCCCCGCCGAAGCGCAACCCACCCATACCCCTACATTTACCCCTTACCTAACATTACGGGCAATTTAGCATGGCCAATTCCCCTGACCTGCACATCTTTGGACTGTGGGAGGAAACCGGAGCACCCGGAGGAAACCCACGCAGACACGGGGAGAACGTGCAAACTCCACACAGACAGTCGCCTGAGGCGGGAACTGAACCAGGGTCTCGGGCGCTGTGAGGCAGCAGTGCTAACCACTGTGCCACCGTACCGCCCACGATTATAACACAGCTGACTCCAACTGAAAAGGATTCCATCCCATCAGCATGCAAGTCATCTGTGATCATCAGTATCACATTTAAGTCTGTTCCAGCTCCCTTGGAACTGCCATGACGCCTTTATCCTAGTGAACTCTCAGGATCCTGCTTCATTTCAAGAGCTTGATGCCTTACACGGATGGTTACTGGAAGACAAACACTACCCCAGAATCACGGCTAATAACTCCATTGCACAATCCCCTGAAAGCTGAACATAGATACAATGCCATCCAGTCTATACTATAGAGTGCTGGACATCTGTCTTCAATTCAGTTAAGCAAAACATAATAGTCCTCTTATCATCCAATTCTGACGTCAACTGATGAAGGACTGCTAAAGAACATTCTGATTGGAAACGTAGAGTTGTAGAGATGTACAATGCAGAAGTTGCAGGATCAGTTCATTCCAAAAAGGAAGAAAGATCCTCGGAGGAGGCATGGGTGACCGTGGCTGACGAGGGAAGTTAAGAAACATATAAAGTTACAAGAGAAAAAGTATAATATAGCAAAGATAAGTGGGAAAACGGAGGACTGGGAAGCTTTTAAAGAACAACAGAGGATTACTAAGAAGGAAATACGCAGAGAAAAAAAAATGAGGTACGAAGGTAAACTGGCCAATAATATAAAGGAGGATAGTAAAAGTTTTTTTAGGTATGTGAAAGGCAAAAAAATGGTTAAGACTAAAATTGGGCCCTTGAAGACAGAAACAGGGGAATATATTACGGGGAACAAAGAAATGGCAGAAGAATTGAATTGATACTTCAGATCTGTGTTCACTGGGGAGGTAACAGTGACTGAAGGACCGGAACTGAAGGGAATTTATATTTGCCAGGAATTGGTGTTGGAGAGACTGTTAGGCCTGAAGGTTGATAAGTCCCCGGGGCCGATGGTCTAACATCCCACGGTACTGAAGCTGGTGGCTCGAGAAATCGTGGATGTGTTGGTGATTATTTTCCAGAGTTCGATAGATTCAGGATCAGTTCCTGCGGATTGGAGGGTGCCTAATGTT
>NC_057725.1:50491797-50493859 GCF_004010195.1 Chiloscyllium plagiosum | reverse complement strand
AAGCATGCAGGTACAGGAGGTAGTGAAGAAGGCTAATAGCATGCTAGCCTTGCTAACAAGAGGGATTGAGTATAGAAGCAAAGAGGTGCTTCTGCAGCTGTACAGGGCAAAGGTGAGAGCACACCTGGAGTACTGTGTGCAGTTCTGGTCTCCAAATTTGAGGAAAGACATTCTGGCTATTGAGGGAGTGCAGCGTAGGTTCACGAGGTCAATTCCTGGAATGGCGGGATTACCTTACACTGAAAGACTGGAGCGACTGGGCTTGTATACCCTTGAGTTTAGAAGACTGAGAGGGGATCTGATTGAGACATATAAGATTATTAAAGGACTGGACATTCTGGAGGCAGGAAACATGTTTCCGCTGATGGGTGAGTGCCCAACCAGAGGACACAGCTTAAAAATACGGGGTGGACCATTTAGAATAGAGAGGAGGAGAAACTTCTTCACCCAGAGAGTGGTGGCTGTGTGGAATGCTCTGCCCCAGAGGGCAGTGGAGGCCCAGTCTCTGGATTCATTTACGAGTTGGATAGAGCTCTCAAGGATAGTGGAATCAAGGGTTATGGAGATAAGACAGGAACTGGATACTGATTAAGGATGATCAGCAATGATCATATTGAATGGTGGTGCAGGCTCGAAGGGTAGAATGGCCTACTCCTGCACCTATTGTCTATTGTCTATACAGCAAGGAAAAGAGATATTTCAGTCCAACATGTCATGCCAACAGTAATCTAGTCCCATTTGACAGCATTTGGACCATATACCTCTAATCCCATCCTATTCACATTCCCATCCCCATGACTTTTAAATATTGTAATTGTACCTGCCTCCATACCTCCTTTGGCAGCTCATTTCTACTCATGCACTGCCCTCTGCTTGAAAAATTATACCCTTAGGTCCCCTTTAAATCTTTCCCATCTCACCCTAAACCTTTAGTTTTGGACTCCTCATCCCAGAGAAAAGACCCTGTCTCTTCACCCTATCCATGCCCCTCATGATTTTATAAACATCTATAACGTCACACCTCATTCTCCATGATCTCGGAAGAAAAGCCCCAGCCTAGTCAACCTCTCCCTGTAGTTCAAACCCTCTAACCCTGGCAACATCCTTGTAAATCTTTTCTGAATCCTTAGAAATTTCACGACATCCTTCTTATAGCAGGGAGACCAGAATTGCCTAACCAATGTCCTGTACAACCACATAATCTCTGAATTCCCATATTCAATACACTGATCAACAAAGGCAAGCGTACCAAATGCCTTCTTCACTATCCTGTCTACCCGTAACTCCACTTTTGAAGAACTATGATCTTTTTGTGTGGCAACATTCGCCAGGACCTTACCATAAAGTGTATAAGTCCTGCCCTGATTTGCCTTTCCAAAAGATAGCACCTCACATATAGCTCGATTAAACTCCATCTGCCATTCCTCGGCACATTTGCCCATCTGATCCAGGTCTCGTTAGACTCTGAGGTAACTTTCTGTCCACTACACCAATTTTGGGGTCATCTGAAAACTTACTGACCATACTTCCGATATTCACATCCAAATCATTTATATAAAATGTCAAAAAGCAGTGGACCCAGCACCAATCCTTGCAGCACACCACTAATCAGAGGCCCCCAGTCTGAAAAGCAACACTTCACCATCTTTTCATCTTCACTGTCAACGGGGGTGGTGCCAGGGGACTGGAGAGTGGAGAATGTTGTGCCCCTGTTCAAAAAAGGGAATAGGGATAACCCCGGGAATTACAGGCCAGTTAGTCTAGGCAAAGTAATGGAAAGGGTACTGAGGGATTGGATTTATGAGTATCTGGAAAGACACTGCTTGATTAGGGACAGCCAGCACGGATTTGTGAGGGGTAGGTCTTGCCTTACAAGTCTTATTGAATTCTTTGAGGAGGTGACCAAGCATGTGGATGAGGGTAGAGCAGTGGATGTAGTGTACATGGATTTTAGTAAGGCATTTGATAAGTTTCCCCAGGGTAGGCTTATGCGGAAAGTCAGGAGGCAGGGGATAGAGGGAAATTTGGCCAATTGGATAGAAAACTGGCTAACCGGTCAAAG
>NC_057725.1:50459785-50491154 GCF_004010195.1 Chiloscyllium plagiosum | reverse complement strand
TAGAGGTTTATAAGATGATCAGGGGAATTGATAGAGTAGATAGTCAGAGACTTTTTCTCTGGGTGCAACAGAGTGTTACAAGGGCACATAAATTTAAGGTGGAGGGTAGAAGGTATAGGGAGGATGTCAGGGGTAGGTTCTTTACCCAGAGAGTGGTGGGGGCATGGAATGCGCTGCCTGTGGGAGTGGCAGAGTCAGAATCATTGGTGACCTTTAAGCGGCAATTGGATAGGTACATGGATGGGTGCTTAAGCTAGGACAAATGTTCGGCACAACGTGGGCCGAAGGGCCTGTTCTGTGCTGTATTGTTCTATGTTCTATCATCATCTTCTGTCTCCTACCTTCAAGCCAATTTTGTATTCAAATGGCTAGCTCTTCCTATATTCCATGCGATCTAAACTTGCTCACCGTCTACCATGCAGAACCTTGTCAAACAACTTACTGACAATATCCACCACACTGTCTTCATCAATCTTCTTCAACACTTCAAAAAACTCAAACGAGTTAGTGAGACTCAATGATGCAAGGCACATTCACTCAATTGCTCATCTTCCCTGATGGCCAAAGCACAATCTATGGAACTGCAAGCCACGATGCTGCAGTTGTCAAATCCTCAGACTAGATGATGGCTATTAGGACAGCACTCCTGTGGTACGTTTGAAGAGAAGGGAAGACCACTTCTCAGTTGCATCATTCAAGGCTACATGGAAACTTCTTTCAACTGCAATACAGGAGGTCAGGATTAGTAATGCGTACGGGAAGGAGTTACATCAGGCTTGAATACAACTCCACAGTAGTACATACCTCCAAACTCCTGTGAGATTGGTGGTGAGGAACTGTCCTCTAAACAAACACAGCAATGTAGAATCAAATGGAGCTCATGCTGCTTGGGATCTTGACTAGGTGTGACACTACCCTCTATGAGGACTTAACCAAGAGCTTAATAGGAAGGGTGACAATTGTTAAACATTGTCTTAAAAAAGACTGTTTTCTTGCTCTGACTATTCTCCCAGGTCTGCTGCTAGTTGAGGAATCATAGCAGAAGTTAATCCAACAATTACTTGTGCAAATTGCAAAGGAATGACTGAAGAAGACAGTAAATCAACTCCATCTGCAAAAACAACAGCAGCTGCCATTGGGATGAGGACAGCCCTTGACTTATAGGCTTAGGTTCTGCTATTTGCAAATGACAGAGCACATGAAGAAAATAACTGAGGATAATCCAAGCCATAATGTCACACCTACGTCATCTTCTGGAAGAGAAGCAGAGGTCAGTCGTGCATGGCAATCCTACCTGGTAGCCTTAATTTCTTCACCAGCAGATCATTTCAGGGAGCTAAACCAGACTTCTGCTGCATCTCACACTCCTCAATATAGAATACATTCGGAATGCCTCTTGATCCTCTTTGGATCAGCCGACCAATTCAACTCTTTCTCCCTTGATGCACAAAGTCAGATAGCTAGGGAATTAGGATTCTCAGCCATCAACAGTTTCCCCACAGGTACATTTGATTATATCCGCAGTCATAAAACTCTAGAATAAGAACTTCTTGCGTATGGAAATGAAGTCCACCCAACTCAAGTTCAAATAATTTGAGACCACAACAGATATCACTGGTGCTACATATCCAGGGAGTTGCCGTGACTCTTACACCTTGGATCACTGATAGGTAGCTGCATGGCCTTGGTTATAAGAGGAAACTAAGTGCTTAAAATACTGTGTTTTGCAGATTCAGATAAATTGTTTGAGTTAGTTATCTGGACAATATTTATCCCATAAACATTATAATAGCTGAGTATCTGACCAGTATCATATTACTGTCTGTTCTAACTCTTATGCAAACTAGCTGGTATATTTCCGACTTTATAATAATGGCTGCACTTCAAATACATTTAAATGACTATAAAGTATTTTGACACATCTAGTGGTCATGAAAGGTGTTTTAGAAATCAAAGTTAAAAATCACACAACACCAGGTTATAGTCCAACAGGTTTAATTGGAAGCACACTAGCTTTCGGAGCGATGCTCCTTCATCAGGTGATTGTCGCTCCGAAAGCTAGTGTGCTTCCAATTAAACCTGTTGGACTATAACCTGGTGTTGTGTGATTTTTAACTTTGTACACCCCAGTCCAACACCGGCATCTCCGAATTTAGAAATCAAGTAATTCTTTTCAGACCTTATTTCTGTTTAGTTATAAAACAAATGATAAAACTAGATAGTTACTGTAGATTATCAAATGTTGAAAATTGTTTGAAAAAGTGAATATTCTTACCGTCAACATTATGTGGATCAAGAGAAAGATCTCGAAAGACTTCAAACACAACAATGGAGGTGCCATCATTCAGCAATGATTCCCCTTCAATTATCAGAGTAAGAGCTTTAGATGCACCTATACAGAATTTACAGGATGTATATTAATAATTTCAAATTTCCTATCACTATTTCAGTTAAACTGTATCGGCATCTATTGCTTAAATATATTAATACAGTGAAATCTTAAGACTAAAATGGCTCTTTAAAGAGTAAGCAAAAATCTAAGGGGACTTTATCCATTAAATGACATTTTGCAAACCTCTCAGCCACTCAATAAGATCACAGCTGATCAGGTTGTAGTTTCTATGTCACTTTCTTGGCCTGTCCCTTACCTTCCCATAACTTGACTCACTTCACCAAACATCTATCTAACTCAATCTTGAATAAATCCAATAACTTACGTACACTGCTTTCTATGGAAGGACATAGGTGGTTATGGACCAATTGCAGGTAAATGGGATTAATGCAGTTTGGTGTTTCTTGGTCAGCATAGACATGGTGAGCCAAAGGGCCTCTTTCAATGCTATATGATTCTATGACATTAACAACACTCTGAATGAGGTACCTATTTGCTTCATGGGGTAACTGGACTTGGCCAACCCCAAACCAACATCAGCTAAAATGGCCAATGTCAGGACAGACTAGTGAAGCATCTCCATGACTGACCAGGAAGGGAAGGGGGACCTCAGTTCAGCCTACAAAAAGTGTTTCCCTAGACTTTGCTTCCTCTTTAAGAGACTGCTACAATTTGGACTGGGCCTTTTGTTGCTCACTTTGTTTGAAACCTATGCCATCCAATGCAACAACCTGTTAAATATAATCAGGAAGGGCTTGGAACTTGGTCACACTTCAGACATTCAATGTCATATTCTTAAACGTTACTGCTGAAGTATTTTCAGGAGTTTAATTTTTTTTTAAAAGAATATTTGACAATCATTTCCTAAGTCTTCCTGCACGAGTAATGATTCTTAGCTGCAAAGCGAAGATAATGCAGATTTTGTTTTTCTAGCTTGTTGCTGTAGGTGGACATACAATGTCCTTAGGATGAAAATTCACATGACCCAATGACAATGAAGGAATGGTGATATATTTCCAAAACGGAGTGGCTTGGAGAGGAACGTGCAGGCAGTCGTATTCTATGTATCTGCTGCCCTTATCTTTCTAGACAGAAGTAGTCACGAGCTTGGATGGTGCTGCCTAAGGATTTTGGTGAATCTTTGCAGTGCATCGCATAGATGGTACACACTGTAGCTACTAAGTGTCAATGGCAGAGCAAGTGGATCCTTGTTGGTGCGGTGCTAATCACCATGGCGGCAGGGTGTCTGATGGTTAGCACTGCTGCTTCACAGCGTCAGGGTCCTAGGTTCGGTTCCACGCTCAGGCAACTAGCTGTATAGAATTTACACATTCTCCTTTGTCTGCATGGGTTTCCTCTTGGTGCTCCGGTTTCCTCCCACAGTCCAAAGATAAGTGGGCGGCATGGTGGCACAGTGGTTAACACTGCTGCCTCACAGCGCCAGAGACCCGGGTTCAATTCCCGCCTCAGGCGACTGACTGTGTAGAGTCTGCACATTCTCCCTGTGTCTGCGTGGGTTTCCTCTGGGGGCTACAGTTTCCTCCCACAATCCAAAAATGTGCAGGTTAGGTGAATTGGCCATGCTAAATTGCCCATAGTGTTAGGTGAAGGGGTAAATGTAGGGGAATGGGTCTGGGTGGGTTGTGCTTCGGCGGGTCTGTGTGGACTTGTTGGGCCGAAGGGCCTGTTTCCACACTGTAAGTAATCTAATCTAATCTAATATGCAAGTTAGATGATGTGGTCATGCTAAATTGCCTATTATGTCCAGAGATGTGTCGGTTAGATGCAGGGTGTCACGGATAGGGTGGGATGCTCTTCAGAGAGTCAGTGTGGATTTAATGGGCCCAATAGCCTGCTTCTACACTGTAGGGATTCTATGATTCTATAATTAAGTGGCTTGTTTGGCCTGGATGGTGTCAAGTTTTTTGAATATTGTTGGAGCTGCACCCAAACAGACAAGTCACACTCCTGACTTGTGCCTTGTAGATGGTAGATGTCAGGACGTTAGTTACTCACCACGGTATTCCTAACCTTTGCTCTTGTAACCACTGCATTTACATAGCAAGTCCACTTGAGATTCTCCTGCTCCTCAGATGCTGCCTGACCTGCGCTTTTCCAGCACCCCACTCTCAACTCTGATCTCCAGCATCTGCAATCCTCACTTTCTCCCACTTGAGTTTTTGGTCAATGGTAACCCACAGGATGCTTGGGGGGAGGGGGAATTCAGTGATGGTAACACCATTGGCGGCAGTTAGATTATCTCTTATTGGAAATCGTCATTGCCTGGCAATTGAGTGGTGCACGAATGTTACTTTCCACTTGTCAGCCCAAGTCTGGACATTTATGATGGCATGAGGGTCATGAATGAAGCAATTAAAGATAGCTGGGCCAAGGGGGCTACCTGGAGGAACTCGTGTAGAAATATCTTGGAGCTGAGATAACAATCACAACCATCTTTCTACGAGTCACATATGACTTCAACCAGCAGAGAGTTTGCCCTCTGATTCCCGTTTTGCTAGAGTTTCTTGATTCTACACTCCATCAAATGTGATCTGGATGTCAGGAGCTGTCACTCTCACCTCACCACTGGAATTCAGTGCTTTTGAAACAAGACTATGATGAGTGGCCCTAGTGGAACCCAAACTGGGTGTCAGTGAGCAGATTACTGCTTAGAAGCTGCTGCTTGATTGCACTGTTGATAAAATCTTCCATCATTTTACAGATAATCAAGAGAAGACTGATAGAGTAGTGATTAGCAGAGTTGGATTTGTCTTGCTTTGTGTGTACAGAACAACCAGGGCAATTTTCTACTTTGGTGGGTAGATGGCAGTATTGCAAATGCACTGGAACATCTTGGCAATAAGTGCTGAAGCATATGTTCTGAGAAGGCCTGAAATGTTAACTCTGCTTTCTCTCCACATATGCTGCCAGACCTCCTGAAATTTTCTAGCAATTTTTGATTTTGTTGAAGCACATGCCTTGAGTACTATTGCTAGAATGTGGTCAGGGCCCACAGCCTTTGCAGTATCCAGTGCCTCCAACCATTTATTAATGTCACAGGAGTAAATTGAATTCGCTGACAACTGCCTTCTATGACATTGGAGGCTACTGGAAGAGGCAGAGATGGATCATCCACTTGGCACTTCTGGCTAGGGAAGCTTCAGCCCTATCTTTTGCACTGACATATTTGGCTCTTTGATCACTGAGGATGGGGATATTTGTACAGCCTCCTCCTCCAATGAGTTGTTCAATTGTCCATCACCATTCACAACTGAATGGGGCATGACTGCTGAGGTTAGATCTGACTTGCTCATTCTGGGATCACTTAGCTCTATCATTTGCTGCTTTTGCTGTTTGGCATGCAAGTAGTCTTGCTTGGTATCAGGTAGACACCTAATTTTTTAAAATGCCTGCAGCTACTCCAAGCATGCCCTCATACACTCTCCACTGAACCAGGGTTGATCACCTGACATGATGATAATGGTTAAGCGAGGGCACTACTGGGACATGAGATTTTAGATTGTGGAGTGCAAGTTTTCTGTTGCTATTGATGGCCCACAGTACCTCACGGATACCCAGTCTTGAATTACGAGATCTATTCGAAGTCTGTCTCATTTAGCACAGATAGTACCATACAACACAGTGGAGAGTGTTCTCAATGTGAAGATGGAACTTTGTCTCCACAAGGACTGTTTGGCAGCCACTGTTATTGACAGACTCATCTGCAACCAGTAGATTGGTAAGGATGTGGTCAGGTCTGTTCGTCCCCTCTTGTTGGTTTCTTCACCATCTGCCATATACCCAGTCTAACAGCTCTGTCATTTTGGACTCAACCAACTCAATCAGTAGTGCTGCTGCTGGTGGACATTAAAATCCCCCACCCAGAGTATATTTTGAACCCTTGCCATCCTTGGTGTTTCTTCCAAATGTTTTCCAACATGGAAAATAAGTTGATGGAAGTTTTAGCATGCAATAGTGAGAGTGGTAGTCCACAAAGTGGTCCACCAATTTCTCCTTTTATGTCAAGTCCAGGGCAAACATCATGAACTGTGCAGGACAGCTTCTGACCCAGCAATTTTAAAATTTAGGCTGATGCCAAGCATGATGCTCTATTCTAGCATATCCTGGCAGTGATGATTTCTTGAGGCTACAGCCACTGGTAGAATTCAGTTAGCATTGGACAAGGAGGGTTAGGAAAGAGCTGGTAGTTAATAAGCAACATTTCCTTGAAGCTGAGCAATTCTCGTTAGCTGCTCAGTTGGACTGCAAAGCTCCATCTGCACAGTTTGAGCCACAATATTGACTGGCAATGTGTTAGTGAAGAATGGCTGCCACCAGACAGAGGCTTCCAGTCACAAAAACATTCTCTGACCATCACCCCTGCTTCTTGCCACAAAGCCAATTTTGAATCAAATTTGCCAAATTGCCCTGGATTCCATGATTTTTTAGCTTCTTAACCAGTCTGCCATACATGACCTTGTCAAAACCTTACTGAAGTCATACATACTGCATCAATTGCAGTACCTTCATCTACACTCCTAGGCACTTCCTCGAAAAATTCAATCAAATTTGTTAGACGTGATCTTTCCCTTAAAGCCATGCTGACTATCTTTGACAATCCTTGTTTCTCCAAGTAGAGATTAATTCTATCCCTTGGAGTTTTTCCAATAGTTTCTCTACCGCAAATCTTAGACTCATGGCCTGTAATTTGCTGGTTTATACTCACGTCCTTCTCGGATAATGCCTTTGGTATCTAGGTTAGTTTCAAGATGCACATTACAGGACTCAGTGAAAGCCTCCTCTGTGAAGCAAGAGGCAGCCACAATGTTGCTCCGCCATGACATTTTGGCACAGATATCCTGAAGATCTACTGTGGACACACTGTTTTGCACAGAGCCTATTTCCCCCCCACCCCCTTCTGCTTCTTTGCTGCTCCTCCTAACTCACCCAACTTAGTGTTTATCAGATTCAACACTAAAACATGTTATTTTTATTTATCCTTAAAGAATAACAATAATGCAGATAAATAAATGATTTGCCAAGCTATCAGGGAAGAGCAGAGATGGGCTGAATTAGATATGTGTTTTTAAGCAGCCAACATATACATAGTTAAACAAATGGCATTCTTCTGAACTGTACAATTTTATACTTTTCCCTTTATAATTTCCCTTTAGAAATTTCTCTTAGGTGCAAACCCAAAGCTTAACTGTAAAGATCCTACATTCTACGTTTTAAATGAGTGTAGAAGAATAATAAAAGTTAGGTCGCATATAGAATATTTCAGTAATTTTATGAGATATTTAAAACTAAAAGATGATTGCATATAGTTCTCATGTCAGACAAATCAACAACCAATAAGAACTCTTACTATACCTAGATTCCGAAGTAGAGCGACGGCTGTAATAGGGTCAGTGCAGCCAAGAATTGACCCAAACATCATGCCAATGTACCAGTCCCAGTTGAATGTGTAAACTTTAACAGCCATAAGAGCAATCATTGCACTACTCAGGATCAAACCAGGACCGGCCAAAATCACCACCTGTTAAAATTCAGCCAGTGGGACATTAAATATTAGAGACTGATTTCAGTATGCAGTATTATTCAGTCTTAAAACATAGTTTTGGCATTCTTATTTAAAATGCAACATGTAAAACTTCCTGGTGGCTCACTGGATTTATCTGGTGAAAAGCTAAACCTAATTTGAGCAATCACATGCTAAATTAACCAGTCTCAATCTGCAAGTATCAGCAACTATAACTTGCTTCAAAATTCTTGTTTGTTTTAATCATCATCCAACAGTCATTGAGAGAACAAACATGCATGACACTCAGGCAATAATAATTGAACTTGGCTTGGTGTTTTATTTATTCTTCCTCTTTATTGATGACTCACTTGTCAAAACTCTCGATGATCAGCTAAGTGTAACTCAAAAACAAAAATGTAACAGATTTCTGTTGAGCCATAATAGCAGAGAGTGAACAAGTTTGGGGCAGGAAGGACATGAATTTAGCTGAGTAAATAGACAAGGCTCTCTCCATTTTAGCCAAGGATATTAACTTCCAACAGTATTGTCTAAACCTGAAGACATTTAACAATGAGAAGGACAGTGCCACAGATGATTGGAAATATAACTAACACCTCCAAATTCTCCTGTAAGCCACACCACACTGAACTGGAACTATATCCATGTGCTATTGTTGCAATGGATCAAAATCTTGGAATTCCTTCCCTAACTGCACAGTGGGTCTATCTACACACACAAAAATATTGACCAGCATCTTCTCAAGGGCAATTTGAGGTTAGCAATAAATTCTGGTTTAGCAACTGAAATCCATATCCTTAGAGAGATTAAGAAAAAGTCTCATCCAATGACACTGCAAATTACATTTATTTTTTAGCACTGTTAGGTACAGAATTTGAACATTTTATCCAATAATAACAGGTTACTTTGTGGCCTGGAAGGGTATCCAAAGTTGATATTCACAAGATTCTGCCGCTTTTCTCTTTCTATTTAGTGGATATCACATGGTTGAGAAATGCTGCAAGGAAGCTTTAAAAACGTGTTGTATTTGAGATCCTGTGCATAGTACACATAACAACTACAGTACAGCAATTGTGCAGGAAGTAGATATTTCAGCTATCAGATTGAGTGGCAATACTTTCCTGGAAGGTGTTAAATGTTGGGAGTGCAGTTGCAGATATGCCTATCCAGGGATGTACCTAATGCCATGTTGATAGTCTGAGAGAAAGCAGGAAATCAACCACTAAATAACTAAGTTGCAAATGGCAATAAATTAGGAGAATCAGTTAAAAATCAAGCAAATGGGAACAGGAAGTCACTAAAGGACACTGATGACCAAGTAGAAAAGTCTATGACAGATAGAGTTCAATGAGAAAATTGGAGATCATGTGTTTTGGGCAACAACTTAAATCAGAATATTTTCTTCATGCATGTGAGCAAATCACTAAGAGAGTTAGTGATAAGGTACAAAAGGTAATCAAAAGTTCCAATGAAGTGTTGGTTTTTTTATCTGAAAGGGATGGGAACGCAAATAAGAAAATTACGCATTTTTAAAACCTTGTACATTAGTGCTGCATTAAGTTTTAAATATCAAGCCTCACTAAAAACACACTGCTGTGCAAGGGGAATAGATTAAATTCAGCAGGACTTAAATGCATAAAAATCACTCCTGGTAATCTTGGAAATTGGAGTGGAAATTTAATCCAGTTGTTCTCAAGTTAGGGTCTGCAAAATAACAAAAGAATGAGCTGGGAAATGCAAGCAGTGTGCAGCTATATAACAACACAGTGTGGGTTGGCCATCTAACCTAGGAGGAATGTGAAATGGAGCAATCAAACAACATGAGTGAATGTGATTATCTATTTTCTTAAAAGCATTATTAAATCATTCCTTACATATATTTATATTCGTTAATTGAATATCAACATTTATTGCCCATCCTTAATTTCAATTCAACTCAGTCAATAAATCTGGACTAAAATTTTAATATCAGTGACGGTGACCACGAAACTACCAGATTGTGCAAAATCCATCTTGTTAGCTACAGTTCTACAGGGAAGAAATCTGTTATCCTTACACTTCTGGTCTATAGATGAGTCCAGACTCTCAGAAATGTAGTTGTCTCTCAATTGCTCTCTTCAATAGCCATTTAGTTATACTCAAAAGATGGTTCCTGGCGTGATGGAACAAAGTGGACTTTGTTGACTAATAGGTCCTTGTTTGGCCCAGGTTAACACCCCAATGAGAAAGCCCTGGCTGATCAATATCAACGGGGATTCTAAATCTATAATATTGTAATTCTGTATCACTGACCTCTGGATCCAGAGCCCTCAATAGCTGGAAGCATTTTAACATTACTATCATTTTAAAAGGGACTGGATGCCCTATGATTTTACAAATTGTCAACACAGGGTTAATCCTCAGAGGAAAATACAACAAAATCAACCAGTATTGGTTCAGACTACAAGACAGCAATCATTCCAAAGAATAAGTTTTTTAAAAAAGTATAAACGGGGATTTTCTCCTTGCAGGTCTGCTCCTAGGCTTGGCCATTAACAGGTCCATGCAGGGGGCTGTGGAAGTGGTCATAACGGCCGACTGCCTGCCTCTCTTCCGCAGTTATGTCAGGGCCCAGGTGACTCTGGAGAAACAGCATGCAGTATCCACCAACACTCTCAAGGTCTTCAGGGAGAGGTGGACACCGCAGGACATGGAATGCTTTGTTTCCTCAGTCAACTTAATTTTGATTTAACCCCTACTCTCCCCTTCACTTTTTCATTCATGCAGGCTTTGCCCTTAAGGAGCAGAGCACTACTTGTTACTGGCCACTCAGGCGTTTTATCTTCCTGGTGGTGGAATACGAATAAAGTTTTCTGCACTCTAAGTTTCTTCACTGTCTACTTTATTCGTGTAAGGTTGCCAACAACTTTCTATCTGCCCTTGCCAGAAGGTGACTCTTGGAACTGTATGCTAAGATGACAAGTGCCTGTTACCTTGAGAACAGTTGAGCTGCTAGATCACAAGGTGAAATCAGTGGGCACAATATTCTCCCTTGAGTCCTTCACAAATGCATGAGTGAATTAGATTACCGCAGACTGTTGACTTCCAGATTAACTGTGAATTGAAAGCAAATTTCTAAGCAGTGTTTAATCTCTGACCAATCCCTAAGAGACCCAATACAATGACACCAATCCCCAGACTTGTGGTGCCTGCAGCCCCAACTAAGCCTGACCTCTGAAAAGCCCAAATTACGTGCAATACATGCCCCAACCCCCTAAGCGTGGCCCATCCTACAAACGGACTTCGAGGACAACTGCACTCCACCGTCCGGATTGATTTTGCAATGCAACCCTAATGGAGCAACAAGTCCCTGATTGTTTCTACTCAACTGGGATTGATCATGGCCCAATTCCCAAAGTGCAATGGCATACACACCTGACTGTGCTGGATCAAGTGCCTGACTGATTGCAGCCATCCCCCCAAATTATGAATGGTTCAGCCTTGAAATGACCATGCTGTAACTTCCAAATAGACTGGAATATATTCTAATCCCACTAAATAGACAACTGTTGACTTTCACGTATTACCATTCTCTTCAACATGTTCTGTGTTTGCTGCTGGCATCTCCATGATGAAACAACACTGACTTGGACAGCAACATGACCATCATCTTTAGGATTTTTACAAGTACACTTTACAGCTTCCTAGCATCAGAAGCTTCCTGCCCCTCCCTCTGTGCAAAACTACGATGTGCAATCCAGAGATTCATGACTCCCCATTTGTGCTAGAGCAACAACTAAAAGGTCAAAGATGCCTATCTTTGTCTGCTTTGTAATAATTACTAAAAGCCACGAAGATGCCTGGCTCCCCATGCCCGCAAATGCTAATTCTAAGTCAACAAGTGCCAAAGGTCCTTGTTCACAAATGTTATCTCCATGCATAATCCAAGATGGAGGGCAGGAAAACATTGTGGCTGTAAGAGCTGCTCCTTTTTTGAGGCATTTTAGTTTTGGAGGGGATTTCCTTGAATTCCAGGAGCAGTAATTATTGTTTTATATACTGTTGCATTCTTTTGGAACTTTGGGGACAAAAGATCAAAACAATGGACCTTTAAAATGGAGGAAGACACATACAAACACAGTGACCCCATGGTCAGAGAAAAAAAACCTATACTGCTGTCTGACACAGCTGAGAATCTGCACATTTATTGACTTTGCTGTTTGAATTCAAGTATCTCTGGACATCGCCGTGCGTCAAAGAAAATTTTAAGAAAACGAAATTCACAGCTGACCTTGGAGGAACCAAAGTGAGAGAGCTCACACCACACAGAAACAGATTAGATTAGATTAGATTAGATTACTTACAGTGTGGAAACAGGCCCTTCGGCCCAACATGTCCACACCGCCCCGCCGAAGCACAACCCACCCATACCCCTACATTTACCCCTTATTACCTAACACTAAGGGCAATTTAGCATGACCAATTCACCTAACCTGCACATCTTTGGACTGTGGGAGGAAACCGGAGCACCCGGAGGAAACCCACGCAGACACGGGGAGAACGTGCAAACTCCACACAGTCAGTCGCCTGAGTCGGGAATTGAACCCGGGTCTCTGGCACTGTGAGGCAGCAGTGCTAACCACTGTGACACCGTGCCGCCTTAAAAAAGATCAAGGGCATAGTTTAAGTGTAGCCTTGCTGTAAATCTACAGTAGTGAGTAGAGTGGGTTCTTTCTTGATTATATGTTTTATTGAAACCTGTCTCTTGATTAAAATTTTAAAAATATAAGCCATAAGTATTAAGTTAGCCTGAAGCAGTGTTTTTTTTAAAGCAATTAAACACTGCTATTTTCTGGGGCTGTCAATGTGAAGGAGCAAAGATGGCCTTCAGTAGAGTGATGTGCTCTTCCTGTCGGAGGTAGAAGTTTAGGGAGAGTTTCCATGTTACTGATGATTATGTCTGCAGAAAGTGTGTTTGGTTGTCAATCCTATCAAATCGCATGGATCAGTTGGAGCAGCAGTTCGAGGCAATAAGGTGATTACAGGGGGTGTGATGGGTGTTAGTTATAGGCATGGAGAAAAGCTGCAGATATTCAGATAGATGAGTTAACTCAGGAAAGGTAGAAGGGGTAGTCGGCAGTGCAGGAGTCTCCTGTCTCAAACAAGAAAGCAGTTTTGGAAAATGTAGGGAGTGATGGTCTCTCAGGGGAATGTAGCATGAACAGCCAAGTTTCTGGTATGGAGAATGGCTGTAATGTAAATGTACTTTGGGTTCCAAACAATCAATTGTGATAGAGGACTCTCTAGTCAGAGGTACAGACAGACATTTGCCCGTAAAGGGACAGCTGGAAAATAGGAAACTAGAGACAGTACCATTTATATCTGTGTATAGGTCGAAGTCAAACCATTATTTTTGGCCAAAAAAATGTTTTCCATATATCTTGTGTATAAGTCAAACCTACTATATCGCATTAAAAAAATCAAGAGGGGCATGGATAGGGTAAACAGACAAGGTCTTTTCCCTGGGGTGGGGGAGTCCAGAACTCGAAGGCATAGGTTTAGGTGAGAGGGTAAAAATTTAAAAGGGACCTAAGGGGTAACTTCTTCATGCAGAGGGTGGTGCATGTATGGAATGAGATGCCAGAGGAAGTGGTGGTAGGTGGTACAATTACAACATTTTAAAAGGCATCTGGATGGGAATGATTTAGAGGGATATGGGCCAAATGCTAGCAAAGGGGACTAGATTAGATTAGGATATCTGGTTGGCAGGGACAAAGGGTTTGTTTCCATGCTGTACATCTCTGTGACTCTACTGATTTAGCTTGTCAGAAGTCACATGACACCAGGTTATAGTCCAACAGGTTGATTTCAAATCACAAGCTTTCAGTATACTTCTCCTTTCAGAGCGCTGCCCACTTCACCTGACAAAGGAGCAGCACTCTAATAGCTTGTGATTTCAAAAAACCTGTTGGACTTTAACCTGATGTTGTGCAACTTCTGACTTTGTCCACCCCAGTCCATCACTGGCACCTCCACACCTTGATTTACCTGTCCACAATTGCTCGCTCTAAGAAAACAACTAGCTACCACTGTCCACGAATAGATGTTTTAAGCCAGCAAGTGATGCATGAGCCTTCCCAATGAAAGTGACCAGATGCACTGAGGCTGGTGTAGAGCCATCGCACAGCTGAATAAATGGTGGGTTCAGGGAGACCATCCCATTGAACACGGAGAGACCTGCTGCAGTTGAAGCAATTGCACATAAAGGAAACTAGCCAGCACAGAAATGAATTCATCAAGACTCGGCAATGAGGACCAGTTCGTTAGGTATCAACATAGTGCTCAGCATTGAATTTTAGGAAGGCAAATACAATGATAGCATTTATTTTGAGAGTACTCGAATATCAAAGCAGGGATGCACTTCTGAGGCTCTATAAGAGGCTCTGGTCAGATCACATTTGGAGTACTGTGTGCAGGTTTGGGCTCCATATCTCAGGAAGAATGTACTGACCCTGGAGTGTGTTCCAAGGAGGTTTACGAGAATGGTCCCAGAAAGAAAAAGGTTAATGTATGAGCAACATTTAAGGAATTGGGTCTATACTCAATAGAGTTTGGAAGGATTGGGTGGTGGTAGTAGTGGTGGGGGTCTAACTGAAATATGGAGACTTCTGAATGGCCTGGACAGAGTAGATATTGGGAAGAATCTTCCATTAGTAGGAGAGACTAGGACCCAAGGACACAGCCTTACAGTAAAGGAAAGACCTTTTAAAACAGAGATAAGGAGAAACTTCTTCAGCCAGACAGTGGTGAATCTATGGAATTCATTGCCAAAGAAGGCTGTGGAGGCAGGTCATTGAGTATATTTAAGACTAAGATAGAAAGGTTTTTGAGTATCAAGGGTTAAGGAGAGAAAGCATGAGATTAGGATTGAGAAATGTATCAGTCATGATCAAATGGCGGAGCAGACTTGGTGGCCTAATTTCTGCTCCTAGGTCTTATGGTACTTTTGAGGCAGAGAGTTTCTCATTTGGAGATGGGGATATAACCAGGAAGAAGTTTATCACATGAGTTGGGATCTTACTGAGATCCAAATGCAACGTAATAGCCTTCTCATCAACTGTGATGAGATTTGGTGATCTCACTATCTCAGGAGGGAGAACTTAATTGAGGTTTAGCATTTTTCCTCAATGAGCGAGGGTCCAAAAATAAAATCTTCACCAATCACACACGTTAGTATTCTCAAAAACAGGAGAAAATTGTACGTTTAGTTCGTATTCTAGAACTCATTTCCCCAAAGCCCTGAGGATATTGGGCCATTGAAAAAGATATCATGACTCGGATTAACAGATTTTAGCGTTGGAAGCATGTTAAGGGATACTAAACAAGGTGAATGAATGGAGCTCATTAGTTCATGGTACATTATCTAATTGAATGGCAAAGTTTTGGTGGATTAATGGAATACACCTGTCACTACAAAGACATTGAAAATCATGCAGAATGCAGGACAGGCCTGAAAAACAAACAAATAAAGGTCATGTAACTAACAGCCATACGAATGTTTCACTGTTCTAGCTACAAAAAATATGATATATGGAATATAACAAGTGATGATTTCCTCTGAAGCCAAATGTTGCTATAATCAAGGATCAAATAGAGAATGAATAGTAATCCCTCTTAAAGATTTATTTCACTTCATCTGTTATAATTCATGTATTCAATTAAATCTTCTTTGCAAGGAATAGAATTATAAAAGTTTGTATATCTAAAAGTTTGTAAATGTAAATTGGAGAATAAAATTATAAGCAATTAATAACATTACTATCGCAAAAACGGTCAATTTTCCCAGCAATAAATACCCTCAAAGTCCTTGACTGCAAACCTCATATTTTCGGTACAGAGAAATATGGACAGAGACCCATAATACTGGATCTCCAGTTTCTGTGCTTCCAACTGCATTTTTAAGGCAAGTATCACTCTATTGGCAGCAGGCACTGGTACTGAAATCACAGATATATCGATCACACTTATGACACAATAAACTGTGGCAATTGTGGATCATATGCAAGTTATTCCAAATCAAGAAGGTTCACAGAAAATGAAAGGAATACTTCAGCACTGAAAGTCCATATTCAGCAAGATTTTGAAGATGTAATAACTTTATAGTTACAAGCTTATATGGTGTTTTCTTTTGCAAGAACATTTCATAGAGCTACATCATTGGGATTTCATTTTGAAACTTTCTTTATAGAAAACTGTTGGATATGGGTCAATCTCCTCATATAGCACCAAACAAAATAATTTAAAGGTTAAGTAGCTGAACAAGTATACAGATCCAAACATACCGAAATCTAATTCCTTCTAAATGGTTATGAGATACGTAACAGCTGCATTTGTCACCAAAATAAATACAAAAATTGCTGGACAAAGTCAACAGGTCTGGCAGCACCTGTGGAGAGAAAGCAGAGTCAACACTTTGGGTAAGTGAACTTGAATTGTTTGAAGAACTAAAGGGGGGGTTATTGGACTTTAAATATTAACTCTCTTTCAAACCATAGATGCTCTCACATCTGCTGCATTTCTCCAATATTTTGGTTTTTGTTTAAGATTTCCAGTATCCGCAGTTCTTTGTTTTATATAAGACTCCTGTCTGGGAAGGAATCTGAAACCTTCTTCAAGATCCTCCATTCCACTCTCTGTGCCAGTCAAGATCAGAGCCACATACAATTTCAATGCCAGCTAAGGTTTTCAGGAGGCCAGGAAGTCAGCCAGTGAATATGGACTTTCTTCTAAGGCACAGTACCTTATTTACAGACTCAAATCAACATATAGCCTTCTTTATAAATGCCAGAGCATAGCTAGCACATGCTTTTGGTTTATACTAATTTTCTAGTTTTCATAAGAAGATGATAATTGTCAACAAGAGCCATATTGGCCAATGAGCTTCTATTCAAAGGATGAAACATGAAAACTTTACATGGGTCAAAACACTGCCATAAAATACATTTGAATGTCATGGTTCAGGATAGCTCAATTTCTTAAATCTTTAAGCAATCCATTATTCAGGTCTATTTGAGAAACAAAGACCCAAGGATTAGTAGCTTGGGGACATTAACCACAGTAAATATTGGTAGTCAACAACAACCTTGCAGAAAATTCTAATGCAACCGAACAATAACAATAATTAATCCTCATAATAATAACCCTCAAAAAAATGGCACTTTTAAAAGGAGAAAGACAGATAAAAGGCAGTGACCACAGTCAGTGAAGGAGACAGAGAAAGTAACCTAACTGCTAACTGACACAGCAGTGAATCTGCACAGTTACTGCCTTTGCTGTTTGAGTTCATGTATCTCTGCACGTCAGAGTGCGTCTAGGAAAAATTAACAAACAGCGAAAGTCACAGCTGATCTTAGAGGAACCTGTGTGGGAGAACACACAGCATGGGAGCAGATATGTGCATAGTTTTTAAGTGTAGCCATGGTGTAGGTCTAGAGTAGTGAGTAGAGTGGGTTCTTTCTTGACTGTATGATTTATTGAGATCTAAGCATAAGTACTAAGTTAGCCTGGAATAGTGTATTTTTAGAGCAAACAACGGTGCTATTTTCTAGGGGCTGTAGATTGTGAAGGAGCAAAGATAGCCTTTAGTAGAATGATAGGCTCTTCCTGTCAGATGTGGGAGTTGAGGGAGAATTTCCATATTACTGATGATTATGTCTGCAGGAAGTGTCTTTGGTTGTAAATCCTATCAGATCATATGGATCAGTTGGAGCGGCAGTTCAAGGCAATAAGGAATTTACAAGAGCTAGGGGCGGTGATGGGTGGCAGTTATAGGAAGAGAGAAAAGCCACACTTACGTAGATGGGTTAACTCCAGGAAAGGTAGGAGGGGTAGCCAGGTAGTGCAAGAATCTCCTGTGGCTATTCCCATTTCAAACAAGTATGCTGATTTGGAAAATATCAGGCGTGATGGACTCTCAGAGAATGTAGCATGACCGGCCAAGTTTCTAGTATCAAGACTGGCTTGAATGTAATGAGGGGCACTTCGGGTTCCAAGCAATCGATTGTGATAGGGCCTCTCAAGTCAGAGGCACAGGCAGATGTTTATTCGACCAGCAGTGAAACATCAGAATAGTGTGTTGCCTTCCTGGTGCCAGGATCAAGGATATCTCAGATAGGGTGCAAAATGTTCTCAAAAGGGGAGAAGGACCAGCAGGAGGTCAGTGTACACAGTTGAACGAACAACATAGGAAGGGAAAAGGATGAGATTTTGAAGGGAGAACATAGAAAGGCGAGAATTTGAAAAGAAGGTCCTCGAGGGTAGTAATATCTGCATTACACATGGTGCTACAAGCTAGTGGGGGTAGGAATAGGATGAGAGAGCAGATTAATATGTGGCTTAGGGGCTGGTGCAGGGGAGAGGGGTTCACATTTTTAGATCATTGGAATCTCTTCTGGGCTATAAGTGACCTGTCCAAGGTGGGGGCGGGGGGGGTGGGGTTTGGACCCCAGGAAAATAGTGAGAAAAGAAATCAATCTGAGACTGGTACAGTTGGGAAAAGAGGCGAGTCAAACACTCAGGGCAGGCAGGAACAAAGTAGAGAACAAGATAAAGTAAATTCCATTTACTTCAATGCAAGAGGCCTAACAGGGAAAGCAGATGAACTCAGGGCATGGTTAGGAACATGGGACTATGATATCATAGTAATTACAGGAGGGGGATGGCGTTTTTGATAAGGGATAGCGTTACTGCTGTACTTGGGGAGGATATTCCTGGGAATACATCCAGGAAGGTTATTTGGGTGGAACTGAGAAATAAAAGGATGATCACCTTATTGGGATTGTATTATAGACCCCGGGAAATTAACAAATAAATTTGTACAGAGATTAAAAGGGTGGTTATGGTAGGGGAATTTAACTTTCCAAACATTAACTGGGACTGCCATAGAGTTAAGGGTTTAGATGGAGAGGAATTTGTTAAATGTACAAGAAAATTTTCTGATTCAGTATGTGCATGTACCCACATAAGAAACTGCAAAACTTGACCTACTCTTGGGAAATAAGGAAAGGCAGGTACTGAGGTATCAGTGGGGGAGCACTTTGGGGCCAGCAACCATAATTCTATTAGTTTTAAAATAGTGATGGAGAAGGATAGACCGGATCGAAAAGTTGAAGTTCTAAATTCGAGGAAGGCTAAATTTGATCGTATTAGGCAAGAACTTTCAAAAGATGTTCGCAGTTAAAGGGAAATGGGAAGGCTTCAAAAATGAGATAATGAGAGTCCAAAGAAAGTATATTCCTGTTAGGGTGAAAGGAAAGGCTGGTCGGTGTAGGGAATGCCAGATGACTAGAGAAATTGAGGTTTTGGTTAAGAAAAAGAAAGAAGCATCTGTCAGATATAAACAGCAAAGATCGAGTGAATCCTTAGAATATAAAGGCAGTAGGAGTACTTAAGAGAATACTTAAGAGACATCAGGAAGGCAAAAAGCAAAAAGGCATGAGATAGTTTTAGCAAATAAGGTTAAGGAGAATCCAAAATGGATTTTATAAATACATTAAGAACAAAGAGTAACCAGAGAAAGAATAGGGCCTCTCAAAGATCAGCAAGGCAGCCTGTTTGTGGAGCCGCAGAAGATAGGGGAAGATACTAAACAAGTATTTTGCATCAGTATTTACTATGGAGAAGGACATGGAAGATAGAGAATGTGGGGAAATAGATGGTGACATCTTGGAAAATGTCTATATTACCGAGGATGTCTTAAAATGCATAAAAGTGGATAAATCTCCAGGACATTACCGGGTGTATCCTAGAACTCTGTGGGAAGCTACGGAAGTGTTTGCTGGGCCCCTTGCTGAGATATTTGGATCATCAATAGTCACAGGTGAAGTGTCAGAATATTAGAGGTTGGCTAACGTGGTGCCACTATTTTAAAAAGGTGGTAAAGAAATGCCAGGGAATTATAGACCGGGTGAGCCTGACATCGGTGTTGGGCAAATTGTTGGAGGGATTCCTGCGGGACAGGATTTACATATGTTTGGAAAAGCAAAGGCTGATTAGGGATAGTCAGCATGGCGTTTTGCGTGGGAAATCATGCCTCACAAACTTGATTGAGTTTTTATAAGAATTAACAAAGAGGATTGATGAGGGCAGTACTGAAGACGTGATCTAGATGGACTTCAGTTAGGTGTTCGACAAGGATCCTCATGGGAGGCTAGTTAGCAAGGTTAGATCTCATGGAATACAAGGAAAACTCACCATTTGGATACAGAACTGGCTCAAAAGGTAGAAGACAGAGGGTAGTGGTGGAGGGTTGCTTTTCAGATTGGAGGCCTGTGACCAGTGGAGTGCCACAAGGATCAGTGCTGGGTCTACTACTTTTCAGCATTTATATAAATAATTTGGACGTAAACATAGGAGGCATAGCTAATAAGTTTGCAGCTGACACCAAAATAGGAGGTGTAGTAGATAGCGAAGAAGGTTACTTCAGATTACAATGGGATCTTGATCAGATGGGCCAGTGGGCTGAGGAGTGGCAGATGGAGTTTAATTTAGATAAATGTGAGGTCCTGCATTTTGGAAAAGCAAATCAGAGCAGGACTTATGTACTTAATGGTAAGGTCCTAGGGAGTGTTGTTGACAAAGAGACTTTGGAGTGCAAGTTCGTAGTTCCTTGCAAGTAGAATCGCAGGTAGACAGATAGTGAAGAAAGCATTTGGTATGGTTCCCTTTATTGGTCAGAGTATTGAGTATAGGAGTTCAGAGATCATTTGTGGCTGTATAGCACATTGGTTCGGCCACTTTTGGAATACTGCGTACAATTCTCATCTCCTTCCTATCGGAAGGATGTTGAGAAATTTCAAAGGGTTCAGAAAAGATTTACAAGGGATTTTGCCAGGGTTGGAGGAATAATCTGTGGTTGTTTTCCCTGGAGTGTCAGAGGCTTAAGGGTGCGTTATAAAGGTTTATAAAATCATAAGGGTCTTGGATAGGATAAATAGACAAGGTCTTTCCTCCTTGTGTGGGCAAGTCCAGAAGTAGAGGGCATAGGTTTAGGGTGAGAGGGGATAGATATAATGGGATCTAAGGGGCAACATTTTCACACACAGGGTGGTGAGTGTATGGAATGCGCTGCCAATGGAAGTGGTGGAGGCTGGTACAATTACAGCATTTAAAAGGCATCTGGATGGGTACATCAATAAGAAGGGTTTAAGAGGGATATGGACCAAGTGCTGGCAAATGGGACTAGATTAGGATTCGGAGATGTCACCTGATGAAGGAGCGTTGCTCCGAAAGCTAGTGTGCTTCCAATTAAACCTGTTGGACTATAACCTGGTGATGTGTGATTTTTAACTTGGGACTAGATTAGGTTAGGATATCTGGTCGGCATGGACTAGTTGGACTGAAGGGTCTGTTTCTGTACTGTACATCTCTGACTATGACTTGTAAATTCATGAGTGCAACCACTGAAAACCCATCAGCATTTGAAGGAATAGCTACAATTAATGGATCATTTCACAGATGTCCTGAAAAATAATTCAGGAAGAATCCTCCTTCAAAATATACTACTTAGAGCAAGGTCTTGGTCATCTGCCGTAATGTATAGTGCTGTCTAAAATTGGTAAAACTCCTCTGAAGCACCATGGGACATTTCACTACTTTAAGGAGGCTATATAAGTACCAGTTGTTGTTGTCATAAGATCCTCTTCTACTCTATCCAATCCAGCTGAAAGCCTAAAGTGCAGCCCAAGAGTTCAGCAGCCTAAACTTTATGACAGATAGTAAGAAAGGCAAACAAAGCCACTGCAGTTAGAGGCTGCATGGCCAATGGGTTTGAATTTTCCATCTGTTCCAAGAATGTTTACAATGTGGAAGTAGGCCATTTGGCCCATCGAGTCCACATCACCCTTCCAAAGGACAAATCACCCAGATCGCCCCAACCCCCCTCTCTGTCACCCTGCATTTTCCATGACTGATCCACCTAACCTGCACATCCCTGGACACGATGGGCAATTTAGCATTATCATTCCATCTAACCTGCACATCTTTGGACTGTGGGAGGAAACCAGAGCACTCGGAGGAAACCCATGCAAACACTGGGAGAATGTACAATTCCCATACATAGTCAACACTGGCTAGATCCAAATCCAGGTCCCTGGTGCACTAAGGCAGCAGTGCTAACCACTAACCCACCATCCTGTCCGTTTTTTTCTTCCTTGCAAAAGAACTCAAAGTATACAGGGCAAAAATTATTTGCTTGTTGGGGAAGGTACGACCAGTGAGTGCAACTGTCTATCAGACTGACAGAACATCCTACCTTTGAAAGGACGCTATTAATCTAGTGTACAGCTCTTGCATCACTCCTCTTAGGAGTCTCTTCTCCTTGCTGCTGCAGCTTTTGCTCATCTTCTCATGTTCAGGAAGTCCACCTCTGCGCTCATCCCATACCTGCCACTCATGGGCTTTTTTCAAAATACGATCATAGGATTTAAGCTTCACTGGCAAGGCTAGCATTTATTACTCATCCCAAATACCATTGGTGAGGTGACTGCGAGCCACTATTTTTTAACTATATCCATTTGGAGCTGCACTGTTAGGAAAGGAGCTCTGGGACTTTAAACTCACCAATAGCAAAGGAGTGATAATATTAGGACAAATCAGGATGTCATATGCTTAGATGCTAACTTGCAGGTAATGGTGTTCCCTTGCATCTACTGGCCTAGTCCTTGTAGGTTTTAGATGTCGTAGGTTGGAAGGTGTTATCACAGAGACATTTGGGAAGTTACTGCAATGCTTGTAGCTGACACTCACTGCTGTCACTGTGCCAGTGGTGGAGGGAGTGATGATTAAAATGGGAATGGTGTACCAATCAAGCTGACTACTTTGTCCTGAACAGTATAGATTTTCTTGATTATTGCTGGAGCTGCAGTATTCGGGCAAGCAAAGGGTATTCCATTACATCCCAACATGACTTGTATAGGTTTTTTGGATCCAGGAGGAATTACTGATTATAGAATTCCTAGCCTTCGAACCACTGTTCTTGAACACTGCCTCAATATTGATATGGCTGGTCCAGTTAAGATTCCAGTCAATGGCATCAGAAAAGATACTTACAACAAAATATATTCCATGATGATAATGTTGTTGAAAGTAGATTGAGATGGTTAGTGTCTCTAATGTATGAGATGGTCATTGCCTAATGCCTGTGTAATGCAAATTTTACTCACCATATATCAGCCCTGGCATTAATGCTGTTTGAGTCTTGCTACACATGGGCAAGGAGTAGTTCAGTATTTGAGCAGCTACAAATAGCATTAAACATGGCAATGGTCAATAAACATCCCAATTTTGACATTCTGGGAGAGGAAAGGCCATTGGGCAGCTGAAAATGGTAGGGCCTATGATATTTCCATGAAGACCTCCTGCAACAATGTCCTCGAGTTGAGATGGCTGTCCACCTTTCTTTGTGTGAGATATGATTAAAATCAATGGAGAGGTTTCTGTTTAATTCCCATTGGCTTCAAAGATAATCAGATTCCTTGATGCCATACTCAAGCAAAAGCTACCTTTGTATCAAAAGCAAAAACTGATGGTATCGTCAGCTGAGGAATTTGGCATTTTGACCAAGGCTGTATTGAAGTCAAGTGTCCCTAGTCAAGACTTACCTGCGATAATGATTTCAAAAATATATGAGATTCAATTTCAAAAGCACTGCTGAATATCAGCACTGGCATGAATGCATGAATAAGCAATAATGGATTGATGTTTGCCAAGGTCTCACTGTATTGGCGAACCTAAAAATATCAGAAAGAAACATTATCTAGTCATCTATTATATACTTAAGTCAAAATAATAGATTTAATACAACAGTGGCAGACTATTCTACAGATCAATCTCAAACTCTAAGTAGAGAGTATCAAATTAGCAAAAATATCATTACAAACAATGTTAATTTGTGAACAGCATATATGACACAACATCTACTTTTTTAATTCACTCAAGGGATGTGGGTGGCTTGCCAGTACTTATTGCCCATCCCTAGTTGCCTTTGAAAAGATGATGGGGAGCTGCCTTCTTGAACCACTGCAGTCCATGTCTACGTAGATCCACAATGCCTTTAGGTAGGGAATTCTAGGATTTTAACCCAGTGATAGTGAAGGAACAGTAATATCAAATCGGGATAGTGAGTGGTTTGGAGGTGAACTTGCAAATGGTGGTCTTTCCATGTATCTGCTGCCCCAGTTCTTCCAGACTGAAGTGGGTTGTGGGTTTGCAAGATGCTGTGAAAGGATATTTGATTAATATCTACGGTGCATCTTGTTGATAGCATATACTGCTGCTGAGCATCAGTACATCCAGGAAGTGGATGTGATGCTAATCAAATGGGCTGCTTCGTTGTGGATGGTGTAAAGATTCAAGTGTTTTTGAAGCTGCACCTATCCAGGCAAGTGAGGAGTATTCCATCACAACTCTGGATAAGTGCCTTGTAGATGACAGACAGGCTTTGGGCAGCTAGGTGGTGAGTACTCCTAGCCTCAGACCTGTTCTTGTGGCCTTGCAATTAATATTTTATGATAAAAAGATCACAGAGCTGAAACTTTTTATCAGGTTTAGGCTTCCAAGCCAGATAGTTCAAATTGCACACACCTAGGGAGGAAGTACATTGTGCAGAGCAATTGTTGTCCCTGGACAGGGCTCAGGAAGGGATACAATCAGGTCTGCTATCAGTGTGGAGGCATGCTGGTTAAAAGGCCTCCCTCAATCATCTAGGACTTCAGGTCAGTCGTTTAAATTAAATATTAGGCTTTCTAGCCATGACACTACAATCCCTCTGAAGCCCTCATGCATGCCAACTCATGTTAACACAAGACTGTCACCCATCCTACTTCCATTCACAGTTGTCAGAGTAACTCATGACAAATCATGACCGTTCCCACCCATTACATTTTGTCTTTACTCCCTCCACATCAACTCAACGATTTGTTCACAGGTGGGCCCTCCTGAATATGAGAAAATATGTTCTAGACATGGATCACAGAGATCATATTATGAAAACAAATCTATTTAATGAAAGACCATTCAATTCATTTCAATCTCCACAAATATCTAATGTGTTTCAAAACAAACATTTATACTTATAACCCCATATTGAAGATGACTAATCTTTTAACAGCCTGAGCTGTCAATCAAGTTGTGAACTCTCAGCCTCCCCGCTGTAGTGATAGGTGGAGCAAATCAGTCAAATCATAATTATGCCATATATAGAGCACTTAGGGTTATCAAACTGTTAATGAAATTAGTAAAATAACTTCTTACTTTACAGACAAGGCAGCTGTTTTGTTTTATTTTTGAAAGGGTAAGGGATTAAAAAAGTTTAAATTTCACAGTTCTACATAACGTACCCAACTTTTATGTAAGTCTACATTTCCAACATAAATTTATTAACACACAATGCAGATTGAGGCCTTTCCTGGAGAATCGACTTGTCTTGTGCACTGAGTTTAAATGATGCAGACAATTTGTAATTCATACTTCTGCACTTCCAAGTTTGTCCTTTCTCCTTTATCACTGACAACAAGATCGACCAGGAGACAGTGGAATAAGGCTCCCTAGCTTAGCAAAAATCCAGGCCTTTAACTCTGCTCTTTTCTCCACAGATGCTACTTGATCAGTTTAATATTTTCAGCTTTGCCTGATTTGATTTCATTTCATTTAAGTAATTTCAACCAATGCTGAATTTGGGTTCTGCTACGGCTACTCAGGTCCCCACTTTATCTTGGTCCAAACATGGATAAAAGGGCCCAACTCAAGGCATTTGACATCAAATGAACATTTGGCCAAGAATGATATAAAGGAACCCTAACAAATTTAAATTAATAAAAATGTCTCTCCTGGTTGGAATCATATCTAGCAAGTGTTCTGATTGTTGGAGGTCAACCATTTCTGTATCAGAATATCACCACAGGAGTTTCTCAGTGTAGGTACTTTTAAACAACCTGCTTGGAGATGTTATGACACGTCTCTGAAACAGGTGAGAGTTGAACCGAGCCTCCTGGCTGAGAGTTAGGGATTCTACCATTGTGCCACAACAGCCCTTCAAAACTAATGTTCATATTTTCTAATTAACCTATTCAGAGATATTACATACCCCTAACTGGTGGTTCCTGAATCCTCCACTCGGAAGTTGAACAGTTCATCGACTTCATGAAAACCTTCCATCCTGACCTCAAGTTCATCTGGACCATCTCAGACACCTTGCTCCCCTTCCTGGACCTGTCCATCTGGAGACTGAATCAGTACAAACATCTACTTCAATCCCACAGCTACCTGGACAACACCTCCTCCTATCCTCCCTCCTGTAAAAACACTATTCCTTACTACTAATTCCTCTGCCTCTACCACATCTGCTCCCAGGAGGAGTAACTCCACTCCAGAACATCCCAGATGGCCTCCTACTTCAAGGACCGCAATTTCCCCTCCCACATGGTCAACAATGCCCTTCAGTGCATCTCCTACACTTCCCACAACTCCAACTTTGAACCGCACACCTCTAACAGCAACAAAGGTAAAACCATCATGGTCCTCACCTTCCACTCCACCAATATCTGGATACAACACATCATCCTCCACCATTTCCATCACCTATAGTCAGAACCAACCACCTCAGACATATTTCCCTCCCCACTCCTATCAGCATTCCGCACAGACCATTCCCTCTGTGACTCCCTTGTTAGGTCCGCGCACGCACACCAACCCATCCTCCACCTTCCCCTGCCACCGCAAGAGATGTAAAACCTGTGCGTACACCTCCCCCCTCACCTCCATTCAAGGCCCCAAAGGATCCTTCCACATCCAGTAAAGATTTTCGTGCATATCCAAACACCTCATCTACTATGTCCATTGCTCTCGAAGTGGTCTCCTCTACATTGGGGAGACAGGACACCAACTTGTGGAACGTTTCAGAGAACATCTCCAGGTTACGTGCAACAAACAAATCCAAAGCCCTGTGGCCAACCACTTCAACTTCCCTTCCCACTCCGCCAAAGACATGCAAGTCCTGTGCATCCTCTGCCAAAAAATCCAAGCCACTCAATACCTGGAGGAAGAACGCTTCACCTTCCACCTTGGGAACCTCCAACCACTCCGCATCAATGTCAATTGCACTAGTTTCCTCATCTGCCCTCCCCCCACCTTGTCCCAGATCCAACCCTCCAACTTGGCACCGCCCTCTTGAACTGTCCTACCTGTCCATCTTCCTTCCTACCTATCCGCTCTACCCCTATCACCATCACTACCCGATCTTCATCGACCTATCGCCTTCAAAGCTACCTTCCCCCCCTCCCATTTATCTCTCGGCCCCCTTCACATTCCTGATGAAGGGCTTATGCCAGAGACTTCGACTCTCCTGCCGCTCGGATGCTGCCTGACCTGGATAGGATGAACAGACAAGGTCTTTTCCCTGGGGTGAGGGAATTCAGAGCTAGATGGCATAGGTTTAGGGTGAGAGGGGAAAGATATAAAAGAGACCCAAGTGGCAATGTTTTCACACAGAGGGGGGTACATGTGTGGAATGGATGCCAGAGGAAGTGGTGGAGGCTGATACAATTGCAACGTTTAAATGACATCTGGATGGGTATATGTATAGGAAGGGTTTAGAGGGATATGGGCTAAGTGCTGGCAAATGGGACTTGATTAGGTTAGGATATCTGGTCAGCATGGATGAGTTGGACCGAAGGGTCTGTTTCCGTGCTGTATATCTTTATGACTCTATATACATAGGAACACCATCACCTGCATGTTCCCCTCCAAGGCGCTCACCATCCTCACTTGGAAATATATTGCTGTTCTTTAATTGTTGCTGGGTTAAATTCCTAGAATTTCCTCCCTAACAGTATTGTGGGTCTACTGACAGCACATGAAATTTAGCAGTCAAGAAGGCAGCTCATCATCATCTTCTCAAACGGAACTTGGGACGGCCAATAAATGTTGCCCAGCTACTGAAGCGCATTGCAGCATAGTAGGAGCTGCAACAGGCTGATTACTAGCATTGTGAAACTGATGCATCTAACATATATTTATCTCTCAGAAGAAATATAAAGAAACCAAGAAATTCTCAAAAGACTGCAAAATGTCTGGCTAGAAATAATTCATGTCTCTTAATCGGCTTTTATATGACCATTTTGATGTTTACTTAACAACAATTAGAATTTGCAGCCTTAAATAGATAGCTAAACATGCTCAACCAAATTGTTCCTCATGTTACAAAAAAGCACAGCTTTAAACTTATTGCAAGCAGCACAATAGGGCATTTGCTAGGTATTAGAGAAATGGCCACACAAAATATTTTCTAGAATATGGTTGGTTGTTTTTGAATTTTGTTGTAGGACTCACATTGAGCTTCAAACTCTATATTCTACTCATCAACAAGAGTGAATATTTGCATCTCCATATCATCATTCTCCTATATATAACCATTCAAACCTCTTCAACATCACTGCCGTAAGGCACATATTTCTGTAAAGCACTCAATATTCTCAACCTCTACTATAGCGACACAGTTGTCTGCATCTTATTCTTCACCAAATTCTCTTTTCAACAACAATTCCTATTTGCATAGCACCTTTAAAAGAACAAACATTTCCAAGGTCAACAGACACACTGCTGATATTCTCATCCCAAAGTTGACTGCCTTTCCATATCTTTCACTACCATAAGGATCCCCAGCCCATTCATCAACTCCTATTACTGCCAGAGCTTTTATTCTTAAGCATGCTTTATGTTCATCAACCATTTATCAAACAAAGAATTTTCTAAATAAAAATCTCTAAGATAAATGATAAGTATCGTACAATCAATCAATCAGAAGAAAACCTTTCAATTATTCTGGAGATGTAATTGGTTCCCAAGTCCAGAATTTCATTTCTCGAAAAGACCAATGAGCTACTAGCCAAAGATGTGAAAACTGATTTGTTTCCACAATTATCAAAGGAACTTTGAAATATAACAGTATGACACTCACAAGACAAGACTATTTTAAAACTTGAAGCAAAATGAACTGACTATCTTTTTTAAAAAGTTAAGATGGTATTTCAGTAAGCCTAAGATGCATACCTGTGGATACTTAACACTTAATGCTCCAAAAGCAATACCAGCCATGCAAACAATTACAGTGTATGGAAGCTTTATTCTCTTTAGCAAAGTTCTGGTCACAGCTGAAAAATAAAGCCAAATGGATTTTTAGTTTTCTTAATACGAGAACTAAGAAAATTAAAACACATTAACTTGATACAAGAAAACAACGCAAATCAGATGCAACTTTTAAAAATTAATTACATAAAACATTTCCAGTCTTGTAGTTACTTTAACCAAATCAATACCAGAACTATAAAAGTTAAATTTTAAAATGTACTATAAAGGTTTCTTAAGAAAGGAACTAAAGCATATTAAATTAAGTAATTTGCACGTTCCACCCCACGATGGCTAAAATGAAGGAGTAGCATATGGCTGATGAAACTGTATGGCAGCTCATTTCAATTCTCTGATACTACAATTTCAGGGTGCATGACCAGATAGCACTGTTTTAAATTTGATTATCTCTAAATCTTCCAAAGAAATTTTAACAGCACTCATATTTTTCTCCATCACCACTAACAGCATCCGTGCACACCTGGCTTTTTGTTCGTAACTTTGAAGGCTCCTCAGCCTCAAGTATTTGCTGAATTTCCCTTCAAAATTATTTTTAGAATTAGCTTCCAATACTTTTTCAGTTAGTGTATTCCTATTCATGATAATTATGCAAAAAGATGATTTCTCTAGTACAACTCCATTTTAATCTTTTGCCACTGATTTGGAATTTATGATTCTGCCTGTTGACCTCATCTTTAGATTTTTTCCACATACTCTATCAAAACATCTCATCTTCTTATTAGTTCACCTCCTAATCTTCTCTGTTCCAAGGAAAATAACTTAACATTTTCAACCTCGTTATAACTGAATTTCTCATCTTTATTAATAGCTGAAAAACCTTTTCTGTGCACTTTGTCTTTATATCTTCTCTGAAGTGAAGACTCTGAAGCTTTCCAGTTAAACCCAACTAAGCCCTAATCTGCTTGAATTGATATTAGTTTGAAGTAAGGAGTTACTCCAGTGCTCTAATTCTTACAATGCTCCAGTAACTACACTTCAGAGGTGCTTAAATTGGCTGTAAAGCACTTTCAGCAATCCAATGTTCATGAAACTTGCTATAAAAATGCAAGTCTTCTCTTTTAAGATACATTCCTCTATATATGAACCCAAGTGCCCACTTTTTAAACTTACAGCCATTCTGAAAGTTGAATGGATGGGTGTACAGCAAGCTCTTTATGTTTATTTACAAAATCATGCAATTTATTGTATACTGTATCAGAACTACCAAGTTGATCAAGTGACACTCTGCAAATAACTCCACCTTCCAGGATTCCAACTACTTTACCAACCTGAAACATATAGTTATCATCACTGTCTAATACATTGCCGAGTTTCACATCCTTTGCAATCTGAGGAACAATGCAATTGACACGCAGGTCGAGGTCAAGAATCCGCAACCGCAACTCCAAAGCTTTACATGGTGGGCCAAAGTGCCTGTTCCTTTACTGTACTGTTTTATATTCTATGACATTCTAGCTCTGACCCTCTTCCAGTTCAACCACATGAAGAAATATAAGCACCATATATATATGAGGTTTCAGACAATCAGACCCCAGGTGAAGTTCCTCAATATACACCAATTCCAGGCAGGATACCTCAAACAATTAATTTTCCAGGGAAGGTCAAACTCCCCTTCCTTATTCATCCATCCTCACCTTCAGTAAGTTACAACAACGTTCATTTAAAAGGGAATAAAACAGAGAACTGCGGATGCTGGAAACAAAAACATAAATTGCTTGAGTATTTCAGCAGATTAGCATGATTTTCTCTCCAAAGATGCTAAAACCTCACTGAGATTCTACAGTAATTTTATTTTTGTTAATTTATAAAAGCATTCCTTTCATATTTGATGCTGCTCACCCACACCACATGAAATGTATGTTTCAGAAGAAGCTATTTTAAAACAGGCTTTCTTGAATTAACAAGAGAGAGTTTATTACTAAACTTGAGCAGAATTAGTAACACAAAGACAGATCTAAAATAAAGAATAAATTAATTCTCTTAAATGGTTGTGAATTGTGGAATTCACTAACCCACAATGCAGTGGACAACAGGACACTGAATAAATTTAAGAGGAAAAGATAGACAGATTTTTAGTTAGTAACAGGAGTTGAGGTCAAGATGAGTTGAGCCACAGTCATATTAAATGAGGTATAGATAGAGGGCTGAACTACCTGTTCCTGCACCTAATTTTAATGTTTGTACTTCTAGTGTGTGTGCGCGTGAGAGAGAAAGAGGGGTGGAGGAAAAGTGAGAGAGAAAGGGGGGGGGGGAAG
>NC_057725.1:50256143-50457271 GCF_004010195.1 Chiloscyllium plagiosum | reverse complement strand
CAGAGAGCGAGAAAAGAAAAGAGAAAAAAAGAAAGAGACAGAAAGAAAGAGAAAGAGAGATAGAAAGAGAGAGAAAGAGAAAGACAGAAAGTAAAAGAGAGAGAGAAAGTAAGAGAGAAAGAAAGAGGGAAAGAATGAAAGAAAGAATGGAAGAGAAAAAAGAAAGAAAGAATTGTAAGAGGCAAGTCCAAAAGGTTAAAAAAAATCACATCAATCAACCAAGAGTGGATTGTGACTGTTTCAGTGGAGATTCCTGATAGCACTGACATTTATATTTGAACAGTTGATTTCACAATCCTTAGTTTTTCAGATTTGTTGAGATTCTACCATTCCTATTCCCTTCAAGTGTAATTGAATTACAACATTCACGAACATAGAGAGAGTTGGCTTGTAGTCCTATCTCCTTTTTAACTAGTCTTCAGCACACCGAGTGAAATACAGTCTTTATCTGTAACACAAGGATAACTGGGAGTTAATTCTTTAGCTGTGACCTTCACAGCACACTAATGTGCAAACTCAGGCTGGCACGTGTACCTACATGAACTTTCAGTCCAATTAGCACACTATAGATGAGTTGAAACTGATTTTGTTAATCTGTGTATCCTTCAAAGGGAAAAACACAATGTGTCTGCAGTTTGGCATATAGTCTATTGGGGAGTCGCCCCTCATCATCTTTACAGTCACAAGAAATCACCATCCAGACTATATTTGCTTGTCTCTCCTCTCTCATTTTTTTTTTAAATTTAATTTGCATCCATCAGTGTGACCTTCAGTGGGTATTCTCTCCGAACAGCCACTTAATTTACATTGCAGTCATTTTTGGCTGCACCAGCTTTCTTCTAATTAGTACATTTGAGAATCTGAAGTTAAGTAAGTCCACAATAGTTCTCAGCAGTCCAGGGTCATGACTGCTGACAAGGTCTACGCATTATGATGCACTTTACATTTTCAAATTATTTTAAACAAAAAATACCATCATGCTTGAAATAATTCTGTTTGAATGTATATACATACAAAAAGCGAACTTTGAGATGATTTGTAGCTCAGGTTGAGGTTCTGTATGTAGGTTTGCTCACTGAGCTGGAAGGTTCATTTCCAGATGTTTCGTTACCCTACTAGGTAACATCTTCAGTGGGACTCCAGGCGAAGCACTGTTGATAATTCCTGCTTTCTATTTATATGTTTGGGTTTCTTTAGATTGGTGATGGCATTTCCTGTGGTGATGTCATTTCCTGTTTTTTTTTCAGGGGGTGGTAGATGGGGTCTAACTCAATGTGTTTGTTGATAGAGTTCCAGTTGAAATGCCATGCTTCTAGGAATTCTCGTGTGTGTCTCTGTTTGGCTTGTCCTAGGATGGATGTGTTGTCCCAGTCGAAGTGATGTCCTTCCTCATCTGTATGTAAGGATACTAGTGAGAGAGGGTCATATTGTTTTGTGGCTAGTTGATGTTTATGTATCCTGGTGGCTAGTTTTCTGCCTGCTTGTCCAATGTAGTGTTTGTTACAGTACTTGCACGGTATTTTGTAAATAACATTAGTTTTGCTTGTTGTCTGTATAGGGTCTTTCAAGTTCATTAGCTGCTGTTTTAGTGTGTCGGTGGGTTTGTGGGCTACCCTGATGCCAAGGGGTCTGAGTAGTCTGGCAGTCATTTCCATGATGTCTGATATAGGGGATTTCTCAGCAACAAACCCAAACAAGACGACAAAACGTGTCCAGAAACTCTAGCCACTCCCCCCTACACCAAAGACATCTCGGAAATGACTGCCAGGCTACTAATACTCCTTAACATCAGGTAGCCCATAAACCCAACAGGTTTTATGGTTGCAACCATTATTATTTGTTGTGCTTCATAATTTAAATTATTCTGAATATGAATTGAGTTTTTTTTTAAACTAAGAATCCATAACCTACAAAATGCTTTTAATTGTATGCATCTTAATCATCGTGATTATAAAAGGAACATTACAACATAAAAAAGCAAACACAGTACAAATGCAATGATGAAGAGTTAGATCATTTTGTAATGATACATTTAAAATGTAGCATTGAATTAAATATGCAGATTATGCATTCTACAAGACATTTGACAAGTCGCCAAACATTTGGTTCAGGAATGTCAAATTTTCAGTTTGAGATTCCTATAATGCTCATTTTAGGCATTTTTAAAAAGAATAACCTTCAGATAAAAATGGTTGCTGACACCTGGTCTTGGTCATTAATAAGAATTGAAAAGTAACTGACTTAGAAATGAATCTTGAGAAATACTTATGGAAACCATGTGCCAGTCTCAAAAGCATCAATCTGGTACTCTTCACAACCTGTCAATGAACCAACTGCAAATCCATCCCGCCAAACTGCCTTTAATTCCATGAGTTTCTAACTTCTTGGTAAGCCTTTAGTAAATGCCTTCCTGAAGTCCACCTATATCAGCACTATGAAACCCTTCATGACTTTTCTGGATAAATCAACCCAAAACAGATGGGTGTACCCTCTCAGCTCTGATATCATCCTTGTATATGCATTTTTAGAATTTTTTCAAACTTCTTTTCCTTTTGTACAACAGAGATTAAACTTGGCACAGTATTTTAAGTATGATGTTAGTAAGGGCCTACATCACAGTTTAATGTAACTCGACAATTTCAATTTCTATTATTCTAGAAATGAAGTCAACAGTTCTTGCATTTTTGATTTGATTTAATAACCTGTAGCATTATTTCATGATTTGCTAATGTGTACCCCCAGATCCCTTTACTCTTTTGCACATTTAATTTCTTATTTTCTAAGTAACAGACAGCTTCCTTATTTTTCCTACCAAAATGCACCCTCACACTTATAAGGATGTTAATTATACAAACTTATAAACCTCTCCTTGGATTTTGTCATAGTACTTCAGATTATGGAATCCAAATTATTTATTTTAAAATTATGAATGTCGTTCCAACAATGATCCCTATACAGTACCATATCCCACCTTCCGCCAGTCTCGGCAACCAACCTTTAAACCTACTCCTTTCTGTTTCATAGCCAGGTTTACAGCCATTCTGTGCTCAGCTCTTAACTCAATATACATGAATTTATCTAAAAGTCTACTGGGTACAATATAGAAGATCTAAAAGTACATATATATCAGCCATTTCTTCAAATTCCATTATCGAACTTTTCCAATCAGATTTCCACCCTTGACGCGGCACTGAATCATCCCCTACCAAAATTACCGTGACTATGATGCACAAACTCGACTCATCCATCTCCATCTCTCGTTGATGTAAATTGTGGCCTACAAAACGATCGTGACTTTACCTCCGAATAGAAAGGTTCCAAAGATGAACAGAATGACATGCGGAAGATTTTCACCCAAGATTTTGGCGACGTCTCTTCTGAAATGCATATTCTTCTTCAAACTGTTCCTTCGAAATTCTTCAAAGTCCCAGCTGGTCATGTTCAACAGGTCGTCGCCTTTAGTAACAACGCGCCACGATAAGTCCCACGTTCCGTTGAGCGCCACCCCCATGACTACCGCCGCACCCCCCCGGTTAAGGACTCCCGTGCCGGCAGTTCACTTAAAGCCACGCGCTCCGAATACCAACTACGTTTGAACGAAGTGCGGGACTGCACGTGCGGCTCGACTGCAGGACGCGCGCTCGCCTCGCTGTCACATGGTTTAGATTAGATTAGATTACAGTGTGGAAACAGGCCCTTCGGCCCAACAAGTCCACACCGACCCGCCGAAGCGAAACCCACCCATACCCCTACATTTACCCCTTACCTAACACTATGGGCAACTTAGTATGGCCAATTCACCTGACCCTGCACATTTTTGGACTGTGAGAGGAAACCGGAGCACCCGGAGGAAACCCACGCAGACACGGGGAGAACGTGCAAACTCCACACAGTCAGTCGCCTGAGGCGGGAATTGAACCCGGGTCTCTGGCGCTGTGAGGCAGCAGTGCTAACCACTGTGCCACCGTGCCGCCCATGGTCTCGAACATCACATGGGATTTTCTTTAAGGTTTAGACTCAGAGTCATCGAGATATACAGCACGGAAACTCACCCTTCGGTCCAACTCGTCCATGCCAAACGGATATCCCACCCCAATCTAGTTCCCCTGAATATCTGAAATAATTTCAGAAAATATTGGAAGTAAACATTCAGCACCTTTGAAAAGAAACGTCGTCATGTTAACTCTTGCGCAGTCTGACCTCCCCCGCCCCGAATCAACTTGTGCAGATATATAATTGCACACCTCTCTAGCAGGTGGGACTTGAACCTGGGTCTCATTCTCGGGATACGACACACGGTGAGAAGGGATGATCTGCTTCTCTCAGTTTATCCTCCTCTTGGATGGTGATAACACTTTTTTAAAGAACACAGCCATTATCCTTTAAGCAAAAGGTAATTAATTAGATCAAAATTAGGGAGTCAAAGTGCAAGATTTTCTTGAGCGGAAGAATGAGCGAAAGAGAACGATTAAAAAGAGGTGACATCAAACACATAGGCACAGATAATAAATTTAAAAAGAAGGATTTTGAGCAACCAGGAAACTAAAGATAGTTTAAGTACCGCACAATTTATCTCCAAGAAGTTCCCATGAAGAGCCACATGCCTCTGGTGTAGCTGTTTTAAGAATAATGTCGGTCAGGTCACTGGGAGAAATCTTAGGATGCAAAGCTGCATTCCCTGTCTATATTCAGTCTCACGCAATTCTCCCTTTCTGTCCCTCTATTAAAATTGCGCCAGGATATGTATGGTTAAACTGTTGTAGCCGAAGAAGAATATTCCTTCACTCAAGAAAACCTTGCATTTTACTCCTTAATTTTGATCTAATTAATTACACTGTATTCTTTTTAAAAATGTTGTGGCTAACCAAGAAGAGAATAAACTGAGAGAAGCAGATCACCCCTCCTCACCTGATCATAACACAATTGAATTGGATGTAAATGGGCAGCACGGTGGCACAGTGGTTAGCACTGCTGCCAGAGACCCGGGTTCAATTCCCGCCTCAGGCGACTGACTGTGTGGAGTTTGCACATTCTCCCCGTGTCTGCGTGGGTTTCCTCCGGGTGCTCCGGTTTCCTCTCAGTCCAAAGATGTTCAGGTCAGGTGAATTGGCATGCTAAATTGCCCGTAGTGTTAGGTAAGGGGCAGATGTGTAGGGGTATGGGTGGGTTGCGCTTCGGCGGGGCGGTGTGGACTTGTTGGGCCGAAGGGCCTGTTTCAACACTGTAAGTAATCTAATCTAATAAATGGCTTCAAGACATTCTGAGGACATGAACAACTATACCAAAACAAATTCTTACTGTAATATGGATGAATTCTGTACAGCTGTTTTAAGCTTTACATTTTTAATACGACTGGATCCCTAGTGGAAGTTTTGTGGTACAATGGACAGGGTCTCTGCCATTGAGTCAGAGTTCCATTTGATGGTCAAAATCCAGCTAAATAAGTTGTTGTCAACCTCCGAATCTTTCCAATACAAGAGTGGGAGTGATTCCTCCTCAGCCGTGTGGTAGAAAAGGAGTTGGAGCTTCTGTCATCATTATCTATAACTACAATAAACAACGTGCAGCAAGGTGAACTCCGTGAGTGATCTTCAACACACAAACTCCTACTATGCTGAACTCCAGGATGATTGCACATTCTTTTTTTTCAGAACCTTAAGAGTGAAGTTTCACATCTTCTTCAGTAGTTCCTTTTACCTAAAACTTTCAAAAGTTTTGAGTCCATAAATTTGGTGTCATCTAAATACTACTGCTTTGTAGACCTAATTTACTGTGGACTATGAGCCTGGGTTGTACACGGCCATCATTCAAATTTTAAAATTGCCCAACTCCGCAACCGAATGAAAAGATGTTTCTGAGGCAGTAAACCTTGATTACAACAGAAATTGTGACCAGCTTAAGATAACGGCCTGTATTTACAACTCTGGAAATAAGTAATGACATGGAACAACGTGCTTTTATATCCAATTATATCCAGGGTTAAAAGAATTGAAATCACATATTTTGAGCTGCAATGTCGGTTCACCCGTCATGGGGAAGAGAAAAAAAAATTCTGATAATCTAATTCTGAGAAAGGAGAGCTAACATTTTTGTAATATTTAGAAAGTGTACATGTCACGCGCGGCAAATATAAAGTTCTGAAGAGGATAGAAAATAATTTTAATACTCATGGAAACAAAGTGTTTGATTCAAAGTCAGATGTGGCAATTCGTAGCTAACGGACACCAGGCAATTTACGCGTTGGGCAGCCAGCCTTTGGGACAGTGCACTCGTCAAATGTAATTATCTGCTTCGTGTCTATCTGCAGCCAAATTACCTAAAAGTATATTTCATTTAATTGGTGTAATTTTCGATCTAATGGGGGTGACATACAGAGAAAATAGAGCTCGTGACGCTGAAGAAAGATTGATGATCCGATTGGTTTCGCATATAAATACACAGCCCGCTGCACTCTCTGCAATAACTTCTGCGATGATAGACATTGCTCTCGTCAAGAGACAAAATTGTTATTTCAGCAATACTCGGGGCTTCAACCAATAGAAGCAGTAACATCACATCGTCGAATTTAGAAGAAAATACTCAGAGGAAAAACAGGGTAAGATCACAATAGCTGAAAAATGTGTTGCTGGAAAAGCGCAGCAGGTTAGGCAGCATCCAAGGAGCAGGAGAATCGACGTTTCGGGCATAAGCCCTTCTTCATCTGCAGTCCTCACTTTCTCCTAAGATCACAATAGTCAGACCTATAATTTTCAATTTACGTTGTTGTCTTAAAATGATGTTCTCTTTTTCTCTGGGATATGTCTGTAGGAAATGTGCTGTTTTTTTCTTCCCCTCTGCTTTCAGATGCCGCGATTCGCCAGTGTCCTCTGTCTGTCTCTAGTCTTGTGTGCCGCCGTCTCCCATTCTTTCGGGCTCGTCCTTTCGGTGAGTTCTTTATGAAGTTCCTACTTTCTTATTTCGGATGCTTCATGTATCATTTAATTCAACGTTTTTCTGTGTAAGTTCGGACCTAACGCTGCCCATTTAGCGGCATTTCCCTTTTCTACTTAAATGCAGGATTGGCTTTTAAAAATTGTTGAAGAGTGTGCTGCTGGAAAAGCACAGCCGGTCAGGCAACATCCGAGGAGCAGAGAGTCGACTTTTCAGGCATAAAGCCCTTCTGCCCCAAAACGTCGCCTCTTCTATTCCTCGGATGCTGCCTGACCGGCTGTGCTTTTCCAGCACCATACTCTTGGACGCTGATCTCCAGTATCTGCAGTCCTCACTCCCTCCTTAAAAAATGTAACTGAGTATAATCATACTGACGACTATGTTAATACTGATTGAATACCAGTAAATGCGAAACGAAAGTAGTGTTTTAAACGCATACCAGAGGTTATTTTAACACATAAGGGAAAAATAAATACTCAAAATTAGGAAGAGGAGGATTACAGTAGGTTGCAGACAGCTGCTTATTAAATAAGGATAAGTTGAAACGTTACTATTCAAAATGTCATACTGCGTATCTATCTATGATTTGGAAACTATACGATAATTATGAAGGTAGGATCTTTGACTTTACCTTGCAATAAGCGTCACTAAAACATGTGCATTTGAGAGCGCGTTCAGGGAATATTCGGAGATGGTGAAGGCGGAAAGAGAGCGAGAGAGGCAGATAGTTCGGTAAGAGCTGCTCAGAACAAACCTACCGTGTAGGTTCGATTCTCCTAAAAGGTGATTTTTTTACTGCCCAAAGGATTTGTGCCGGTGTCAGATAACAACCAAAAGTGAATATCTCAACACTTTAGTAGCTGCTTGCCCAAAGTGGACAAAAGGTGACAGCGGGCAAATGTACGCGAGTGCAGGTAAACAGGAAGACACTATTGGCCTCCATAAAGAAAAGGTTCTTAAACAAGATGCGTCATAAGCAAGCATTTTTGGGAGGGTCCTGTGAGGGAAGAGATCAACTCCAACCCCAGAATAGAGGTGACCAAAACATTCTCCCAGGTCTGGAAAAGCACCTCTTCTGGCTTGATAAGGAGGATAAAGAAAAGTGGCTTCCTTTAGTCCCAGATCATATTCTCATTGCCTTTTTATTTGCCAAGAAAGCTGTGGCAGTTATTCATTCAAGTTAAGGTTAAACAATACAGTTGAGACCTCATTGCACCCAGTTGGCTTTGGACTGGTGTCTTTGCCCACCTACTCAGAAGAGCACATTCAAATCAGAATTTTCACAAAACAGATCAATATATCACCAGGCTATTTTTAACTAACTGCAAGATGTGTGTTTAAAATTGCTCACCAGGTCCTATTGTTTTGGGTCAGTTTTCCCATCAGGATGGAATATTGTTATGAGTGCTAGTATCCTGCAATTGTTTTGATCATGTTTTTCTTTTATTTTTGCAAACATTATTTTATTCAATGCACATCTACTGCTTTTTATCCAATCAGTCATAGAATCATAGAGATGTACAGCATGGAAACAGACCCTTCGGTCCAACCAGTTTTCCCAAACAAACCTGCCAGCACCCGGCCCATATCCGTCCAAACCCTTCCTATTCATATAGCCATCCAAATGCCTTTTAAATGTTGCAATTGTACCAGCCTCCACCACATCCTCTGGAAGCTCATTCCATACACGTACCACCCTCTGCGTGAAAAAGTTGCCCCGCATATCTTTCCCCTCTCACCCTAAACCTATGCCCTTGAGTTCTGGACTCCCCAACCCCAGGGAAAACACTTTGCCCATTTACCCTATCCATGCCCCTCAATTTTGTGAACCTCTAAGGTCACCCCTCAGCCTCTGACACTCCAGGGAAAACAGCCCCAGCCTGTTCAGCCTCTCCCAGTAGCTCAAATCCTCCAACCCTGGCAACATCCTTGTAAATCTTTTCTGAACCCTTTCAAGTTTCACAACATCTTTCTGATAGGAAGGAGATCAGAATTGCACGCAATATTCCAACAGTGGCCTAACCAATGTCCTGTACAGCCGCAACATGACCTCCCAACTCCTGTACTCAATACTCTGACCAATAAAGGAAAGCATACCAAACGCCTTCTTCACTATCCTATCTACCTGTGACTCTACTTTCAAGTTGTCAAACCCATGTTTTTACAAATTATGTCAGTTTGAAATTTCCACTGCATCTTGCTGAATATCTCACCAACTATTCTTTTCTTTTATTCAAAGTTGTATTTTGAAATTCTCAGTCCTCAAATTATAAATGAAACATTTTGTATGGCAGATTTTTTCTTTTATTAGCTGTAAATGAGGACCAGAAAACTATTGATATGTCAATTCATAGAAGATGACAGGTCATTAAATAGATTGTAGCTTGTTTCTATATTGTTCTATTTTATTCACCATTTTAAATGGGAACTAGTACAATGTAAGCTTTCCTGCTGGTAATAGTTGCTAAGTTTTAAAATATACATGGATGTTTTGTTATTCTAGTAGATTGCAGGGTACCGAAAAGGTAATAATAAAATATTTGTGTAGCAGGCAAAGGATAAACGGGGGTGGACATTAAACAGTGCAGGATACCTACTAGGACCACGTGAGTACTCTTTCAGCAAGTGCTAAATAATGTTGTACATGTGTAATACATTAAAGATATGTCAATCTTTTATCTCAATTCCTAAGCTGTAATGTTCCTTGTCAATTAAATATCTTAACAGTATTTCAGTTGGTGGCATACTGCACTTGTCAGCATTGTGGGAATATCTTTTACCATAATGGTGGTAGTTCCAGTAAATAGCCCATTATCATCTTTGCCATAAATGTTCGCCTTCCAAGAAGTGTCCGTATCCTTAATTTTATTTTTTAGGAAACTATTCTCTGGCTATATCTTAGTGTAATATGTGTGGCATAACAGATTATTGGTGGAATCCTATCTACAGGAAAAAATCTGAACTATCTCGATCATTATCTTTTTTTAAAGACTTTGACCTTTTTATGAATTATTTTGTGATAAATCAGCTCTACAAGTGATCTGCCCTAGTATCTTCCTTAGTTTTATGCACTTTCCATCAGGAAACAGTAATTAATAATCAGTTGTGAATGTGCCAAACATTATTGTCTATACGTGACCAAGGTAATTGTTCATACACTTGTCTTAGCTGAAATCAGCTCAGGCTGCATGAAATGTAGGTCTAACTTGGGTGTTTGCTGCACTATAAGGTCATACAGTGCAGAAACAGACCCTTCAGCCCAATTTACCCATGTTGATTAGGTTTCCTAAACTGAATTAGTCCCATTTGTCCGCATTTGGCTCGTATCCTTCTAAACCTTCCTATTCATATATCCATTCTCTTAAATGTTGCAGTTGTACCAGCCTCCACCACCTCCTCTGGCAGTTCATTCCATACATGCACCACTCTCTGCAGGAAAAAAATTACTCCTCAGCTCCCTTTAAATCTTTCCCTTTTCATCTTAAACCTATGCCCACGACTTTTGAACTCCCCTACTCTAGGGAAAAGGTCATGGCTATACATCTTATCTATGCCCCACAAGGTTTTATAAAACTCTATAAGGTCGCCCCTCAGCCTCCTATGCTGTCATTTTTGGCAGTGTATTTACCAACTGAGTTGTTGAAGCAGCTAGAATTTTTTTTACAGGTAAGATACAACAGTGGTTATACTGATGGAATAGGCACTGGCTAAAAAGCCAAGGATAATAAACCACTTTCCTCCAATATAAAAAGATAAAACATTGCAAATGCTGAGCATTCTAAATGAACAGCAGATGTTGGTGGTCATGCAACATCCATTGAGTGAGAAACAAAGTTAAATATTTGGGTCAAAGCTAGAAAACATTAGAAGTAATGAGCTTCAAACAAGTATTGAGGTGAGGAGGAAGAAAAGAACAGAACCCTAGTTCTTTGGTGGGTGGGAGAGATGAGTAGAGTCATAGCGATGTACAGCATGGAAACCGACCCTTCGGTCCAACTCGTCCATGCTGACTGGATTTCCTCACTACATCTAATCCCATTTGCCAGCACTTGGCCAATATCCTTTTAAACCCTTCCTATTCATATACCCACTCAGAGTCCTCTTACATGTTGTTGTTATACTAGCCTCCATCACTTCCTCTGGCAGCTCATTTCATACATGCACCACCCTTTGTGTGAAAAATTTGCCCCTTAGGTCCCTTTTATATCTTTCCCTTCTCACCCTAACCCTATGCCCTCTAGTTCTGGACTCGCCCCAAATCAGGGAAAAGACCTTGTCTATTTACCCTATCCATGCCCCTCATGATTTGATAAATCTCTATCAGGTCACACCTCAGTCTCCAACACTCCAGGAAAAACAGTCCCAGCCTATTCAGCCTTTCCCATTAGCACAAATCATCCAACTCTGACAACAAGCCTGTAAATCTTTTCTGAACCCTTTCAAGTTTCACAATATCCTTCCAATAGGAGGGAGACCAGAAATACACACAATATTCCAAAAAATGGCCTACCCAATGACCTGTACAGCCGCAACATGACCTCCCAACTCCGATACTCAATGCTCTGACCAATAAAGAAAAGCATTGTAAACTCTTTCTTCACTATCCTACCTGAGATTCCATTTTCAAGGAACTATGAAGCTGCACTCCAAGGTCTCTTTGTTCAGGAACATATCCAGGGCCTTACCATTAAGTGTATAAGTCCTGACCTGATTTGCCTTTCCACCTCACATTTATCTAAACTAAACTCCATCTGCCACTCCTCAGCCCATTGGCCCATCTGATCAAGATCCCATTGCACTCTGTTTTAACCTTCTTCACGTCCACCACACCTCCACTTTTAGTGTCATCTGCAAACTTACAAACTATACATCCTATGTTAACATTCAAATCATTTATATAAAAGATGAAAAGCAGGAGACCCAGCACTGAACCTTGTGGCACACCACGGGTCAATTAAATGACAATATCTCATTGCAGTGCATGTACAAATTCTTTTTGATCTGTTATAGTGATATTTGTTTGACCTCGTAGTTCTCAACAATTCTTGATTTCTTACTGTGAACTTAACATAGCATGTGCAGATATCTCTCATTACAAAATAGTTACAATTTTTCTATGTTCATAGAATAAATCTAAAATGGATTAAGGAGTGGATAAAATAGCTATGATTCATGTCACTCTTTGGTATCCAGACTACTGCTGGAAATTTTACATTGTTCATTGATGCCAAGGTCAGAAATGTATCGAAGTGTATGACCTATCTCCAACCATTTAAAAAAGCATTTAAATGAGGTTTTGAAATGCTTGAAGAAATATGTATACTCAAATCCTCTTGGTGAAGGTGGAAATGCCACTTGCCTTCGCCACCTGAAGCACCTGCATGCATATTTTTCGAGACAAGTGTACAAGGTCATGCAGGTCTCATTGCACCTTGCTCCTTTTCCAATCTATCACCATTTCAGCTAATAATCTGGCTTTTTTTTGCTTCCAAAGTGAATGATTTCACATTTATTCACATTATGCTGCATATGTCATGTATTTGTCCACTCACTTTACTTGTCCATCTTTGTATCTTCCTTATAGTTCACACTCTTACCTGGCTTTGTTGTCTGCGGACATGGAGATGCTGCCATTTAATTTCTTCATTTAAATTGTAATGTATGGTATTAATAGCTGGGGTCAAGCACTGATTCCTGCAGTATCTCACTAATCACTGCCTGCCATTTGGAAAAAGGCCTGTTTAATAATAAAGTACATGGGATTGAGGGTATTGTATGGCCATGAATAGAAAACTGGTTTGCAGACAGTAAACAAAGGAATAATAAACAGGCCTTTTTCCAAATGGCAGGCAGTGATTATTGAGATACTGCAGGAATCAGTGCTTGACCCCAGCTATTAATACCATACATTACAATTTAAATGAAGAAATTAAATGGCAGCATCTCCATGTCCGCAGACAACAAAGCCAGGTAAGAGTGTGAACTATAAGGAAGATACAAAGATGGACAAGTAAAGTGAGTGGACAAATACATGACATATGCAGCATAATGTGAATAAATGTGAAATCATTCACTTTGGAAGCAAAAAAAAGCCAGATTATTAGCTGAAATGGTGATAGGTTGGGAAAGGGGCAAGGTGCAATGAGACCTGCATGACCTTGTACACTTGTCTTTAAAAATATGCTAATATGTTGTGTGAGAACTTATCGAAAATGGATAGATATTGAACTGTTAAGTTTCATCAAGCAACATGAAATTAAATTTAAACACTAAATTATTCTGAAAAATCATTTGCCATAAACATTACATTTCTGCAATTTAGTTGAACAGTTTTGGTATTGCAGATTAATAAAAGTTCTTAATGTTGCTTTTGGTAACTGTCCTAATCACAGATGCTGTGGACAATCACCGATCCTTAAGTGACAAGAATGGCCTGGCTGGCAAACGTGAACTGCAGCTTGAAGATGAAATTAAGCGTGGTAAGAGAAAGTAGTCAATTAGTTCATCCCTACATTGCAGACCAAAACAAATGCCACAAATTAGTTTTACAATCTGTGAATGTACTTCCTAAATCAGAAGGAACAAATAAATAGATAGATGATCTCTCAATCAAAACAGAATAATATATTCAATTACAATGAAAAGCATATATGTAGGATGAGTTAGATAGGGCAAAAGTGTCTGACTTTCTGATAATTAAGAATTATAGAAATGGTTGGTGTAACAAATTGATTACATATCAGTTGTCCTTTGTGAACTATTGTTGGGATTTTATTTACACTATCTGATTCATCAATCTAGCTTGGAAATGTTTTATGACAGAATGTTAGCAATCTTTATTGAACAAAAAAAAATTTCTAGATTAAATATGATAAACCTTAATTTGCAATTTTTCAGGTAACTTGCTACAAAACCTTGCTGATGAAAGTGCTGCTCGCATAGCCATTGAATTTCTTGTATACTTGCATCTAAAAGGTAGGACTAATTGATACCGAAAGCAGATTCTATACTAAATATAAAAGGAGAATTTGGAACCAAAGGAAGTGAAGCAACATTCTGGTCTGCCATAATCTAATTAAAATGTGAGCGGTATGCTCTCCTCCTTTTATGTTCCTATTTATTTTGCGTCAACTGTTCACTGACTCTTTTGGACTCTTAATTTCCAAGCTTGTACTCAATGAACATCATCCATTCATGTAAGTGTGACAAAATAAATGACTGCAAGGTCAGGAAACGTTTCAATTAAATAAAAGATAGTCAAGATTGGCAGATTTGAGATAAATGAATTAATGAATGTTTTAGGTAGCAGTAGCATTAAAGTTTTTTTTGTTAGATATTGCATATGTAAGATAACTATGGTAATTGTGGATAAAATAAAAATGTGATTTATGTTAAATTAGCAAATTTTGTAATTATCATTGAATTGGATAAAGGCAAGTGAGAGGTATTTGAATAGAAACATGGCCATAGCATAGGATAGTTGGTGACTAAAAAAGGTTAATCTAGTTGATTATGGATATCAGTAGGTGGGATGGGTTTCCGATTGGGTACAAATTGGTTGAAAAAAGTTGAATGTAAAATTTTATATTTGCGATTTGCTACACATAATTAAAATCAAAAACTCCTTTGGGTGGTAAACTTTCAACTAGATGCAAAGTAAGTGAAATAAGAACTAAAAGATAGTAAGATTGATCAGGTTGGATGTTGATATCTTTAATCAATCTGTTCAGACTTGTTATGATACATATTTAGAGCAGGTGGGACAATGAGGCAGGGAGACCAGTTCTGTGCCACAAGAGCCCCAACTTAACCTGGACATAAAATTAGGAATATTTGCATACATGATAACTAATTATACTATAAGGACTTTTCATAACTTCGCTACTGTGTTTGAACTAAATATTGATTACTTTGTCTGGTGAAGTAACTTGACCATTTTGAGCAAAAGTTAGTGATTTTTATTTTAAATTACACTTTCTGTTTTTGAATTATAGTCCTACTAGCCTTCTGTATATATTGAACATTACATGTTATGCGTTTACAAATATCGGATCATTAAATCCAAATGGTCTGAAGCAATCACATCACCTTTGCTTTGACAATTGCAGAAATTACCAAATTTCGGTTTGTTTTTAGACTTTTTTTTTTAAATCTGCCAATAAACATGTTACTGTTGATCACACTTGCAGCTAAAATTACACCAAATATCCCACTGTACATTCTTTCTAACTCATTTTTCATGTGACAGCCAATATTCAGTACTTTTTTTAAAAAACAGTTGGTCCACATGATATTTTGGAGGCATGCTGTCAGATGAGTGAATTCAGCAAAAGAACTGCATTGCAATCATTCACCCACTTTTGATGCATGATGTTGAAATGTGCACTGGATTGGTTTTGAGCTTGTGATTGAATCCATGATAATCCAACAATTTTTTTTATTCAAAAGGTGAATTGTGACTTGATAAGGTTTGCTGAAGTTGAAAGAATATGATGTGCTTCACATTAGAGATTTGGATGAGAGTGACTTTGAAATGAAAGAATAACATCAAATTAGCATGTAATTCAGATGGATGTGATCGACAATTGGATGCAAGATTTCCAAAATAGCATTGAAACTATTAAATAAATTTACCAAAAGGGTTGGATTCGAGTTGAGTAAAATAAGTAACCGCTGACTCAGACTAAAAGATAAGCTTAGTCACACAGAATATGCTTCAAAAGCAGATTGATGACAAATTTTAAGGGAACGATACCTTGAATGCATGCGTCACTCTCTCATGGTGATGATCTGAAGGCACAAATACAGATACCTGGGTATAATCTAATTGCTATTACAGATATATGACTGCATGGTGATCAGAACAAGGAAATGAATGTTGAAGGCTATTTAACATTTTAGGAAGAATGATGAAAAGGAGGTGGAGATGTGCCAGTGATAAGAGATGGAATCACTACATTAGTAAGGTAGGCTCTCTGATTCGAAGAACAAAGAACTCCTGTTGTTGGGATCTGAAAGAAAGAAAAAATTGAAAGAAAGAAACAGAGGCGGGACATACCACCAGCGCTTCACCGGAGACTCTGATGATGTTACCTAGTATGGTGACGTAAAATCTGAAAACAAGCCTTCAAGCTTAGCTTACATACTTAGAAACAAATTCTCTGTGGAGAGTCCAGGGAGTCAGAAAAGACAGGCAGACAAAGGAATTATCGATAGCAAGCAAGGGAAGAATGGTTGGTTTTGCTTAAAGCAACCCATGTTATCACAGGACCTGGATGTGGTGTGGGTAACAGGCATGAAAGGACATAATTATGCTCTAAAATTGTTAAACTTCTGAGTCCTGACCGCTCTAAGATTCCCTGTATGAAATCTTTTTGGGTACAGCTAAGACACAGCAGACATTAGTTGAAATTATTTATAGGCATCAAAGGAAATGGTAGTTTGGCGCTTTAATATTTATCATGAGAAGAGAGAAACATGTGGCATGGGCAACATAATTATCAAAGGTGACTTTTGTGTGCACTAAGACTGGGCAAACCAACTGTGCACAAACTACAGAAAATGAATTTCTGGAGTATGAGGAAGGGATTTTCAAAGCAGTATGTTGAGGGCTAGAGGACACACACTTTTACATCTCGGGTTATGTAATGAAAAGGGTTAACTAACAGTGACCACAGCAAAATTTTACATTATGTTTGAAAGTGAATTATTTCACTCTGAAGCAAGGGTATTAAATTTGAATAAAGAAAACTATGAAGGCATGAGGCACAAATTGGCGGAGGTGGATTTGAAAAATACATTAACATGTATGACTGTAATAGCCAATGGTAGTCTTTAAAGAACTATTGTGACTTGTAGCAACTCTGTATCCCTTTGAGGTGCAAAAACTCAAGGTCAGTCATCCATGGCTAACAAAGGAAATTTGGGATTGTATAACATTAAAAGAATAGAGAGTAAGGACTGCAGATGCTAGAGAATCAGAGTCAATAAGGTGTGGCGCCAGAAAAAGCACAGCAAGTCAGGCAGCATCCGAGGAGCAGAAGAGTTGACGTTTCGGTCAGGACTCTTCATCAGGATTGGGGAGGAGGAAGGGTACTGAGAAATAAATAGGGGTGTGGGGTTGGAGAAACGATAGGTGAAATGGTGATAGGTGGATGCAGGTAGGTTATTGTGATAGGTCGGTGTGAAGGATGGAGCGGATAGGTAGGAAGGAAGATAGACCGGTTGATCAGGTAAAGAGGGCCATGCTGAGTCAGAGGGTTGGATCTGAGAAAAGACCCAAACTTGCCAAAAAAAAGCAATAAATCTGAGAATTTAGAGACGTTTAAAATACACGAAGAAACTGGTAAGGATGGAAAGAAGAGAATATGAATGCAATCGAGCAAAAAACCAAAAATGGGTTATCAAAGCTTCTACAAATGCTTGAAAAGGAAACAATTATCTAATGTAGATCCAGTACAGGCACCATCAGGAGATTTTATAACAGGGAATAGAGAAATGGCAGAGAAGCTAATCAATTACTCTGTTTCTCACAGAAGATGCAAGAAATCTCTCAGAAATAAAGATCAACGAATAGGGAGAATGAGCTAAAGAAAATTAGAATTAATAAGAATGTACTGGAGAAATTTAATAGGGCTGAGAAGTGCCTGTGACTTAACAGACTGAATCCCAGAGTGCTGAAGGAGATGATTATAGAGATAGTGGATGCGTTGGTAATCTTGGATTCTATATGTTTTGAAGATTGGAAGGTAGAAAATGTCATTCCACTATTTGAGAAGGGAGCGATGGCGGGGCTGGTGGGGAGAAGGGACATGGGAACCAAAGACCTGTTAGCCTTGCATCAGCAGTCAGAAAAATGTGAGAATGTATTTTAAAGGATGTATTTAATAGAAGCTTAGATAATCTGATTGCACATAGACAAGGTGGATTTGCAAACAGCAAATTATGTTGATGAACTTGGAGTTCTGTTCTTTTTTGAAAGATGTTACTAACAACTGATACAGGAGGGCTAATGGATGCAGTACACTTAGACTTCTATAAAGCTTTTGATTAAAATACCCACAAGAAGCTGGTTAGAAAAATTAAAGCATGCAGGATGGGAACTAACATACTAGCATGGATTAATAATTGGTTCACAGACTGAAAACAGTAGGAATAAATAGGTAATTCTCATGTTGGCTGTGACTAATGGAGTACCATAGAATCAAGACTTGGGCTCCAGCTGTTCTCATTTATTTATGTCAATGATTTTAGAGGTGGGAACCTCTAAAATTTAATATTTTAACTTTTGGATGATACGAAGCTGAGTGGGAATGTGCATTGTGAGGAAGGTGTAAAGCAGCTTCAGGAGAATTTGGACAGGTTTAGTGCATTAGCATGAGCATAGGCGATGGAATACAATGTTTACAACAAAGTGTTATTCACTTTTTCAAAAGGAACAGATGCACAGAGTATTTCTTAAATGGTAAGAGATTGATAGCATACATATGCAAAGAGACATGTCCTTGTCAATAAATCAATGAAGGCTAATATGGAAAAACAGCAATTATCTGGAAGACTAATGGAATGTTAGCCTGTATTGCAAGAGTATTTGATTGTGGGCATAGTGAAGTCTCACTGCAGTTGCTTAGGAGCTGGATTCAACTGCACATGAAGTACTATGCCCAATTTTGGTGTCTTTGTCTCAGGAAAGATAATATTGCTGTGGAGTGAGTGTAATAAAGTTTCACCAGACTTGTTCCCAGGATGGCTGGGTTCTTTTGAGGAAAGATTGGCAAACTGTCCTGTATTCCCTAGAGTTTGTAAGAATGAGAGGTTATATTTTCAAATCCTACAAAATGTCGAAAAGGATAGACAGGCTAAATGCAGATAATATGTTTTCCCTTGGTTGAGGTCTAGAACCAGGGGACACAATTTAAAAATAAGTGGATGCCACTTAAGTCCAGGATGAGAATTTTGTTTTTACTGAACTGTGAACATTTGTAATTCTCTACCAAAGGGCTGTCGAAGCTCAGTCTGAGTATGCCTAAGGAAATGATTGATGTATTTTCTAATTAACAATAGCCTACAGATTTATAGGGATGGGATGGGTAGAAGGCATTGAAGTATTTGATCAGTCATGATCATGGCTGAATGGCAAGGCATACTCGGTTGAATGCCCTTCTCATGTTGCAGTTCCAATGTTTTACTGACAGCAATGAATAGTTAAGGTGAGATGAGCAAGACTGAATAGCTACGTTGTACGTTGGAGATCTCCGACTCTTCTTTTTTACAAAATGCTTGTACTTACAAACACAAACCATATAAGGATGTAACTTTAAAGACCCAACATTCAAACATTTCCTGTACTTACTAACAACTGCTTTGCATTGTCCGGCATTGTATTACAACTTCTGTACAAAGACTCTCAAATAGACTCCAGAACAAAATCCATTCGCAACCCAGGGACTGACTATCTTTTGTTTATAAATGATGATGGATTAGACAATTGACTAGTATCAATTATAGTTAATACAATTGGATGTTTTACATCCTGTCCAACATAAATAATTAAGGTACATGATTAGAAATTACGAAATGTAGGAAAGTGAGATGAATACAATACTGGGATGCAAGTTGTGGTGTGATTCAGGCTTGAATTGATTGAGCAAAGTCTAATTAGAAGTGGGGTTGGTGAGTGGCAACCTAAAATTTGTGAAATACTGAGGATGAATTAATAGGGTTAATACCTTGAAAATATACTTTTTTTTTTCTGGGATTACAATATAGAACGATTTATTGTTTTTGCCTTCGAATAGTTAGAGTCAATGTTACAAGCTAAATTAGAGATGCTACAATTTTTTTTTTAGACTTTGTATCATTTAAAAATCTGTTGAATTTTGACAGTAATCTCATCACCACAAGGCGGTCACATGTAAACAGGGTGGATAAGAAGGTGTTTAGCACGCTTGCCTTCATATAGAAGTTGGGACATCATGTTGATATTGTACCAGACATTGGTGAGGCATCTTCTGGATTACCATGACCAGTTCTGGTCGCCCAGCTATGGGAAGGATATAATTAAGCTGGAGAAGGGAGAAGGCTCAGAAAGGTTTACCAAGATTTTACCAAGAATGAAGGGTTTGAAATGGGATTTAGAATAAGGGGCAACGTTTTTACACAGTGGTTCACGTTTGGAATGAGCTTCCAGAGGAAGTGGTGGATGAGAGTACAGTTACAACATTTAAAAGTTTTGATGAGTACATGAATAAGTAATGTTTGGAGGGATATGGACCAAGTGCACATGGGACTAGTTTAGTTTAGGATTATGGTGGGTATGGACTGATTGGACCAGAGGGTCTGTTTCCATGCTTATGGCTTAATTTTTTTTAAAGATTGGCCTCTGGTCTCTGGCTTTCGTGTGAAATATTTAAAGATAATTATGTTCCCAGAACAATATTACAATTTTACACAATGGAAACTGCAAAAAAGTTTAAGATTGTATTCAACTTTGCTTCACCAATAAAATGTTTCCATGTTGTGAATTTGACTGTACTGAACATTTTGTTTCAGAGATTGGGGCCCTTGACAATCTGCCATCACTATTATCATCTGAAGTTCCCCAACCGTAGTTGGAGCAACTCGTCTGGAATGTGAACTATGGAATCAGTGACTGCAGCCCAATCTCTGCAGTGAACAAATCAAATATAACTGATATCAGAAATCTCAATCAACTTCCAGTACCTTTGACTTAGTATTAAGATCAATACTTTGTGAAATTAATTGCATTCCCAAACTGAAAAGGTGAAAACTAATAAAATTAGCACCTGCAACAACTGTATTTCACAGCTTAGAATTTATTTTCTCAATTAAATTTCCTCTGCAAAACAGCACTAAAGTAACTGAGAGGTCCATAAGTATCTAACTATTGCTGTTATTCTCTTAGCCCATCAGTGTACCTTCAATTACAACAAGAAATGCTAACAGGTCGCTTCATGCCTCAGTAAGAAGGACTTGCTGTAGCAACTAACCTATATTCCCATATTAAATGGGCGTTTCATTACAACAGTTACATAAATTCAAAGGGTTACATGTGGAGTAGCATAATAGAAACATTAGTCAGAGACATGGTACAATCCCTTTATATTGACACATTATTCAATCTTTCACTGGAGGGGTAATCAAATGTCTTTCAGAATAATATTATGCCTTTAATGTACAGGCAAAATGTACAGTTGATCTCAACACAGTCCCTTTGGTCAATTTTCCCAAGTTTTTTCATTGTCTCCTCCCACCTTGTGACCACCCAACAACCAATCACAACAAAATGAATGTTCCTTCAGTTGAGTGAAAAAACATTTCTGAAGACAAGACTGAATAAATGCATTGTTTAATCTTCTAATGTGCTCTTAATTATCTGAAGCTACTAAATCCAATAATTAATCATCTCCATTGCTCTCAGCATAGTGGGTGATTAATGTATTTTTTAAATTCTTCGCTGCTTCCTAATTTGCCTTACCTATGTAATATTAATATAACATACCTATATAATTGTGGGAAAAGATCTGCTAACCCACGATAGGCCCACAAAAGCAAAATTGGCCAAACTGTACCAAAAAGACTCAGAATTCCCAAGCAGGCTCACAAGCCAAATCAGACAGCCCACACAGTCAAGAGGATGCATATTAAGCCCGTTAGCAATGACTGAGCACCACAGATATCTCAAAGACCCAAGGACAGTTTCACAACCCAGCAATACCAATGCCACACAAACAGCAGGTCAGACAGAGAGGCACCATGCAAGAACATGCTCTAGGAACAGGATAATGGAATCAGTTCCCCAATTCAGAGGAGACATTATCATCTGTGAAGAGGAATGGAACCATCGATACTGTCAGGATGATGCATTGTGTGAAGGAACAGGACATTCATCCGATAACTGTTTTCCAATTAGCATCCTCGTAATTAATTACTCCATTTCCAGATACATTGTAGTTTCCCATTTCTTAATCAGCCTCATTGTGCGCATTACTATAAAACTGGTCTCATCCTCAGCTCTGGGAAGAGAAATCTGATCTACCTGTACTGACTGTCAGTTCTGCGTCAGCCTAGTCAATTTCTCTTCCAGCCATATGGCTTGCATAAACTGTTTGTCAATTTCACTTCAAGCTCTGTTTTGTGATCTCTGACCTATTGAGCAAATTTCCCTGACAGTCCATTACGAGGTCCTCGAGGCACTCTAGATATACTAAAGCAATTTTTACAGACAAGCTTTAAAGCTTGAACAATCCAACCTGCAACAAGGGAATAACTTGAACATAACTCTTAGTTGTTGAATATTGCATTGTGCGTCATTAAAGTGTAATGTTCTATTCATTGTATAACAGTACATGTCATGGTAAAGATTTTCTTTCCTTTCTGGCAGACTTAACAAACTATCAAGTGATGTCATACACATAATTAGCTCCAAAGTGCTGGCTGATCACAATTGCCTGAGTGCTACCAGATCTGAACCTTGCCCCAAATCTTCCATCAGGTTTTCTTCTATACAACAGTTAAACCCCACATACCCTCCCCATAATGCTCCAATAGTCAATACCCACATCACCATACCAGTGTTGCAAAGCTTCTGGATGCTACTCTAGTGCTAAATGCCTTTCCCATATGTTGCCAAATGCCAAGTGACAAGCAATTCACTCCTTGAAAAAAAATGATGAATCTATTAGAATACTTTCAGAGAATAGTAGTCAGGATAATTTCAGCTTTCAGGGAATTCATGGATCTAATTATTTGAGGCTTGCTTAAATACAAACATTTCTAAGAAACAGGACAGATCTTTTAACATTATTGTCGGAGAAATTTGCCCAATAGGTTAGAGATCACAAAACACAGCTCGAAGTGAAATTGACAAACAGTTTATTGCAAGCAATTGCTGGAAGAGAAATTGACTAGGCTGACACAAAACTGACAGTCTGTACAGATAGATTAGATTTCTCTTCCCAGAGCTGAGGATGAGACCAGTTTTATAGTAATGCGCACAATGAGGGTGATTGAGAAACTACAATGTATTTGGAAATGGAGTAATCTAATTACAAGGATGCTAATTGGAAAACAGTTATAGGATGAATGTCCTTTTCCTTCACACAATGCAACATCCTGACAGTGTCATTGGTTCCATTCCTCTTCACAGGTAGGTGTTAATGTCTCCTCTGAAGTGGTGAGGTGCTTCCAATGTCCTGTTCCTGGATCATGTCCTTGCTGGTGCCTCGCTGTCTGACCTGCTCTTTGTGTGGCTTTGGTATTGCTGGGTTGTGAAACTGCCCTTGGGGCTTTGAGATATCTGTGGTGCTCTGTCATTGTTAACGAGCTTAAAGTGTATCCTCTTGTCTGCGTGGGCTGTCTGATTTGGCTTGAGAGCTTCTGGTATTTTTGGTACAGTTTGGCCAATTTTGCTTTTGTGGGCCTATTGTGGGTTAGCAGATCTTTTCCCACAATGGACATTAGTGTCTCATATATCTCTAGTTGCCAATACTAGTAGATCATGTGATCCAGTTTCTTAATAATTAATGATACTACAAATAAGCTGCCTTATATGTCCAGGCCTACAAAATTCAAACCAAACAAGCTATTTAAATAAGAATCTATGTATAACTCTGTCTCCGTGCTTTGAAGGACCAGATTATTAAGAAGATGGGTAATTTTATGAATCTTATTTTAAGTACAAAATCTAATAGTAAAAATAAACATTCTGAGTTTAACGGGTATGTGATTAGAAAACCTTATTCATTAGAATAATTGACTAGTTTTAGGTTGTGGGAGAAAAATCTGCTAGCCTGCCCACCCATGGCATAAAAAACACAGAAGCAGGTCAGCGAAACACAGAAATCAAGCCTGCCAACACATAGAACACACCCACAATGCCCCAGTCTTGGCCAAATGGGCTAACATAGAAACCAGACATGGCCAAGCTATTCCCAGACCAGAGAATACACTTCCCAAATAACCTCCACAGTAGGCTCCCAACCCTGGATAAAAGCAAATTACTGCGGATGCTGGAATCTGAAACCCAAAAGAGAAAATGCTGGGAAATCTCAGCAGACAAAGGGTCAGTTAGACTCAAAACGTCAGCTCTTTTCTCTCCATACAGATGCTGCCAGACCTGCTGAGATTTTCCAGCATTTTCTTTTGGTTTCAGGCTTCCAACCCTGATTAGTACTGCAGTCCCAATAGCCTAAGGACAGGCTCATTTCCCATTGAAACCGATACCGCATGAACAAAGAGGCAGACCGAGAGACTCCGAAAGATTTTGCTCGCAGGAAAAACACAATGGATAGACCCAGATGCCAGGAGAAGGAACATTTACGCATTTTCACGCGAACGGGAAATACAATTAAGAATTCTCGAGAAGACATTCTCACTACTCACAAAGATGGCTGGAATCTCCTGTGTAAATTACAAATGAATTGCTGCTGCTGGACGTTTGATTAATTTCCAGTTTATTCTTGTTTTAATCAATTTACAATTTTCACCATTGTACTGTAACTGCTTTACAATTATCACCTTTATGTTCTAACCCTATAAAGCATGCCTGCACCTTCTGTTCTGGGAAGAGCAATCTGGCCACCTGTGCAGAGAATCAATTCTGTGTCAGCCTGGCCAATTTCTCTTCCGTGATATCGCCTTGTTTAGTAAACTGCTTGTCAATTTCACCGCGATCCTCATTTGTGGTCTCTGATTCATTAGGCTGAATTTCTCCAACATAGGTTACAATTCAGAAGCTCCCAACATTTAAGATTCTTAATTCTGCAAAAAAACATGAGTAGGTGTGTTTAAATGTGTAATTTATAAATATTAAAAAAGAAATGAATGTGTATATACAGGGATGTTATTATAATAGATGCTGCTATTATAATATCCTGTATAAAATTCAACTAGTAAAATAGAGATATTCTGACTAGATCAATTATATAGTAACATGTCCAGGATCATCTTAAGGTGATTGTAATTTTTACACGAGTTTAAAAATATCAAATGATCTTTTTGACTTTAAGTTGCTAACTCTGGCCAGTAATTTGGGGCCATTGGGAATTAACAAAGCAATCTATATCCACGTATCCTCTATTCGTGATGAGGAGAGCAAATTGACAACTTACATAACACACTGAATAGTTCAGGACCTGACAATGCATCTTCAAGGTAACCATCAACTCTGGGGCAAGACTGAGAATTTTAAAGTATCTTCCTATTTCATATTCACTACACAGTATTCCATTCATTCCCTACATTCCCTTCTCCAATAACTTTCTCCATCTTCCACTTTGCCCTCTCCTCTTGCGAGGAGAAAGTGAGGACTGCAGATGCTGGTGATCAGAGTCCAGAGTGTGGTGCTGAAAAAGAGGTCAGGCAGCATCCGAGGAGCAAGAGAATCGACCATGCTTTAGCTGTCAATAATGGCTCCGTTTGTAACACTTGTCTCTAAATCACAAGATTCTAGATTCAAGACTGCAGGGATTGAACTTGGATACATCCCAGGACAGTATTTTGAAGAACAACACAACCAACTCTACAAAGTCCTGGCCAATGTTCACCCTTCACAACATTACAATAACAGATTATCTAACTATTATCACGTTGCTGTTTGTGAGCGTGTGCTCTGTGCAAAATTGGCCTCCATGTTTCTTACATCACATCAATGTGGACATTTTAAAAGGACAATTGGCTGGAGTGGTTTGTGACGTGCTGCAGCCGTAAAAAGTGCGATATAAATGCAAGTTTCAACTGAATGGCTCTAACCAAACTTCTGTCTTGTCGCCTGCGCTACCTCATGGCATTCTTCTCGGTGCGGCATTTCTAATTTTCCTCCAACTCACCTCCACCATCCTTTCAATTGTCATTTCTGTAACTCCAGAGACCATTCCTCACAAGCCGACTGCCCCATTTTCTTGCACGCTTCAAATGACGTTGTTTGTGACGTCATCGACGGTGCAGCTCGTGGCATTGTAAAAAGTGTCGACGCTCACTCAGGTCGAAAATGGCGCAAAGGTTAGCAGCAAGTGCAGTGAAGGTCAGCAGAAGTTTGGCGTCAGCCAGCCAAGCACATGGACAAGAAACAGCAAGTAAAACAAAACCCCGCAGTAATATGTGATCAGTAATCACCACATTAAAGCTGAAATGTTCTGGTTCGTTGATATGAAATATGAAAAGCTGACACTGGGTCAGAGAGGTAGTTATGCGCTGTGATAGTATTTGAAAAGCAACCGTTAGCGGTAGCAGCTCGTGCTCCAGTGACGGCGCCAAGACGCCAATGAAACAAATGGTGGCTGAGGAAGAAGCAGAGACATGCTGATTGAATGAGGAAAGTGTTGCGGTGACACCCGAGATTAGGAAATTATGACTTTAACCTTCATTTATGTGCTTCAGAGCTGTATTTGATTGATCCTAATGAAAATTATTTCCATCCCACCAATCACGTACGCCTAAAGTTTGCAAGCTCTGAACACTGTCAAGAGGAAAGATCACACATGCAAGAGATGCAGCAAGAGTACTCAATGATTGGGAATAGATGGCGAGATTGTAACTAGCATGTAGCAAAATTTTGCTTTTGTTCCAACATAAATGGCGATAAGCACTCTCTATCCTTCCAATGATCTTGATTCGAGTCAAAAGGTTGTGTCCCAGGCACAATCCAAATAAAAATTCATCCTGACCAATATTTATTTCTCAACGAATATGATTAAATCTTTTGTTTTGCTTTAAGGAGTTTGATGTTCCTCAATTTAATCAATTCCAAATCCACAACCACTACAATCTAGAAGAACAAGGGCAGCAGGCAAGGAGACACCAGGCAAGAGAGATTGCACAAACTAGGATTCCCCAAAATTGAGAAGATTAAAGGAATAATTTTAGTTGAAGTTTTCAAGATATCAAAGATGATTTGGAAATATATTGCTGTTCCATCGCTGTCAGTGAAGCAAAGTCCTGCAACACTAACGGCCCTATGGGTGTAGCACACGAAATGGACTGTGGAGATTCAAGGAAGCATCTTACCGCCACCTTATCAAGAGCAACTAGAAATGAGCAATGCTGGCCTAGCCAGCGAAGCCCATATCCTATGATTTCTTTAAAAAATATACTTGCAACATTTTCTTCCATTTCTTTTCATGTTTACACCTTTCCTCTGCACCTAATATCATTCAATTTATCTTCTACTGTAGTTTTGTCTCCATTTCTCTTTTGTAATCCCCAAGATTTGATATGTTTTATTCCCTTCTTCTAGTCTTAAAAATATTTTAAAATCTACTTCTTTGACCAAGCACCGTATCTAATATGTCCATTTGTGACTTGTCTTACTTCATTTCATAATGCTTTTGTGCAAATTTCGTTATATGAAAAGTGTTGTGTTAATTGTTGATAGTGCCTAGTCAATAGAGGGCAGATCTTGATGTGAAATTTGTTTTGCAAAAAACAGCTATCATGTATTGGAAGAAAGCTTGCTTTATTATTTCTACATGAGTGGGTTAATAAAATAACCATGAAAATTTGTGAAGTTCTGTGTTATTATATGCTGTTATGTAGCAAGGTCACTTTATTATCAGTTGATGATGTACTGCAGTTAGATTTTAGCTAGTATCTGGTTAATAATGCTGTCTAAAGTTGATGCTGCAACTAAGAAAGTACTTAGATGGCAGTCTACTTTTTTAAGCAAAATATCCTAACTAGTAAAACAATACTAGAGAGTATAATATAGAAATTGGAAGTTTTCCCCTCACAGTTTAAATAAAAGGGGGAAATGATGGTAAATAGGTTTCAATGTAGGCACTTGTGAGGCTGTCTTCTTTGGAAGGATTTGGCTTTTGGTCTCTCGACAAAGACCATTAAAATGTCATAGAGGTATGAAATGATAAAAAAAAAAGCCAGTGCAACAGTGGTGTTTATAGAAGATGAGAATACAAGGTGTTTGAAATTATTCTGCAGCTATCCTCAGACTACTGCATTCAGTTCTAGAAGGTACACTCTAGGATGAATATATTGACTTGGGAGTGCAATGTAAATGTATTGGAATAAATCTGATGGGATTTAAATTACAAGAGAGATTGCACAAACTCGGATTCCCCAAAATTGAGAAGATTAAAGGAATAATTTTAGTTGAAGTTTTCAAGATATCAAAGAGAGGACATTGATTGAAAATTAGAACCAGACCTTTCAATCAGGTTGTAAGTTTGCTCACTGAGCTGGTGAATTTGTTCTCAAACATTTTGTCACTATCATCAGTGAGCCTCCAGTGAAGCATTGGTGTTCCGTCCTGCTTGCTATTTATCTATCTCAGTTTGTTGTGGTAGCTGGTATCATTTCTGGTTCTGTTTCTGAGAGGTTAGTAAATGGGGTCTAAATCTATATGTTTGTTAATGGACTTCCAGTTTGAATGCCAGGCCTCTAGGAATTGCCGTGCGTGTGTTTGCTTGACCGGAGGCTCACTGATGATGTTACCTAGCATGGTGACAAAACATCTGTGAGCAAATCCACCAGCTTAGCGAGCAAACTTACAACCTAAGCTACGAATTTTCACCAAAATCTCAGACTTCGTAATATTGAAGTTAGAAAACACTTATATGTTGAGTGTGGTAGAAATATGAAATTTTTCCAACTAAAGCTATTGATAATGAGTCATTTATATTGATTGTAAATAGGTGAGGCATGTGGCATCCCACTTGTCACCCCGACCAATCTGAAAATGATCCATTTTTGCTCAACCTCTGCTTACTATTAGCCAACCAGATTTCTATACATGCTTATATGCAATTTCCACACCATGAGCCCATATCTTGCATATTAACCTTTGATGCAGCACTTTGTCGAAAGCCTTTTGGAAGTCTAAATAGAGTACATGCATTGGTTCCTTTTATCTCCACTGTTTGCTACTTCATCAAAGAATTTGTCAAACAAAATTTCCCTTTCAGAAAATCATGTTGACTGATTGCATTAAGATTTTCTAAATGTGCTGTTATAACCTCCTCAATTATAGATTTTAGCATTTTGTCTATGACAGATGTCAGTCTAACTGACTGACTGTATTTTCCGACTATCTAATTTCTTCAGTGGATGAGTTAAGTTTGATATTTTCCAATCTGATAGAACTTTTCCAGATTACAAGTCTGTGTCAAAGTATCAAGTCCAAACCAAGCTTCAGCTGAGCTAACTTTAGTATTGGAATTTTCTGAAAATATGTTGATATACTAGGTTTTAATGACATATCAATCAGTGTAAGAATTTTTAAATGTTTTACATATTAATGGATTTCTTGTTTATGATAAGGAAGATTTTACTTTGCTTTTTGTAGTGTTTGGAACATACCACAGAATGCATTTGGCTAAAGATAGTGAGGTTCACAGGTTTGAAATACTATGTTTCATATGACGTATAGTCAGTTATTTTATAGCATGGTGGTAGTTCCATTCTCTTGCAATCCCGTGTTATAGGAAAATCATACAATAGCAGCACCATTTAAGCTAATATGGCTTAGATCATGTTATAACCAATACATACTTTAAAACTTTGCGCTTTAAAAATAATGGCCCCAATCATCAATCGTGTTATAGCAAGTTTGTGTTAACAAAATGTGCATTATAGCAGAACAATCTGTATATGTATAATCATTAATAGCAAATAGTCACTGACTTTTAAAAGTTTAGCTTATGCTTCTTTAAAAAAACAAAACTGTTTGTGACTGATTTTATGATGAACACTTCTGTTGGACATGTCAGTTCCAATGTTAGTAACTTTATGTTCAACTCGATGCTTATCAGATAATATTAGGAACCCATTCTCACTCAATCCTGCAGTGACTGTGTATTAAAGTTACATGATGCCATACCAACTGCATTTGTGCAGAGATCCAAACATGAAGCATATTAGATGTTTGTATCACTTAGAATGATGGAAATCCAAGCTATATTTAAATATTAGCAAATTCAGTCGAGCACAACTACTTTAAGATTTTTGGTGATTAAAAAATCTGTTGTAAAACTGATGATTAAGGTGACAACCTGAATATAGCTTGGTTAAAAAATAAGTTTAAAAGCAGGTTGCCAACTACACTGGTCTGTAGTGAATATGTCTTTGTTTTATTTGATTCATCCCATGCAGCAGTAAATACTAAATACATTTAGCTATATGGTCATTATTGTGCATTGCTAGTGCTACACATGGATTCTATTTAATCTACATCTGATTTTTCTGTTCTTTAGCTCGTACATGGAAGTTAATGAGTTTTATAGTCGCTTTACCAGCAGTTGCTGTCCTCATGCTGAATGCTTTTCTGAAGCCAAGTCATGAACCTCCTGAATTTTTGCCTTATGAACATCTCCGCATCCGCAACAAGGTACAAGATTAAGTAAATGACCTATAAGAGATATTCTAGTAAATACTAAAACAATAACTTAATGATAAACCAATTTTGTCTTCACAAATAATAAAAGTATACCGAGCTTTGAATTTTGCATTGACAAATATTTTAAAAATTTTAAAAACATTAAAAATTTAGTCATGAAGTTTCAAGTACCACACCGTGAACTTTCATAATTTTCAACAGTAGAAATATAACTTTTGACTATTCAACAGAATGCCTCCCCATCCCCATTTCATCTTTTGTATTTCCATGCATTCCAAGAGCACGTCTATTTTCTTTAAAAGCATATTACTGTCTTCAGTATTTTATGTCATCTGTAAATTTTGAAATTTTGCTCTGCACTTTCTCTTCCCAAGTCAAAGTCATTGATGTACATTAAACAGCAGTGAACATTGGAGAATTCAAAGGTATACATCCCTCCATCCTAAAAACAGGCTTTCCTCAATGTAATCTTTTTTTTTAATCCAATAACCAAACCTGTATTTGCTTATATCCCAATTTTGTCAACAAATCTAAAATGTAATACTTTATGGAACAGCTTTTAAAAGTCAGTGTACAAAATATCACTATTCTACCTTACTCCACCTTCTGTTACTGAATCACAAACCTGTTTAAAGATAATTAAACACAATTCTCCTGAACAAATTAGTGTTGGCTCTCTTGTATTTGTACATACTTTTGCACAAGCAACTGTTAATATTATTCCATGTCATGGTTTCTAAAATTTGTCACCAATATTAAACTGATTGACTTGTAATTGAGGTTAATGTTCCCCCCTCAAAAACATATCATTTTCAATCCTCAGTATCTTCAGTTCGAGGGCAAAGTGAAAACTGTGGCCTGAATTTGGAGCGTCGGAGGCTGAGGGGTGACCTTATAGAGGTTTACAAATTATGAGGGGCATGGATAGGATAAATAGACAAAGTCTTTTCCCTGGGGTCAGGGAGTCCAGAACTAGAGGGCATAGGTTTAGGGTGAGAGGGGAACAATATAAAAGAAACCTAAGGGGCAACTTTTTCACGCAGAGGGTGGTACGTGTATGGAATGAGCTGCCAGAGGATGTGGTGGAGGCTGGTACAATTGCAACATTTAAGAGGCATTTGGATAGGTATATGAATAGGAAGGGTTTGGAGGGATATGGGCCGGGTGCTGGCAGGTGGGACTAGATGGGTTGGGATATCTGGTCGGCATGGACAGGTTGGACCGAAGGGTCTGTTTCCATGCTATACATCTCTATGACTCTATAATTGCCACAATTTCTTATTTAATTCCTATGCAGAGCTAGGACACAGCGGTGCTCAGTGTTCCGGTATAGAGGGCCCTTTGATCTCACAAATTTAATTCTTTTTATTTATTTGTATGAGTGGGTATTGCTGACTAGACATTTATTTCCTGTCCCTAACTGCCCTGGAGAAGGTGGCGGTGAGTTACCTCCTTGAACCCTGCTGTCCTTGGAATGCAAGGACACTGTCAGTACTGTGAGGTAGGATTTTAACCTTGTGATAGTGAAGGACCAGAGATAAAGTTCCAAGTCAGGATGATGTGGTTTGTAGCGGACCATGCAGATGGTGCCTTTGTCCTTCTAGTCGAGGTGACAGATTTGGAAGCTTTCAGAGGAGCTTTTCTCAATTACTGTAGTGTGTCTTAAATATGGATACACTGCTGCCTCTATATGTCACTCATGAAGGGAATGAATATTGAAGGTAGTCTAGTTGGTCGTGGATGTCAAACTTTGAAATTGTCACCTGTAAACCAAGATCCAGATCATTTACCTATATCAGGAAAAACAAGGATTACAATATCAACCCCTGCAGAACTATCTTCCAATCTGATAAATATCTATTAACCAATAATGTATAACAAAACAGAGAATGTTGGAGAAACTCTGCACGTCTTGTCAGCATCTGTGGAAAGAGAAATATTTCAAGCCTGGTATGATTTCTTTGGAACCATTAGTCTGTTTCCTATCCCCCAACATCTGCGTTTTATTCCATAACTTGTATCTTGCTTTGCAAGTCTGTTATGTGGTGCAGTATTGAATGACATTAAGAAGTTCATGACCTTTCCCTCATTAACCTTTCTCTTACCTTTCCAAAACATAAGTTGGACATGGGCTGAATGGCCTGCTTTCACACTGTAGGGATTCTGTCATTGTTCTAAAAGATCCCCCACCACTCAGGCTAAAATACTAGACTATAATTGCCAGCCACCTTGACTATCTTTTTTTTTAAAAAGGGCATGATTACAATTCTCCAGTCCTTTGGCACTAACCCAAATCCAAAGAACCATTTGAAAGATCATTGCCAATGCCTCTTCAATTTCAACTCTTCTTCAGTGGTCTTGGATGCATCTCATGCAGTAGTGGTGTCTTATTAATTTTACTTGCTTACAGCTTATTAATTTAACTATTCTAGTGATCAAGTTTCCTCCTCATTTACCATGGGCTTGACAGATGCAATGTCTTCATTTAACAACTCAACCATGCTTCTTGCCTCTAAACATAAACATAAAATTGATAAGGCATCAGGACTGAGAAACATGCATCCAAGAATACCAAAAGGAAGTGAAAGTGGAAATTGCAGAGAAAACCTGGGTTCAAATCTCACTTGCTTCAGAGGTATTTCTTAACAGATCTGAACAGGTTAGTTAAAAACAAAATCTAAGTCCCCATTCAATATGATGCATTTATAACTGGTGTGTGTAAATTAAGGAAAATAGTTTTTTGTGCTGGTCCTTTACTCATAGATTATGCCATACCTATTCCACACAGAATCCTTGCAGCACACTGATATATAAAGAATACAATCATTTTGGATTATTTTGCTATGGTACTGCAATTTAAATGCAATTTTGTTTCTCTTCTACAGCCTTTTCCTTGGGGAGATGGAAATCATACCTTATTCCACAACTCACACATGAACCCATTACCCACTGGCTATGAGAAATAATACATTAATTAGTGGGAATTATAGCCTCACAATGGATTCATCATTATGGTGCATAATTCATATTTACTGTTATAATTTTTATGTTATACTGAAAAAACAATAAAAGACCTTGGCTGACAATTAAACACATAATATTGAGCCATTTAATTCTTGAGAAAAGCACTTCTTTGAACACGAAAACAAAACTTCAATTTAAGATTAGTCAGCTTGCAATTGGTTATGTAACATTCAAGGATAGGGTGGAATAGAGAAAAAACCCATAACCCTACAGTTACTTTGATTTATGAATTCAAACTATCCAAATAATGTGAACATAAGGTTTAAGCAGTTACACAGGAAGCAACATAATAAATTACCTTGTACCATGTTTGGATATTGAGCAGTGACATTGTGCCACGTATTACATGCTAAATAATGACCTAAAATTTTTATTGAGATAAGTAAACCGGCAACCATAACTTTGCAGCAGGTATTTAATATACAAGAAAAGTCTTGTACCACATGAAGGGTTAATAGCAACTGACCTGAACCCAATTTGCACAGACAGATGGAAAGAAAGAGTGTCATAACCACCTCCTGCATGTGTACTAAACCTGCTCAACTTCATAATTGAAAGTGTAATTTAACTGTGTGACTGTAACATTGGTATAATATTAGGACCACTTGAATGTCAAAGACATATGTGTTTAAAGAATAGTAATCTTTCAGTTGGGATTATATGAACCATACATTTTGCAGTTAACATTAGGGTGTATCACAAATTATAAGGACACTGATATACAACAGAAAATTCATCCATCTTGTAAACTCACTTGATACTTTTCATAAAAAAAAAGAGCAAATCATCAAAAGAACATGAGATTTGCTGCAAGAATTTTGCTGTACAATGTATTCTTCCACAGGAAAGTTTTTACTACACATGAGGAAATTAGAGCTGCTAAAACTATGGAATACGGATAATGAAAGACCTATTATTCCAGTGTACAGTAGGACAAGAGAGGAAGAAAAGCATGAACAGAGAAGTTTTAAAGAAAATGATTTCACTCCAATGAGGAAGGAGACATTAACAGTTATGTTTCTGGGGATTGAGGTGGATTAAATGATGTGAAAATTTAGGGAATGGTGATCCTAGTAAGATTTAAATTTAACTGTGGAGGAAAATGAGCAGCATGGTTTAAAAGTACTTAATGGACCAATTCATTTACTAGAAAGAGAGATATGGCCACGATAAATTCTAACTAAAAATTGGGAAGCAAAACAATCAATGAACTGCCTTTGAAAAGGTATTGTGGGAATAGTCAAATACGTTCTTACAATGGAAAAGACTTGACAATCAAAGCCAGACCTCTCTGGATGATGGAAAGAGAGTCAGATGCAGGGAAAGACACATGTGACATTTATGAGGCTACTCAGTGAGAACCATGCTCAAAATAGGATGTTCAGAAAGAAATTTGAAAAATAAATATGAGCAACTAATAGATTGAGAAGAGATTGGCAGTTAACATAAATAAGAATCCAGGATTCGTCTAGAGGTATAAAAATGGTAAAAGAGTAGCAAGAGGAGGGTTGAGAACTAATTATATACTAAAAAGGGGTCCTACTATGGATAGGGTGATAGAGAGTTTTGAGAAGATTTGTAGCTCAGGTTGAGGTTCTGGATGTAGGTTTGCTCGCTGAGCTGGAATGTTCATTTTCAGACGTTTCATCATCATACTAGGTAACATCTTCAGTGAGCCTCTGGACGAAGCACTGCTGATGCTTCCTGCTTTCTATTTATATGTTTGGGTTTCTTTGGGTGGGTGATATCATGACTAAACATATGAATGGTGATGTCAAACCCAAACATATAAATAGAAAGCAGGAATCATCAGCAGTGCTTCATCCGGAGGCTCACTGAAGATGTTACCTAGTATGGTGATGAAACGTCTGAAAATGAACCTTCCAGTTCAGCGAGCAAACTTACATCCATGGATAGGGTGAGGATGGCTGAGTTACTAAATGAGGTCTATGGCAGCAACTCCTATCTTGGCAAGGACAGATGCAAAGTCATAGCTAAAGAGGAGATAGTGTGATGTTGGATGAGATAAAAATTGATAAAGTGTTTGGAGTTGACCGATGCTGAATATCTCAGATCCAAGACTTTCCAGGTTAGTCTCTTAAGTTAAGTCATCTTCAGATGCTTCTGAAATGACTTTCCCTCCATCATCATGTCATGAAGAGGGTATGTTTGTCAATAATTGTAGAGTGTTCGGCCATGTTCATGATTCCTCAGATTCTGAAGCAGTCTATGTTCACATCCAGGAAGATGTGGACAATGCAAAATACTAGCCAATGGCCATTGTTATGACACAGGGTAACCCCCTCTGCTAATTTAAAGTGATGCACAGAGAAGCTCACCTCGCACCACAATCTGTTGAATTTTGAGAGGCAAAAGACTATCCCAGAGGTCACTATTTAAAGTAAAAATTAACAATTTTATTCTTTAAGTCCAACAGTTTACAACTCCTTTCTCTTACATCTATCTTTTCCTCACACTCTACAATACTGGTCTGATAAATTCCCTCTTAAGTTTACGGCAAAATCAATTTCAAAGCCAGTCTTCAGATAGTCTTCAGATGTCGAACGTTCACTGTAGATTCTTCGAGGTTGACTTTGGTGTTCTGCTGCACAAATCTCTTATGGACTGGTACCTTTCAGGGTGCTATTCAACTAGCAGTCTGTTTATTGGTGCTCATTGCTGTTCTCCCCAACTGTTCAAAATATCCAGCTTTATACCCCAAAACATGGGATCATTTCATTGGTTTGATGTCATCCCAAGAGTAAAATTCAAATTTGATTGGTTTTGGTGTCTGCAACATAATTTAAACTGATTGGCTAAATTTGAATTTGTTTTTGTACCATGGCAACACAGCACCAGCTATTTGTGTCAACCAAATGTTACATTTTAAAATCTTTTAGCATACTCTGTGCCTCTTTAAGTTAGTGCCAACTTCCAGTCTCTCTTAAAGGTACAGTACGCACTTACACCATCACACCATCTCCAACAAAAGAGAATCTAACCATCTACCTATGGCATTTAATAGTATTGACACCACTGAATTCTTCACCATAAATATCCTGGGAGTTACTTAACTGCACCAGCCATATGAATACTTAGCTACAAGAGCAAGTCAGAGGTTGGTAATGTGTGGCGAGTAATTCGCAAGGCACAAGTCAGGAGTTTTATGTAAGCCTGTCCCAGGTGTATGGATGAGGACAGCTCCAACAACACTTAAGAAGTTCAACACTATCCATGACATGCAAACCACTCAATTCATTTATTTATTGTCATGTGTACCTGAGTACAGTGAAAAGCTTTATTTATGAGCAGGACAGGCAAATCAGAGTAAGCAAAAACATAACAGGTGAAAAAAAACTTAAGAGAAATATAGGTTACATTGCACAGGGTGTGTGCTAGGCAAGATCAACATTAGCAAGATCAGCATTATTTGAATTAAGAGAGTCCATTCATCGGTCTAATAATGGCCGGGAAGAAACTATTCCTGAATTTGCTGGTGCGTGAGTTCAAACTTTTGTATATTCTGCCTGAAAGAAGAGGTTGTAGGAGAGCATTACTGGGGTGTGATAGGTCTTTGATGATGTTGGCAGCCTTTTCCATGGCAATACGCCATGAAATGAAGTCCATGGATGGAAGGTTGGCTTCTGTGATGGTCTGGGCTGTGCTGTGCACACAAACTTCTTACTGTAGTTTCTTACAGTCCTGGGCAGAGCAGTTGCCATACCAGCCCACTATGCACCCGGACAGCACACTTTCAATGGTGTATCTGTAAAGGTTGGTGAGGGTCCTTACAGATATGCCAAATTTTCTGAGCACCCGAGGAAAAAGGGACATTGTTGTGCCTTCTTGATGGTTGCATCTACAGGAAATCCAGGACAGGTTGTTGGTTATCATCACTCTTAAGAACTTGATGTTCTCCACCTTCTCAACCTCAGCTCCGTTTATGTAGATGAGGGTGTGTTCTCCTTTCTTTCTGAAGTCAATGATCTTTAGGTTTGCCGACATTGAGAGAGCTACTCTATCCACCACCCTAAGTATTGACTTCTTCCACCACTGCGACACAATGGTGGCAGTACACACCATCTACAAGATTCACTGCTGCAACTCATCAAAGCACTTTCCAAACTCTCAAACTACCACCAAGAACAAGAGCAGAATGAAATTTCCCCCCTAGGCCACACAATCTTGACATGTCATTATATCATTGATGTTTCACTGTCACTAGGTCAAAAATCTGGAAATCCCTTCCTAACACCACTGCAGGAGTACCTACACCAGAAGGAATGCAAAGTTTCAAAAAGGCAGCTAAATACTAGTTTCTCAAGGGAAATTAAAATGGACAATAAATGCCAACCTTACTGTCAATTCTCATATCCCATTAATTAATTTTAAAAAGCTAGAAAGGCTAGCTGTACTTAAAATTGAAAAGTCAACATAATTGGAATGGTTGCATTGAAGTATGCCAAGTGAAATGAGGGTGAAAATTGTGGCTGTACTGTGCATCCTTCTTAGATATGGGGAGCTGATGCCAGAACATTGAAAATTACAGATTTTGTTTCTTCGACCTTCGACAGAGGTGTGCAAGGATACAGGTCAACCTTTTAACTTTAGCAGTGGAAAAACTTTTAGATATTGGGATGAAATTACAAAATAAAACATACTGTTAGATGTGATTCTATGATTGTTCTGCAAGCGCTGCCTAATCTTGTACACAAACAGCTACAATACTAACCAATTTAAGATAATCAGTAAAGCTCCTAACTTAGCTCATTTATACTTGCTAAAAATGATAGGGAATACAATCATGTCTTGTGCTTACTTGAAGTACCAAGAAACTTAGGAACCCCATAATTCCTTGTTGCTTTCTCCATGGCAATGTTTTAGCCAATCAGCACCCCTTTCTCCTATCGTAAATCTTGTGGCCTTTTTAGGAATTTAAAATTAAGTTGCATTTGAAGAAATGTGGATAAGTTAAAGAATGCTAAAATTGACTTGTTAAAAACAAATCGTGCTTAACACCCAATTTAGATTTTTTTGATGAGGTCACAGAGTGCTTTGATGTGTACATGGACTTCAAAGACATTTGATAAAGTTCCACATTGTAGGCTTATGACAAAATTAAAGATCCTAGTGACAGTAAACAGTATCGATGAAAGGTCATTTATTCAGATTAGACTAGAGCTAAGTATATATTGGTGACCTCTGGGATATGCTTTTCTTGATGCTTATTAGTGATTAGAACAATTGAAAAATTTGATGGAGACATATATCTGGCAGAATTGTGAACTGCAAGGACAGAGAAAGACTGATAGAAGCCATCATTACATGCCAGGTTAAATAAAACACAGAATAGAGAATTCATAAATAGACCAGAGAGGATACATAAACAAATTATTGGAGAATGGGCGGTTGTAAAAATAGAAGGTATATGGAACTGCAACTTTTATACGAGAAGGCATGGAGTATGTGGCAAAGAAGCTATGGAAGTTGTGATGAACCTTGGTCCTTGCTCAGCGGCAATACTGCTTCCAATTCTGGGCACTATACTTTAGGATGTAAGTGATTTAGAGAGAAGCAATGAAGATTAATAAAAATTGTTCTAGGGAGGGGATAACTTTAGTTAGATTTAGATTTTATTGTCACATAGCTGAGTACAGGAATACAAGATACAGTGAAAAGTGCACAGTTGCCATTCTCCAGTGCCATCTTAGTATACAAAAGACAGAATTAGAACAGAAGCAGAAATTAAAGAAACAGCCAAAAGAAATGCCCAGATCACTCCCATGCCTCTGCCATGAGTCCTCACCACCAGACAAAAAAAAGCCACAAAGTCCATCCCTCAGTCTGCGAATACTCAGGTGCCCCAGGTCCACGCATGCTGCCTCCATGCCACTGCCTTTGCCATCAGATACCTGGGCTCAGCCATGTCCTGGAGCCATGCTGCCGCTACTGGAACCATGTCACCATTCTTCAGCACTATCTTGCCTCCACTGACATTGCCACCATAAGCCTGCGCTGGGCTGACCTCGGTAATGCAACCACTGCTGAAGCTGCTGGGTCCCAGACTGGGCTCAAATTTGACGCTGGGCCCATCACGCCAAAGCAGACCGTGCCTCATTCTGGCTTACGTTGCTCCCACTGCCACCTCCTGGGACTGCCATTTCAGCAAAGGAACCTGCCACTGTAGAACTGTGGTGGTTAACCTCCCTACAAAAGAGAAAATTATGCGAAGATTTGACATGTTTTCAAGCATAAGAAATCAAGAGAGTAGGGAAAAACTGCTCTAATTTGTGGAAAGGTTGAAAACCAGAGAATACAGATGTAAGATGATTGGCAAATAAATGAAAACCACCATGAGGAAATTATTTTACACAACAAGTGTTTAGGGTCTGAATCTACCAAATCCATTTAATCATGTCTTTAAAAAGAGAATTGGACACAAAGAAGAGAACTGGATAAGTAATTGAAGGAAAAATAATTGCATGGCTACACAGAAAAAGGGTTACACTCGAAACGTCAACTTCTCCATCTCCTGATGCTGCCTGGCTTGCTGTGTTTTACACAGAAAAAGCAGCAAGACTGACTAAATTGCTCTTGCATGGAGCCAGCATGGGTTTAAAAGGCTAAGTGATATTCATTATCTAATGCTAACTAAATCAGTAGTACCAATTAATGGGAGTCACTCAGGACATTATGGACTCACTTATTAGTTTTCATGACATGGGAAATTCTCTATTTCTATTCCCTCGGCAAAATAATTTCAAGAATGCCTGAGGGAAAAGCTTTACTGCATAATAAGATTATCAGTCAGATTAAATAAAGTATATGTCAGGTCATAGTATAACTACTTACCCTTATGATCCAGGCTAAATCGAAGAAAACAATTTTGTATTGAGATTAACAAACTGTTTTACTCCGTTACAGATCTCCTTCATAATATTGTTAGAAGGGCCATGCTGTTGCATTGTCAACATGGAGTTGGTCTGATTCTTCAATTTTCAATTTAAAACTTGACATCTATCAGAAAAATTTGCCACTCCACAAATACAATATTTTCATAAACCGTACTGGCCAGTAGATTGCTTATAATGCTGTTCCAGTATATGATAAATTAATCCATCAGCAACCAAAGAAAAAACTGATTAATTTAAATAGCATTAGTTACAGGAACAACTCATTCTCTCCATCTGTGCTGGATTTAAACTTTAATTTTAGATGCTTGAGATGCGCATTAATACATATTCTGTTGTAAGTCTTGGCTATATTAACACCAAATGGACATCCAAAACAGAAAGAAAAAGTCACATGAATACCAATTTTAATAGGAGAAAGTTAAAGATGTTTCACATTTCATTAATTAAACTTACTTCAAGAGAAATTTTCATATCTTCAATTTTGCAAATGAGAGTCAGCAATCCACAAAAACTTACAAACATCAATCTGGTTAGAAAAACATAAATAAGTAATTGTGTGTGTATTTTTATGAACAGGCAAACATATAAATTAGGAAAAACAGTAGGCCATTCGGCCCCACAAGTTTGCTACGTCCCTTAATAAGATCTCTGCTAATCTGTTTGAGTTTTGAATTCGATATTTGTATCTGCTCAGATAACCTCTGAGTCCCTTGCCTAACACACGTCTGTTTACTTCCATCTCATAAATATTCAATAATCCCGCTTCCGTCAGCTTGAGGCGGAGTTCTAATGTTGCATTATCTGCGAGGGAAACAGTTTCTCTTCAACCCCTATTTTCTAAATATCATAGAGTTTTGAATTTAACCACAAGATGGAACATAGTTACCACATATCCACCTTGTCAAGACTACAAAGGATCTGACAAAATTCAATCAAATCACCTTCACTCTTGTAAAGATTAGACTGGTGCTCGAAAAGCACAGTAGGCCAGGCAGCATCTGAGGAGCAGGAAAATCGATGTTTCTGACAAAAGCCCTTCATTAGGAATTCCTAAAGAGCTTTTGCCTGAAACATCGATTTTCCTGCTCCTCGGATGCTGCCTGACCCGCTGTGCTTTTCCAGCATCTGCAGTACCCACTTTTGCCTAGTTCACTCTTGTAAACTCCAGTGGGAATTAAGACCAGTATATCCAACCTTTCCTTGTAAGACAACCCACTCAATTCAACCAATTTAGTATACCTGAACAAGCTTCAATGCGTTTATTCTTTTTTCCTTAAATAAGGAGACCAAAACTCCACACTGATCTCGATATGGTCTCTCTAATGTCCTACATAATTGAAGAATTAGATCCTTACTTATATTCTCATTTCTTCTTATAATAAAGGATATCATTCCAGTAGTCTTATTAATTAATTTCTCTACCTGCATACTAATGTCTTAAGTCTCATACCAGAACACCTAGATCTCTCTGTACCTTAAAACTTTGCAGTCATTCTCCATTTAAATAATATGCCGATTTTTGAATAACTTTACATTATACTTAATCTGTCATGTTTTTGCCCACTCAGTCAATCAATCTGTTTGCAACCCCCATGTCCTCTTTCACAATGTGCTTTCCTATCTATCTATGTGTCATCTACAAATTTAGCTGCCATGTTTTTGATCCAATCATCTAAGTCATTGATATGAATTGTAGAAAACCACGGCCGCAGAACAGATCCTTGAAGATCCCACTTGTTATAACCTGTCAGTCAGGAAAAGACACATTTAAGCATATTATGTTTTCTGCCAGCCAGCCAATCCTTTATCGTTAATTCCTAATGTTATTTTTTATCCTGTAATTCCTATAAACTCTGACTGAACAATAATGTTTTATTTGGCACCTTGTCAGATGTCTTTTGGAAATCCAAGTACATCTATTGGTCCCACTTTGGCAACAGTATCTGGTAGTCATTCAAAGAACTCAAATAAATTGGTTAAAGATATTATTCTTCCACATAACCATGCTGACTCTTCCTAATTACCTTGAGTGTTTCTAGATACCCAGCTATAATTTTCTCAATGACTGATTCAAACACTTTGCCCACACCTGGCATTAGGTGGCTGGCTCTCATTTCCTGTTTTCTGTCTCTCTCCTTTCTTGATTAAAGCTACTTTTCAGTCTGGTTGAACTGTTCCAGAATCCAGCGAATTTTGGAAAATTAACACCAATGTATCCACCAAATCATTAGCCATCTCTTTTAATACTTGAAGGATGAGTCCATCATAATCCAGGGGTTTAATCATTGCACCTCCAACACATAATACCACTTCTTTATTACTGCAATTTTACAAGCATCTCTTCTTTCACCTCCTCATTTTCAGCTATTATTGGAATCTTGCAATCTATATAAAGCCCTGTATAGTTGACATTTAGAAATAAAATTGGAATTATGCATCTCATGGTAAGTAAAATCATAGTGTTCTTGTTAATTCAAATAATCCAGAACCTTTCCACATTAAGCATATTTTTTCCTGCCTGTGCCACCATTTGTATGATAGATGAAAACTGAAGTAAGGCACTGAAATGTGTTCTACTATATTTACCTTATTGTCTATTATTTTACATCTTTAAAAACAAATCTATGAACAGAAAAATTAACTCTTGATAAAGCACAAAAGGTGCGTAATGAAAAAAAGTAAAGGAAATGGCATGAAACAATTACGATTTTCAAAAAACATATTGTACAAAGGGATGGTCAGAAATCAAACTAGTAGCACAATTGTAATTGTGGAGCTGGGGAACAGTGAAGGAAGAAGAAATCTCCTTCTCAAGCTCTTTCCTTGCCTAAGACATGGTGACCCTCAGGTTAAACCACTAGTAGTCATCTCTCTTTAATGACAGTGAAGCCTTATGGCCTTCTGAGTCTGTGGCAACTTTACATGTACGTAAATAAGTATTAAAGGAAATAATCTAGCCATAATTTTACTTTAGATTAACACCCCACAACATTAACTAAAACTCAAATCCAACAACGAGATTGATTGAGTATTCTAAAGGGAAAGTAGAGAAAGATAGTGTTCGTTATGACATGGAGATGGAGAGCCAAATCAATTTCGCCTCCTTATCCCTCCATTCGCAACACAATAAAATTAAAGTACTCACTGACCCTCAAAGATGCCCCATTGTTCCTGAACAGACTTTTCAAATAACCAAGATCAGATTTTGTGAACAACCTCCACCAGACACCGAGTTTATAGCTTAAACAAAATAATGTATTAATTACACAGCAGCTTTAGAAAGTAAAGTCAAACAACTAGGTAATCTAATGTCTATGATTTAAACCCAATCTCCTTTGATTTTACACTCCACTCACACAAAAACAGACAAACATAGTTAAGGGATAAATCAAAAATAAATAAATTGGTCAGTTTACTTAAGCAGTCTTCCCAATCCATAGTATCACGGGCACTTAGGATTGAATCTTGCCTGGTTTCTGAAGACATAGTCAATGCAAATAGCTTTCAGTCAGCTCCAAGGAAAGTTCACTTGGTTCATATTACAGATTTTATTCTCCAAACATTCAATAAGTTGATAAAGGGAGGATAATCGGTGAGCACTTCAATCTCCATCTTGTAACTTTGGTATCCATAATCCTGCCATCTTCTCACAGTTCAAAACCTGTGCTAATTTTGCTTTGTCAATCTCTTGGCAGTAACCTGCTTGTGAGGGCCCTGTGAGGTAACATTCAATCATCTGTCACCTGTCTGAGCATAATGCCTCTCCTGAGTCAAAAATTCAACCTGCAATCAACTTCCTAGCCTCATCAACCAGTATCAGTTTGTTTGTTCTCTCTGAAAAACATATAAGCTACTGCTCACAGTCCAAAGCACACGATCAACTCCTAGCTTATTTTAAGAAGTAATAAAGGGGCAACAACTGCACAACAGAAGTATAGAGATTGTTTAGGAAGCACCTGCTGATAGTGCTGGGCAAGTTTGTCCCACTGAAACAAGGAAGGGATGGTAGGTTGAAAGAACCTTGGATGACAAGGAATATGTAACATCTCGTTAAGAGGAAGAAGGAAGCTTACTTGAGGTTGAGGAGGCAAGGATCTGACAGGGCTTTAGAAGGTTACATGATAGCCTGAAAGGTACTGAAGAATGGACTTATGAGAGCTAGAAGAGGGCATGAAAATGCTTTAGTGTGTAGGATTAAAGAAAACCTTAAGGCATTCTACACATATGTGAGGAACAAGCGGATAGCCAGAGTGAGGGTAGGGCCAATCAGGGACAGTGAAGGGAACTTGTGCCTGGAATCAGAGGAAGTACGGGAGGTCCTTAATGAATACTTTGCTTTAGTATTCACTCCTGAGAGGGACCTTGGCGTTTCTGAGGACAGTGTGAAACAGACTGATATGCTAGAGCAGTTTGATGTTAAGAAGGAGGTTGTGTTGGAAATTTTGAAAAAGATAAGGATAGTTAAATCCCCTGGACCAGACGGAATATATCCTAGATTACCACAAGGGAAAAGATTGCTGCGCCTTTGCTGATGATATTTGCATCCTCACTATCTACTGGAGTAGTGCCAGATGAATGGAGGGTGGCAAATGTCATTCCCTTGTTCAAGAAAGGGAATTACAGACCAGTTAGTCATACGTCAGTGGTGGGCAAAGTATTGGAGATGATTCTGAGAGACAGGATGTATGATTACTGAAAAACCATAGGTTCTTTAGAGATAGTCAGCATGGCTTTGTGAGGGGCAGGGCATGCCTCACAAACATTACTGAATTCTTTGAGGATATGACAAAACACACGTTGATGAAGGTAGAGCAGTGGATGTGGTGTACGTGGATTTTAGCAAGGCGTTTGGTAAGGTTTCCCCATGGAAGACAGAGGGTGGTGGTAGATGGAAAGTATTCAACTTGGAGCTCGGTGACTAGTGGTGTTCCACAGGGATTGGTTCTGGGACCTCTGCTGTTTGTGATTTTTATAAATGACTTGGATGAGGAATGGAAAAGTGGCTTAGTAAGTTTGCTGACGCTATGAAGGTTGGTGGAGTTGCAGATAGTTGGAGGGCTGTTGCAGGTTGCAATGGGATATCGACAGGATGCAGAACTGGGCTGATAAGTGGCAGATGGCGTTCAACCTGGAAAAGTGTGAAGTGATTCATTTTGGAAGGTGGAGTTTGAATGCAGAATATAGGGTTAAAGGCAGTATTCTTGGCAGTGTGGAGGAACAGAGGGATGTTGGGCTCCACGTCCACAGATCACTCAAAGTTGCCACCCAAGTTGATAGGGTTGTTAAAAAGGCATATGGTGTGTTGGCTTTCATTAGCAGGGGAATTGAGCTTAAGAGCAGTGAGGTTAAGCTGCAGCTCTATAGAGACATGGTCAGACCATATTTGGAATATTGTGTTTAGTTCTGGTCGCCTCATTGTAGGAAAGATACATTTAGAGAGGTACAGAGGAAATTTACCAGTATGCTGCCTGGACTGTTGTTATGAATGTTGAAGACGTGTACTGTACCTTTAACAGAGAGGGAATATTGTTTTGCACCAAGTTGACAAGCACCTGTCATATGACTAACTAGCAGTCCTAGAGAATGCTGGAAAATTGAAAATATGTAACATTTGGCTGTGAAATTGATACCTGAGTTGGTTGTTGTTTTGACAACAATTTGAATTTAACCAATTTAAATTATGACCCAGGTTACTAAAACGCAATTGAGTTTGAATTTGTTGTGCTGCCAACATCGAACCAATGAGACGATCCAATGTTGGGCGTGTAAAAAAGGTAGGCAGTTTGAAAGTCAGACAGAGCAACTGCCATTTGAAACATTCTATCAAAGGTATCCTTCTATATGAAACATCTTCAAAGTAAAAAGAAAGATGACTCCAGGAGATCTTCACCTGGAAGAAGAAAGACACCAGAGACGACAGCCACTGTGTGGGTTTTGAAATTAAGTTGATGTAATTTTAGTAAGGGTTTTATTGGAACAGTATATTGTTATAGAGTTGGGGGCAGGTAATAAGCAGTTAAGAGAAAGAGGGGTCTTAGAGTTGTGAATAGTTGTTGTTTAATGTTCACTTTTAAAGAATAAATTGATATTATTTTCTTTAGATACTGGAATTTGTGACTTCTTTGTCACTCATACATTAGCAGATTACGAGGTGAGGTGAGCTTTTCTGGGTGTTTGGTTTAATTAACTGTGGGGTTCACTGCTATGTCGTAACAGTTTGGGAACTCATCATGACATGGCTGTGAACCCTTCTATTAATTAAACCAAACACCCAAAAAAGTTCACCTCGTCTCGTAATCTGTTAAAATGTAAGTGACAGAGAACTCTCAAATTCCACCATAGTCTGGGCAACTGATTATTAATACAGTGACATGACCACTATGTCATCACAGCTTTGATTCCTTTTCTTACCTGTGATGGAAATCATGGTCCTGTAGGTCAATCTCTTGCCTGAAGGAAGGTCCAAAGGGAATCACTGTTGTATTAAAGGAAACATGGCAGACATGGCAGACAGCAATGTGACAAATAGCCCAATGATCTATTTCAGTGGTGCTGGACCTGAATTCTCTTTGAAATAGCCCTATCACATTTTATACTTTTTAAAAAATGAATTGTAACAATTTAATTTTAGGGTAAAGACAGATAGCAAAAGTTTCTATAAAATATGAAATTAAAGAGTAAACATTGTAACATGTCTAAATAAACATTGATCCTTTACAGGATGAGAAGGGGGGTTTATTAATGGGATATGAGGAAATGGCTGAGGCATTGAACAGATATTTTGTGTTGATCTTCACAGTGGAGGACACTAATAACATGATAGTAATTGACAAAGAGACAAAGGTAGGTGAGGACCTGGAAACAATCATTATCACAAAAGAGGTAGTGTTGGACAAGTTAATGGTAGACAAGTCTCCTGGCCCTGATGGAATGCATCCTAGGTACTAAAACATATGGTAGGAGAAATAGCAAATGCACTTGTGATTATTTTCCAAAATTCATTGGACGCTAGGGCAGTTCCAGCAGATTGGAAAACAACAAATCTGACACCACTGTTTTAAAAAGGAGGTAGACAAAAGATGGGGAACTATAGGCCGGTTAGCTTAACTTCTATAATGGGGAAAATGCTTGAGTCTATTATCAAGGAAGGAATAGCGAGGCATCTAGATAAAACTTGCTCCATTGGGCAGACGCAGCATGGGTTCATGAAGGTCAGGTCATGCTTAATTAATCTTCTGGAATTCTATGAAGACATTACGAGCACAGTGGACAATGGGAACCCTGTAGATGTGGTGTATCTAGATTTCCAAAAGGCATTTGACAAGGTGCTGCACGAAAGGCTGCTGCATAAGGTAAGGATGCAAGGGGTTATGGGCAATGTATTAGCATGGATAGAGGATTGGTTAACTAATAGGAAGCAAAGAGTGGGGATAAATGAGTGCTTTTGTGGTTGGCAATCGGTGACTTGCGGTATGCCTCAGGGATCAGTGTTGGGACTGCAATTATTCACAATTTACATAGATGATTTGGAGTTGGGGACCACATTAGTGTGTCAAAGTTTGTGGGTGACACTAAGATGTGTGGTAGAGCAAAGTGTGCAGAGGACTGTAAAACTTTGCAATGGGACATAGACAGTTTAAGTGAGTGGACAGGGTCTGGCAGATGGAGTACAATGTTAATAAATGAAAAGTCAACCATCTTGATAGGAGTAACAGTAAAAAAGACTAGAATGGTAACAAATAATTGTAGCATGCTTCTGTGCAGAGGGACCTGGATGTCCTTGTGCATGAATCACAGAAGGTTGGTCTGTAGGTACAACAGGTAATTAAGAAGGTGGATGGAATTTTGTCCTTCATTGCTAAAGGGATTGAGTTTAAAAGTAGGAAGTTATGTTGCAGTGTATAGGATGCTAGTGAGGCCACACCTGGAGTACTGCATGCAGTTTTGGTCTCCTTACTTGAAAAGGATGTACTACCCCTGGAGGGGGTGCAGAGGAGGTTCACTAGGTTGATTCTGGAGTTAAGGGTGTTGGCTTATGAGGAAAGACTGAGTAGATTGGGATTATACGCGATGGAATTTAGAAGAGTGAGGGAGGATCTTATAGAAACATCTAAAATTATGAAGGGAATAGATAAGATAGAAGTTGAGAGGATGTTTCCACTAGCAGATGAAACTAGGACAAGAGGACATAGCCTCAAAACTAGGGGGAGCAGATTTAGGATTGAATTGAGAAGGAACATATTCACCCAGAGGGTTGTCAGTCTATGGAATTCCCTGCCCAGTGAAGTGTTGAGACTTCCTCAGTAAATGCTTTCAAAACTAAGATAGATCATTTTTTGAACAGTAAAGGATTTAAGGGGTATGGTGAGCTGGTGGGTAACTGGAACAGAGGCCATGTAAAGATCAGCCATGATCTTACTGAATGCGAAGCAGACTTGAAGGACCAGGTGGCCTACTCCTGCTCCTAGCTCTTTTGTTCTTATATTAGCAGAGTCAGCAGATTTATAAGAGGCACATATTTGACTAATCTCATTTTTAATTAAATAACAAGCCCGGTAAAGGGACATGTAAATGTTGTGTATATGGATATTTGAAAGGTATTTGATGAAGGATCACCACATTGAAAGCTCTTGGAATAGTCCATGTCAACTTGGAATTAAAACAAAACAGTGCTTAAAGGCAGAAAACAGCAACAGCTTTTCAGAGAAGAGGATAGTAGATAGTCTCAGTACTAGCCCCACTCAATATATAAATAACTTGCTCTTGGAATATAGAGTTACATTTCAAAATGTGCAGATAATACCAAACTTGGAAGTGTTACCAATTACCAGTAACAAGACATTGACTATCAGAATAGTGATGGAACTTCATAACAAAGAAATATGGGGTGAAGTATTTTGGCATAAGAGATCATGATTAGTGATATATATTTAATGGCATGATCCTAATGAATGAGCGAAGGGATCTGGGAGCTTATGTGCACCACTTTGACAAGCATCCACTCTCCACCACCAACACCAAATTGGGTTTCATTAAGTACAAAAGCAAGGAATATTTTCTGAAGCTTGATATAGACTTCGGAGCAACGCACAACCCTCCATCCCCTCCAACTCCAACATCACGATCAAACCAGCATAGAATGTGGTCACTGTGATAGTTTGGCACACCGACCGCTATACCGCTGAAGCCAGGCGCCAACTTGTTGATGCCTCCTCCAATTGCACCTCAACCATGACCTCACCTTCCATCACCAAACCGTCATCTCCCAGACCATCCACAACCTCATCACCTCAGGGGATCTCCCAGCCAAGGCCTCCAACCTCATAGTCTAGGAACTCCGCACCCCACATTCTACCTCCCCAAAATTCACAAACCTGACTGCCTCAGTTGACCCAATGTCTCAGCTTGCTCCTGCCCCACCCAAACTTACCTCTGCATACCTAAACAGTCCTGCCCCCTTTAGTCCAGGTACTCCTCACCTATGTTCGGGACACCACTCACGCCCTCCACCTCCTTCCATGACTTTTGTTTCCCCAGCCCCAAATGTCTTATCTTCACCATGGACATCCAGTCCCCTGTATACATCTATCTGCCATGATGAAGGCCTCCCATCCCTCTGTTTCTTCCTCTCACATTGACCCAACCAGTCACTGACACTGTCATTCGACTGGCTGAACTGGTCCTTACGCTCAACAATTTCTCTTTCCAATCCTCCCACTTCCTCTAGACCAAAGGGGTAGCTATGGGCACCCGCATGGGCCCCAGCTATGCCTGCCTGTTCATTGGGTTTGTGGAACAGTTTGTCTTCTGCAGCTAAACTGGAACCATTCCCCACTTTTCCTCTGCTACATGACTGCATTGGCGCTACCTCGTGCTCCCGCGAGGAAGTTGAACAGTTCCTCAACCTCACTAACACCTTACAACCTCATGTTTTCCTGGATCATCTTGGACACCTCCCTCCTCTTACCTGACCTCTCCATCTCTGTTTCCAGCGATTGACACAATACAGACATTTACTACAAACTCACCGCCTCCCACAGCTATCTGGACTACACCTCCTCTCATCCTGCGTCTTGTAAAAACGCTATCCCTTATTCCCAATTCTTCTGTCCCGGCCGCATCTGCTCCAGGAAGACAAATTGCACCGTAGAACATCCAAGATGGCCTCCTTCTTCAAAGACCGCAATGTCCCCTCCCCTCAATGATGCCCTCCAGCACATCTCATCCACTTCCCACACCTCCGCCCTTAAACTTTATCCCTCCAAACACAACAAGGACTGAACCCTCCTGGTCCTCATCTTTCACCCCACCAACCTCTGGATATATCACATCATCCTCTGCTATTTCTGCCGCCTACAAACAGACCCCACCACAGAAATATATTTCCCTCCAACCCTATCAGCATTCCAGAGAGACGATTCCCTCTGCGACTCCATTGTCAGGTCCAGCTCCCACTTCAACCCGCCCTCCATCCCCGGCACCTTCCCCTGCCACCGTAAGAAGTGCAAAAACCTGCGCCCAGACCTCCCCACTCACCTCTGTCCAAAGCCCCAAAGGATTCTTCCATGTCCGACAGATTTACTGTACTTCCATACACATCATCTACTGGTGTAGGATCCGTTGCACCTGATGTGGTCTCCTCTACATTGAGAGATTGGACACCAACTTGCGGATCATTTCAGAGAACATCTCTGGAACACCCGCACTAAACAACCCCATCACCCTGTGGTTGAACACTTTAACTCCCCCTCCCATTCCGCAAAGGACATGCACCTACTGGGTTTTCTCCACCACCAAACCCTAACCACCTGATACCTGGAGGAAGAAAGCTTCATCTTCCACCTTGGGACCCTTCAACCACATGGGATCAATGTGGATTTCCTTATTTCCCCTCCCCCCCATCTTATCCAAGTTCCAACCTTTCAACTCTGCATCACCCCCTTGAACTGTCCTAACTGCCCATCTTCCTTCCTGCCTACTGCTCCACCCTCCTCTCTGACCTATCACTTTCACCCCACCTTCATCCACCTCCGCATAACAGCTACCTTCGCCCCACCCCCTCCCATTTATCTCTCAGCTCCCTTGGTCCACAAGCCTCATTCCTGATGAAGGGCTTATGCCCGAAATGTTGATTCGTCTGGTCCTCAGATGCTTCCTGACCAGCTGTGCTTTTCCAACACCACATCTTCGATTCTGATCTCCAGCATCTACAGTCCTCACTTTCTCCTATAGACTTCAGAATCTTTGTAAAGGCTACAACAAGGGTACTGTATCCAGTTCTGGTCACTATAATTCCCTAAGAACGTATGAGTTCTTGAGAGGATACAAAAAAATTACCAGAATCGTTCCTGGGATGAGAGATTTCATACACAAGATTAGTTTGGAGGAATGGTTTTCTTCTTGAGCACAGGAAGTTGACATATGGATGTATAATATTGACAGATTTAAACATGTTAGGCAAAGAAAATATGTTGTGCTTAGCTTGTGATATAAACCAAGGACACAGATTTGAGGTTTGGGTAAGAGATGCAAGGAAAGAATGTGAGAAAGAACCTTCTTCTTAGTGAATGTTAAATAATTTGGAATGCTCATTCCACGACTCTTGTAGGCAAAGACAACAATGACTTCAAAGGGAACCTGAATGGATGCTTGTACAAAAATAAATCTGCAGACTGTGGGGAGAGAATCGGACTACTCTACAGAGTCCACATGGACTCCACCAGTCATATAGGCTTTGTTTGTCTTCTAATGGGTCTATGAATAGACAGACAATCATTATCAACTGGGCTTTCTCAATTTTATCATGTAACACAATCACAGTAGGTATGGGGTGGCATTGGCATAGTGCTAATATAAAATCTGGTAATATAGAAGCCCAGACTAATGCTCTGATTCAGATCTCACCATAGCAGATGCTGAAATGGAACTCAAAAACAAAACCCTGTCGATTGTTTTAAAAACTTATCTGGTTACTAATGTCCTTCAGGGAAAGAGATATGCCATACTGATCTCATCTAGATTTGACTCCACAACCACAACAACATGGTTGACCCAACTGCCTCAGATACTGCCTAACAAACCACACAGTGGTATACAGCTGGTATAAAGTCTAAGAAAACAAATTAAACCAAATGAACTACCCAGCATTAACCCAGGCATTAGACACAATGGCAGATCCAGGCCCTCTGATTCTACAAAGACTTTCTGAATACATTCTGGGGAGCTGTGGTCATACCTTACACATATACAGTCCCAAACAACATCATCAGCATCACTGGTATGTCCTGTTCCACCAGAAGGACTCACCCACTTGAAGTAGTGACAGAGTGGTATACAGAAGGGATGAAGTTACTCTGGGAATGTTCAACATTAACTCAAGACCCCAAGAAGATGTCATGTTGCAGCTGTACAGGACATTGGTGAGGCCATTTTTAGAATACTGCATTCAATTTGGTTCAATGGTAGAATTCTCGGCTGCCACATGGGAGGCCCAGGTTCGATTCCCGTACAATGCATTGTAGCATCCTTTAAAGTGGGCGGCGTGGTGGCACAGTGGTTAGCACTGCTGCCTCACAGCGCCAGAGACCCGGATTCAATTCCCACCTCAGGCGACTGGCTATGTGGAGTTTGCACATTCTCCCTGTGTCTGCGTGGGTTTCCTCTCACAGTCCAAAAGCATGCAGGTTAGGTGAATTGGTTATGCTACATTGCCCGTAATGTTAGGCGAAGGGATAAATGTCAGGGAATGGGTCTGGGTGGGTTGCGCGTCGGTGTGGACTTGTTGGGCCGAAGGGCCTGTTTCCACACTAAGTAATCTAAAATTCTGGTCTCTCTACTCTGAGAAACATGTGCTTAAACGTGAAAGGATGCAGAAAAGATTTAGCTAGTTTTGAGAAGATTTGTAGCTCAGGTTGGTTTCCAGATGTAGGCTTGCTTGCTGAATTGGAAGGTTCATTTTCAGATATTTTTTTCACTATATTAGGTAACATCATCAGTGAGCCTCTGGATTAAGCACTGATGGCATGGCCCACTTTTTATTTGTGTGTTTAGGTTTCCTTGGGTTGGTGATGTAATTTCCTGTTCTTTTTCTCAGGAAAGGCCTGAGTAGGGCTTAGTAGAAGACTCACGCCACTCCATCCAAGAATTCCTGAAGACCAAAGACACCAAGCTAGAATGGGACAACACATCCATCCGAGGACAAGCCAAACAGAGACATGCATGACAGTTCCTAGAAGCATGGCATTCCAACCGGAACTCTATCAACAAACATATTGACTTGGATCCCATTTACCACCCCTGAGAAAAAGAACAAGAAATGACATCACCAACCCAAGGAAACTTAAACACAAATAGAAAGCAGGCTATGCCACCAGTTCCTCACTGATGATGTTACCTAGTATGGTGATGAAAGGTCTGAAAATGAACCTTCCAGCTCAGTGAGCAAAAATACATCCATATTTATAAGGATATTGCTGAGATTGCAGAGTTTGAGCGATAGAAAGAGGCTGAATAGGCTGTGATTTTTTTTTTCCTCTTGGAGCATTGGAAACAGAGGGGTGACTTTAGAGATTTATAAAAACATGAGAGGCATGGAATAGGGTGAATAGCCAAGGTATTTTCCCCCAGGTAGGAGAGTCCAAAACTAGACAGCATATGTCTAAAGTAAGGAGAAAGATCTAAAAGGAACTTGAAGGGCAATGCAGAGTGCCTATCTGGAATGAGCTGCCAGAGGGTGTGGTAGGGGTGGGTATAATTACAACATTTAAAAGGCATCTGCTTGGGTACATGAATAGGAAGGGTTTGGAGGGATATGGGCCAGGTGTTGACAAACGGGACTAGGTAAGTTTAGGATACATGGTTGGCATGGGTGAGTGGAACCATATTATATGACTATGAGTCTTGTGGATAGAGACTTGAGCAAAGCTTCCTGTTGATGACCAATTCCCATCTATTCCTGATGGATGAATCAGCACTCCATGATTGAAGGAAGCATAGAGTATATATTAGATTTGGGACTTCAAATATCTATCACCAAGATTGGTTCAGTGGCACGAGTACTGACCATGCTGCCAGATCCAAAAGGATACAACTGCTAAACTCATCTGCAGGTGACGAGGGAACAAGGAAAGATGCACTTGACCTTATCACCACCGATCTACATTTTGCAGTTGCATCTGTTTACAATCATTTTGATACCTCTGACCAGCACAGTCCTTGTGCTGTCTTCACTTTGAGGATACCCTCCACTTCTGCTACAGCATTATTCCACTGTGCAAAGTGGAAGAGGTTTCAAAACAGCCCAGCAACTCAAGAAACAATATGCTAATGACACTCCAGCCCTGGCAGAACCTGTACTCTCAGCTCCCATTAAAGCCTTCTATGAAAATGGGCAGAAGAGCTGATAGGAAGTGATAGTGACAACCCTCAACATTAAGGCAGCATTTGAGTGAATATGGCATTAAGGAGTCAGAGCAAAACTGGAGCCAATGGGAATCAGGAGAAAGCTCTGGCTGGAGTCAAAACTAGCAAAAAGGAAGATAGTTGAAGTCGAGGAAGGTCAATCATTCACGGATGTAGGTGTTTTTCTGGTATGGCCTATGCACAACTCTCCTCAGCTGCTTCAGTAACAACTTTTCCTCCAGATTTTTTGAATTCAAATTCCAGCATTTGCTATGAGAGATTTGAATCTGAGACCCCAGAGTATTGATGGGATCACTAAATTACTCACCCAGAAAATACCACTACATACTGTCTCCCCTCACAAGGTCAGAAGTGGGGATGTTCACTGATGATCACATTGTTCAGTTCCATTTGCAACTCTTCAAATACTAAAGTATCCCACATCCAAATGCAGCAAACCCGAGACAACACTCAGGCTTGGTCTGATAAGTTGTAGATAACACTTGTGCCACACAAGTTTTATCCAATAACCATCTCAAACAGAAGAGAATCTAATCAACTCCCCTTAATATTAAGTGGCATCATCTTCACTGCAGCCCCTGTATCAACATGTTGGGAGTTAGCAAACATGGACCACCCACTTAAGTACTTGATTGCAAGAACAAGTCATAGGATTGGAATTATGTGGCAAGCAACTCATACCCTGACTCTTCAAACTCTGCCTATCTCCTACGAGGCAAAAGTCAGGAGTATGATGGGATACTGTCCACATGCCAAGAGAAGTGCAGTTGTCACAATACTCATCAACATTCAGATAAAGCAGTCTCTTTGATGATCATTCCATCTAGTAATGTCAATATTCACTTTCCCCAATGCACAGTTGCAGAAGTGTACGATCTAAAAGATGCATTGTAGCAATGTAGACAGGTTCGTATGAATATTACCTTCCAAATCTGTAACCTCCATCACCTGGAAAGTCAAGCGTGTCAGATGAATGGGAACACCATCACCATCACCTGCAGGTTCTCCTCTTAAGCACATCCTGATTTGGAACTATATCATCATATCATTGGACGGCATGGTGGCACAGTGGTTAGCACTGCTGCCTCACAGTGCCAGAGACCCGGGTTCAATTCCCACCTCAGGCAACTGTCTGTGTGGAGTTTGCACATTCTCCCAGTGTCTGCATGGGTTTCCTCCGGGTGCTCCAGTTTCCTCCCGCAGTCCAAAAATGTGCAGGTTAGGTGAATTGGCTATGCTAAATTGCCTGTAGTGTTAGGTGAAGGGGTGAATGTAGGGGAATGGGTCTGGGTGGGTTGCTCTTCGGAGGGTCAGTGTGGACTAGTTGGGCCAAAGGGCCTGTTTCCACACTAAGTAATCTAAATCTAAAGAAATTGTCACGCACCCAAAATTCTGGAACTTCTTTTGTAGCAGCACTGAGTGCTCCTCAGCTACTGTATTTCAATGCTACAGCTCATAAGCACCTTCTAAAGGGAAATTCAGGATGGGCAATAAACAATGGCCTAACCAGTGATACCCACATCTCCCAAATGACTAGAAAAAGACAGCAATGAGAATATTGCTGCGATAAATATGAATTTCCTCAAGGAGAGCAGTCTTTAAGGAGTGCAAATAAAATAAAGGAATAGCAGCTCTTTCATTCCAGTTAGTGGACAACTACTGTATGCTTTCAAAACTAAAACTGGAGGCAGCAAGTACAGGTCTGCAGGATTGAAAATGCGAAGGAGCAAGTGAGGTTTCCTTGCTTAACACACCCTGGTAAGACTGGAATTTTTCAAGATTTGGGACATGTGCAAGCTTGAAAACTTCCTCTCAAACTGTTAGGAATCTCTCCCCCGGGCATCGAAAACAATGCCCATTTCGGAAAACTCTCCCAATTATCCCCTAGCATACATGCAGAATGTGCTGAAATGTGATATACCAATTAATCAAATCTGAGTAATAGTGTTTTAGCTCCATTATCGTATTCAATGGCAATTTAGAAACAAATTCTGTGGCTATAAAGATAGCAAGCATAAAGTTTTAGGGTTGAAACTTTATTGCTGGAACAGCACAGCAGGTCAGGCAGCATCCAGGGAACAGGAGATTCGACGTTTCGGGCACAGGCCCTTCTTCAGGAATTCCTGACCTGCTGTGCTGTTCCAGCAATGAAGTTTCAACTTTGATCTCCAGCATCTGCAGACCTCACTTTCTCCTTAAAGTTTTAGGGTATTGAACAAATTCCATTCTGGGCACCTAAGTTCATTTGGCATTGTTAGAAGCTAGAGTTTCCTCAGTTCAATCTCAAAAAGTGTTCTTCATGCATCGGTGACATCTTTTCATCTCCCACAGTACTGAACCCAGTGCTACTCTGGTGTCAATTTAGTGCTATTAAGAGCAGTTTGTGATGCACATCCATTCCTATCAACATGATTAAGATCAACGCTGCTGCACAGGATCTTTGATGCAAAAGTGAGGATCCTTTCATCCCATTTGAGTCAGCATTGAACCCATAACTCTTGCATCTACCAATTCAGATGCATCAAGTCCCCCTTGGAGACAAAGTAAAAATGCACTTTATACACTTTTAAACTGAAATTTATTGAAGAAAATAACAAATATTCATTAAAACATTCGAGCACTTTGCACATCTGTTCATTATTTATAAAGCAGTTTTATTTTCAGCCTACAAAAGGACACGTTTCTTTTTCAACAGCCACAATGGAAAGAATTAAAATTTTCTTCCAAGTAATAAGGGGACTCTTCCTATAAACCAAAGTAAATAGGTACATAACATTATACCACTGCCCACATTCTATTTTCACAGTGATTCCCTTTCAAGAGATGAAGCCCAGTTCACGTTAAGCCTGAGAAACAGCTGCAAATAAGAGCAACCATTAGATCATCTCCCAGTTGAATGTACCACAGTTCTTTTCATATTAACCAAAATATTAACCCACATGAAATGATATGCCCTCGTCAGTGCTGTCATATTAAACAGTGTTTTTGTTCAATGGGGAAGAGAGTATATTTCAACTTAACATTCTACAATGTTTGGAAATCAATTAAATCCTAAAACATACTCTGATAAATACAATCTCTTGCATGAAGGGAGATCAAAATTAAAAGTACCAGAATATGGCCTAAAAAAGAATTCAACTTGTGTTTATTAGCTTTTGTTTCCCAAGATATTGAAATACCTGTGTATATCTCCAGCATTAATATTTTCCTCAGGTTTGGAGTATGAAGTTGGGTTTTTTTGACCATAAAGGAAATACATGCAGAATAGTTGATACTAGTCAACCGTATAAATCTAAATTCTGAAATTCAACTGCAGCAACAAATCTCAATGCCAATACTTTCAAAGACTGATACAGCAATGCAAAAGTTATCCCTCACAATGCAGAATTCATTTATATAAATGTAGAAAATTGACCAAACCTATTTTCAGATATTCAATGGAGATTGCACATCACCAGTAACTAAGCTTAGTCCGCCAGATTTTTTTTGGGGGGGGGGGGATCGGTTATTGAGGCCTATAATTACACTGTCATATTAAGGCATATGTGATAGCTCTTGCATTCACCACAATTCTTTACGAAATACTTTCACACTATCTAGTGCTCAGAAATATCATAAATAGGTCTTTGATAACCCCAGGAGTGCTAACATTTTGTTTTCCAACAGCTGTCTTAGATCTCCACATGCTCAGCATTAAAGCACCAAAAATGACCTGCCAATGTCCGGTGCTGGGCACATGTGTAGCAAAATAGGCTAACTAGAGCACTGTGTGCAAATAACTTATTTATATTTTTACCTATTATGTTGGTTAATGCACAGGAACTATTTTCCATTTTTAGCAGTGTCCACATCAGATACACTTTGACTAGGTATAGCACAGGTTAAATTCAAAGAAAATATATTCTATACTTTCCCAAACATGTGTCAGAACAATACCTCCCATTGCACTGTACTTTTAATTTCCCATTTCAGATATTTCAATGAAACTGTCATCTTAATGAATTCACAGTATTAAGCAGCCCACGGTTTAACAAGAACAGCACTAAGCACTGACTGCAGACCTGCTCAAATCGATATCTAGTCTGAAATTTACAGCCAACAGCAAGAACCACCTTCAATGTAAAATGAATTCAAACTCAAGTACAAGAAGTGAAAACTCAGCGAGTGCTAAACTTAATATCCCATTTCTTTCTACATTAAACTGCAAGATTTCCCCACAGAAACTTTTTTTTACATTTTTTCATCACAAAGTTTAAGAGAACATCACTGGGAGCACAGCAGACTCTTAACGTAAATTTATTTGCACTGTGAGCACTTAGCTAAGGGTTAAAGTTGAAAAGCCTTTGACTGAATGCCCAACAGTCCCACATCATTACTTGTCATTCCTGCCTACTCCACCACTCCAAAAAGTAGAATGCATTACACTCATCCTGTTAAATAGGACAACAGTCAGTGAATTATTATTATATTTTCAGTAGGCAATTTTACATTTAATATTTGGCCATTTTTAAAAACCAGACACTAGGGAGAAAATGTCATTTTTGTCAGTCTTCCCTGGAATTCCCTTCCACATAAACGAAGTGTCCTAATTCAACAGCTCAGAATATAGTGATGAAACAGCTGCAAGTGAAAAGGCTTCCAGGCATCATTGGTTCACTTCATGGATGCTCTGTAGTTGTTTTACTGTTTATAAAGGATTCAGTGCAACCCTCTGATAATACCAGCAATCCCACTGTTGAATTCATAGTACTGCCCCAGTACTCAATGTATTCTGGTCAATTCTTCAACAATTTTTATCAGATCATCTACAGTTGCTTCTCTCTTCATTCCACTTCCATCATCAATCTGAAAATAAAACAAAGTCACGTGAGTGTCTGCAACGAACAATCCAAGCAGCATTTAAGATTCTTCCCTGATAAGATGCAACTGTAGGATAATTAAGAAAGGAGTGCCGACTGCAAGGCAAGGAATACTGCAGAGCAAAAGATCCTAATCAAACAGAGCAAATCCTCAGTAAACTGTAATGTCATCTTGCTGAAACTTCTTCAAAAGGGATTAGCGAACTATTTGGCTGCAGATGAGATCATAATGCAATTGTATAACTGCAGGCTGCAAATGCATCCAAATAAAACAAAGTGAGTGCATAATCTTATTTTGAAATGATACATCTTAAATCTGTGAACTGTCATTTTTCTTCATTTTTAACCATTATATTTACATTGGGAGTTTGACAAATGTGAACTTATGTTGCGATTTCACTCTCCCACTAGTGATTGCACTGCAGTACTTTTTCCAATAAAAGTGTTATATCATGAGATCATATAATAATTTTGCATTATAAATGTGCACTAAGAGCATTTTGCTGTTCTGGGAAACTGCAAGATAAACACACCATTTCAGAGGTGGCCAGAGTAAGTCTACTATCCTCAGAAACCTGGTGTTTAACAAATGTGTTCCTTTATGTACCAGAAGTGATGGGAAACACAAGGTTTAGTGAGAGGAAGGAACTGAAGTAAATCTGTACAAATCGAGAAAAGGTGTGGGGAAAAATTGATGGATTTGAAGACTGGTAAATCCGCAGGGCTTGATCATCTAATACCGAGAATACTTATGGAAGCGGCTCCAGAAATAGTGGCTGCATTAATGGTCACCTTCCAAGATTCGAGAACAGTTCCTGTAGCTTGTAGGTTAGCTAATGTAATCCCATTACTTAAAAAGAGAGGTGGACAGAAAACAAGGAATTGTAGACCAATGAGTGACATTTGTACTGGGCAAGATGCTAAAGTCCATTCTCAAGGATTTTATAACAGAGCACTTAAAGTGGTAGAATGAGAGACAGTCAGTAGGAAGTTACAAAAGGGAGATCATGCTCGATAAATCTACTGGAATTCGAGGATGTAACTGGTAGAGTTGATTGGGGAGCCAGTGGATGTGGACTTGCAACAAATGTAAGAGATTAATATGTAAAATTAAAGCACGTAGGATTGGGAGTAGTTTAGAGAGATGAATAGAAACAAAGTGGGAATAAATGGGTCTTTTTCTGAATGGCAAGCAATGATTAGTGGGGTACATAACAGGGATTGGTACTCAGACCCCAGCTATCCACAATAGATGTTAATGATTTAGATGATGAAGCTGGAGAAGGGTGAGCTGTAAGGATGCAGCAGACAGGTTTGGATGTGTGATTTGGATAGGCTGAGTGAGAAGGAAGGGAGGAAGAGATGACCTAGGGTGTGCAGTGAGAGAGAGGGACTCACTGAAATCCTTGTAGAGGGAGGAAGAGATGACCTGGGGTGTGCAGTGAGAGAGAGACTCACTGAAATCCTTGTAGAGGGAGGAAGAGATGACCTGGGGTGTGCAGTGAAGAAGTGAAGGGCTTATGCCCGAAACGTCGATTCTCCTGTTCCTTGGATGCTACCTGACCTGCTGCGCTTTTCCAGCAACACATTTTCAGCCGTGAGTGAGAAGGAAGGCAAATGCATGGCAGATGCAGTATATTGTGAACAAATGTGAGGTCATCCACTTAATAGCAAAAATTGGGGGCAGATTATTGTTTGGATGGCTGTAAATTGAGGGGAGGAAATGTTCAATGAGACCTGGGTGTTCTTGTGCACTAGTTGCTGAAAGTAATATAGATGCAGCAAGCAATGAAGACAAACCATATGTTAGCCTTCATAGTGAAAAAAATTTGAGTACAGGAGCAAGGATGTTTTGCTGCAATTATACTGGGCACTGGTGAGGCCACACCTTGAATCTTGTGTCAGTTTTGGTCTCCTTATTTGAGGAAGATTACAGAAGGAATGTAGCAAAAGTTTACCAAATGGATTCATGGGATGCCAGAACTGATGTATCAGGAGAGATTGAATTGGTTTGGATAATATTCACTCGAGTTTAAAGTATGAGGGATGGTATCTCATAAAAAAAGCATAAAATTCTAACAAGACCAAACAGGGTAAATGCAAGGAGAATGTTCTTTATGGTGTTAAAAATCACACAACACCAGGTGATGAAGGAGCGTCACTCCGAAAGCTTGTGTGCTTCCAATTAAGTCTGTTGGACTATAACCTGGTGTTGTGTGATTTTTAACTTTGTACACCCCAGTCCAACACCGGCATCTCTGAATCATGACGTTCTTTATGGTGGGAGAGTCCAGAACCAGGGGTCATAGTTTAATGATAAGCGTAAACCTTGTAGAACTGAATGAATAAATGAACTGAATGAAAAGAATTCTCATCGAGGAATGGTGAAGTTCACCAGCACAGAAGGTGGTTAAGGCCAAATCATTACATTTCCAAGGAGGCAGATATAGCTCTTGGGGCTAAAAGGATTTGGTGGTATTGGGGATTAGGATAATGAGTTGAATGATCAGCCATGGCATACATAATGGCAGAGCAGATTCAATCGGTTGAATGGCCTACTCCTGCTCCTACGTTTTGGTTCTAATTTATTTGCTCTTGCTTTCTATGTGGCACTAGTGTTTATGCTATCATATAGAAAAGGCATTCGCAGTAATATTCTACACATACCCAGTAATTTTCCTTGTATGTTCGTATACTGTGGACTAATCTTGCAATAGCTGAAAATTGAAATATAATGAAAATCTAAACCAAATTGCTGGAAATCAAAAATAAAAGCAAAATGTTGTAAACGCTCAACAGGTCAGACAGCATCTGCAGCGAGAATCTGTTCTTAACGAAAGGACATGAACCAGCAACATTTTGTTGCCCGATATATCCTCCCCAGGATAGTGCCCTAAGCTCAACCATCTTCAGCTGCTTCAATAACCTTTCCTTTATTTTAAGGTCAGAAGTAGGGATGTTTGGCAATGACAGACAATGTTTAGCACCATTTGCAACTCTTCAGATACTGAAGCAATATTTGCAAATGCAGCTACACCTGGACAATATCCAGGCCTGGGCTGAAAAGTGACGAGTAACATTCACACCACAACCATCTCCAATAAGAGATCATATAACCACCATCCTTTGTCATTCACTGGCTTTACCATCACTGAATACCCGACTAATAGCATCCTGGGGCTTACCATTAACCAGAAACTTAACCAATTCTCAAGGACAACTAATGGCAAACAATAAACTATGATCTAGACAGTGATGCCCAGGTACTATGAGTGAATTTTTAAAAATGCACAAACAGTCATTGCAATAATAGCAGCAAATAACGCCACCTGACTCCCCAACTTGTCCACCATTCACATAGCACAGGTCAGGAGCGTGATGGAATACTCCCCACGTACAGCCACAGAGTCAGAGAGATGTTCGACGTGAAAATAGACCCTATGGTCCAATCGGTCCAACTTGTCCATGCTGACCAAATATCCTATTTGCCAGCATTTGATCCATACCCCTCTGAACCATTCCTATTCATGAACCCATCAAGATGACTGTTAAGTGTTATAATTTTACCAGCCTTCACCACTTCCTCTGGCAGCTCATTACATACACGCACCACATTCTGCTTGAAAAAGGTGCCCCTTAGGTCCCTTTTAAATCTTTCCTCTCTTGCCCTTTAGATTTAGACTCCCCTACCCCAGGAAAAACACCTTGGATATTTACCATATCCACACCCCTTATGATTTTGTAAACCTCGATAAGATTACCCCTCAGTTTTTGACACTCAGGAAAAACAGACCAACCTATTCAACCTCTCCCTGTAGCTCAAACCCTCCACCATGGCCATGATTTAGAGCTGCCAGTGTTGGACTGGGGTGGGCAAAGTTAAAAATCACAACACCAGATTACAGTCCACCAAATTTATTTGGAACACTAGCTTTCGGAGCACTGCTCCCCAATCACCTGATGATGGAGCAGCACTCTGAATGCCAGTGCTTCCAATTAAACCTGTTGGACTATAACCTGCTGTTGAGAGATTTTTTAAAAGCTTTGTCCAATCCTGGCAACATCCTTGTAAATGGATATCGGTTTGCTCACCAAGCTGGAAGTTTTGGTTTTGGTTCCAGCTCAGCGAGCAGACCTACATCCAGAACCTCAACCTGAGCTAAAAATCTTCTCAAAACTTGCTTATCCTTGTAAATCTTTTCTGAACCCTTTCAAGTTTCACAACATTTTCTGACGGCAGGAAAACCAGAATTGAAAGCAGTATTCTAGAAGTAGCCGAACTAACATTTTGTACAGCCACAACATGACCTCCCAACTCCTATACTTAATGACTTGCCTGGATAAGGGCAGTTCCAGTAACACAAGCTTGACACCATCCAATACAAGGAGAAAGTGAGGTTTGCAGACGCTGGAGATCAAAGCTGAAACTTTATTGCTGGAACAGCACAGCAGGTCAGGCAGCATCTAGGGAACAGAAGATTCGACGTTTCGGGCACATGCCCTTCTTCAGGAATGAGCAGAGAGTGTTCAGCAGGAGAAGATAAAAGGTAGGGAGGAGGGACTTGGAGGAGGGGCGTTGGAAATGTGATAGGTGGAAAGAGGTCAAGGTGAGGAGGCATTTGGATGGGTATATGAATATCAAGGGTTTGGAGGGATATGGGCTGGGTATTGGCAAGTGGGTCTAGATTAGGTTGGAATATCTGGTCAGCATGGGCGAGTTGGACTGAAGGGTCTGTTTCTGTGCTATACATCTCTATGACTGTAAAACAATTTTGATAGGTGGATAAGGGCATTGAAAATAGATCAGACATATGAAACTCTTAGAGAGACTGTTATTTTGGAGGAGTTCAAAAATTCACTTCCTGGACTAGTGTGAACTCATGTGGAAGAGCAAAGATTTAGAATTGAAACTTTATTGCTGGAACAGCACAGCAGGTTAGGCAGCATCTAGGGAACAGAAGATTCGACGTTTCGGGCACATGCCCTTCTTCAGGAATGAGCAGAGAGTGTTCAGCAGGAGTCCCTCCTCCCTACCTTTTATCTTCTCCTGCTGAACACTCTCTGCTCATTCCTGAAGAAGGGCATGTGCCCGAAACGTCGAATCTTCTGTTCCCTAGATGCTGCCTGACCTGCTGTGCTGTTCCAGCAATAAAGTTTCAGCCACCATCCAATACAAAGCAGCCCATATGACTGGAACCACATCCGCAAAAATCCACCATCAACACTCAGTAGCAACAGTGTGTATTACATAAAGTTGCACTATAGAAAGTCAAAGACTTTTAAACAACACCTTCCAAGCCAATACCATTTCCATCTAGAAGGGCAGGCAGCAGGTATATGGAAATACCACCACTTGCAAGTTCAACTCCAAGCCATTCATCACCCTGATTTGGAAAGGTATCACCATTCCTTCACTTCTGTTGAGTCAATATCCTGGAATTACCTCATTAGTGACATTTTGGGTCGACCCACAGTACATGGACTGCAGTGGTTCAAAGAGGTCATCATCACCACTTCTCAAAAGCAATTAACTAGTGGTGAGCAACAAATACTGGCCAAGACAGCAATGCCCACATCCCATGAGTGAATTAAAAAGAAACAATCCTACCCAACCTGTTGAGCATTTCCAGCATTTCCCATTTTGAATAGTGATAATTCCTTTGTGCATGTGTGGGGAACTTCACGTTACATGCAGGCACTTTTGAAGACTGGATTGTTGAGAAGTTTCTATTTGATATTTTCTAATCACCCTCTTTAGAGATGCTATTCATACCTGTAGAGCAGATGGGACTTGCATCCAGGTCTCCTTACTCAGAGGTATACTTCTATTGTAACACGAAAGCCATTAAGTTTCTATTTGATGACTGGCTTTTCGAGCAGATGAAATTGTTATGATGACATTATATTTAGGCTAAAAAGCTTTTTAATCATTTGTCGTTCACAAAGTGATGTTTACAATTAGTTCCAAAGTCATTCATTACCTGTAAGCCTGCAGCCACTTCCTGCATTTTAGGTCGACTGAGATCTAAGAAGCTCTCGATAAGGTCTCCATCTATGAAACCTGCAGCAGGTTCAGTTTTTCTCTCCGAGTGAAACGATCTCCAGGTACAAAGAAGTTATGGAAGAGTTCTTTAAAACAGCAGTTTGTTAACATAAAACAGCAAAGGCACTCCATATTAGAACTGCTTTACACAAACAACATAGATTGGATTAGAGTCAGAGTCAATGAGGTGTACAGTGTGGAAACAGACCCTTTGGTCCAACTTGTCCATGCCGACCAGACATCCCCACCCAATCTAGTCCCACCTGTCAGCACCTGGCCCATATCCCTCCAAACCCTTCCTATTCATACACCCATTCAGATGCCTTTTAAATGTTGCAATTGTACCAGCCTCCACCACTTCCTCTGGTAGCTCATTCCACACACGTACCACCCCCTACGTGAAGAAGTTGCTCCTTAAGGTTTCTTTTATATCTTTCCCCTCTCACCCTAAACCTATGCCCTTGAGTTCTGGACTCCCCCCACACCATGGAAAAGACTATTTATCCTATCCATGCCCCTCATGATTTTGTAAACCTCTATAAGGTCACCCCTCAGCCTCCGACACTCCAGGGAAAACAGCCACAGCCTATTCAACCTCCCCCATAGCTCAAATCCTCCAACCCTACCAACATCCTTGTAAATCTTTTCTGAACCCTTTCAAGTTTCACAACATCTTTCCGATAGGAAGGAGACCAGAATTGCACGCAATATTCCAACAGTGGCCTAACCAATGCCCTGGACGGCGCAACATGACCTCCCAACTCCTGTATTCAATACTCTGACCAACAAAGGAAAGCATACCAAACGCCTTCTTCACTATCCTTCCTTTTCCATCTCACACGCTGCCAGATTCCTCAATCCTGATAGTCCCTAGTGCACAATTTGATACAGGTTAGGTGAATTAGCCATGCTAAATTGCCCGTTGTGTTAAGTGGATTAGTCAGGGGTAAATCTAGGGGGGTGGGTTTCTCTTCGGAGGGTCGGTGTGGACTTGTTGGGCCGAAGGGCCTGTTTCCACAATGTAGGTAATCTAATCTAATCTAACATTTATGAGATGCTCACAAGGGGTGTTGGTAGAGGTACAACATTATGTTCAGACTGTTTTGTTGGACAGGCTGTGGAATTTCTCTTTCAAATATGTCTAAAAAGCTTTGGTGAAAACGAAAGATCCTTAGTAAAAGCACATGCCAGCCACTGTAAATTAGATTTGTAATTAATGGACTTTTTAAAAAAACATTTTGTAATTAATGCCCAAGTCTATGATTTCACAAATAATTAGATAAAAGTCTCTCTCTGAGTCTTAAATACATTTAATGAGCCAGCCTCAATAGCCCTTTCTGGTAAAGAATTCCACAGAATCACAACCCTCAAAAAAACCTCACCCCTATCTTAAGTGGGTGGTGCCCTTTTGGAGATTTTGCCACTGATATTAGACTCAAGGGACAAGCCACTTGTCCACATCTATCCTGTCAAGTCCCCTATTAACCTAACTTGCAATATGGCTGCTCCTCATTCTTCTAAATTCTAATCGTCACAGGCCTAACTCCTCAACCTCTCCTTATACTCAATATCAACCCAGTGAACCTTCTCTGGACTGCCTCCAATGCCAATATATCTTTTCTTACTTAAAGGGCCCAAAACCGTACATAATATTCCAACTATGGTCTAACTCGTGCCATGTACAGTTTTAGCAAGTTCTCCCTATTTTTATACTCCATTTCCTTTAAAATAAAGGCCAACATTCCACTTCTCATCCTTATTACCTGCTGAATTTGGATGCTCGCCTGGTGATTTCTGCATTCCTCCACGCTGTAGTTATTTTTTGCAATCTTTCTCTATTTAAAGATTATGCAGCTCCTCTATTCTTCTTGCCAAAGTGCACAATCTTAAACTAATTTTCCCCACATTACATTCCATCTGCCAATTTTTGCCCCACTCACTATCTGCAGAATGAATCATCCGCACCAGTTGCCTTCTCACCGAGTTGCGTTATCATCATACTTGCATATAGTCATTCACCTTCCTCATCAAAATCAGTAAAGCACATGATAAATAAATTGTGCCCTCAGCACTGATCCTTGTGGTATTCCACAAGTTAAAATATTTCCTTACCTCAACTCTGTCTTCTATCAGTTAGCCAATCCTCCAACCATTTTTAATATACTACCTTCAACACCATGCATTCTTATCTTAAATGCCTAACCTGTGGTATCTTACCAAATGCCAACCTTATGAAATCCAAATTATATCATACCCATTGCTTGCCTGTCCTCAATTCTACTTGCAACGTCCTGAAAGTACTGTAATAAGTTTGTCAGGCATGACTTCCTCTTTGTGAAGCAATGCTGACTCTGGTTGATCATTACCTATTTCGAAATGTTCCATTATGTAATCCTTTATAATAGATTCTAACATTTTCTCGATAACAAGACATGTGAGGCATTGTTAGGACAAAATATTTGCACTAGAGGTTGGTAGGTTTTGGGAAGTTGCCGCCTACAGGATAGTAGATTCAGGAACCACTATAATATTTTAGAAGTACGTACAGAAATACTGGAAGCACCATAGCATAAAAGGCTACAGAGCACATGCTGGAAAATGGAACCTGAGTAGATAAGTACTTGATGCCTCGGAATGGACATGATGGGCTGAAGGCAAAAGTGACTACTGCAGATGCTGGAGATCAGAGTCAAGATTAGTGGGGGTGCTGGAAAAGCAAAGCAGGTCAGGCAGCATCCGAGGAGCAGGAAAATCGATGTTTCGCGCAAAAGCCCTTTATCAGGAATGAGGCTGGGAACCTCGGGGATGGAGAGATAAATGGGAGGGGGTGGGTAGGTGCAATTGGTGGATAGAGGTGGGAGCGAAGGTGATAGATCAGAGAGAAGGGTGGAGCGGATGGATGAGAAGAAAGATTGACCGATGGGACAGGTCATGAGGACGGTGCTGAGCTAGAAGACTGGAACTGGGGTAAGGTGGGGGAGGGAAAAATGAGGAAAGTGGTGAAGTCCACATTGATGCCATGGGGTTGGAGGGTCCCAAGGCGGAAGATGAGGCGTTCTTCCTCCAGGCGTCTGGTGGTAATGGAGTGGCGATGGAGGCGGCCCAGGACCTGCATGTCCTCAGCAAGGTGGGAGGAGGAATTGAAATGTTCAGCCACGGGGCGGTGGGGTTGATTGGTGCGGGTGTTCCAGAGATGTTCTCGGAAACACTCTGCGAGTAGGGCTAAAGTACAACTCTATCAAAAAGACTAGAAAAAGTGCCTTTGATGGGTGTCAGGCAATGTACCTGCTCCATGGTTCCATGTATGGCAATTTCTCCTGAGCTTTGGGTGGTGTCAGAGGACTGCAGAATTGCAGGTGTAACACTCATGTTCAAAAGAAGGGCTGCATGGATAAACCCAGAAATTAGTCAAATTCAGAGGTGGGGAAACCTTTAGGATAAAATTAAACAGTCATATGGAAATATGTGGGTTAACGAGTAACAGTTAACAGTGAGAGCTGATGAGGGCAATGTTGTTCATGTGGTAGATGTGAACTTCCAAAATAGAATACCATGCAACAGACAGTCTGGGGGTACTTAGACAGAACAATCTGCAGTTGTTCAAGAAAGCTCAACGGCAATGAATGATGCAGAATAAATACTGACCTTGTTAACAATATCAACATCCTGAGAAAGAATAAATTCAAGCACCCTGGGAATCCTGAATCGCTGAGTTGGAACAGTTTCCACTAGAGTGAATGCGTGAAACAGATTCTGGGGACAAATGGGGAGCTGAGTATCCATTCTTGTACATTTGATAACATCAACAATCTAAAATGACCAACTGACTTCATGGAAAGGATATAATGAATGTTCGATCTTGCCCACACTTTTGATAACTTTATTCAGTCGATTTTGAACTTCCAAAAGGAAGTTGTACCAGCTCTCAGACAAGGAGGTAACCAGGCCTGTAAAACAATTAATAAGATAACCAAACTTGTGAAATAACATTGCATACATTTGAAGTTTGGTTTTAAAAAAATGAGATTGTTATATTGAACTTAACTCAAACAAAGTGGGATTATTTTTCACTGTTTCTGACTCTTCTGTCCATTTCCACTTAGATTTTTAAAAATACTTTCTCAGTTTATACACTTTTGGCCCCCTGATCTTGAGTCTGGCACAGTGACTTTCCATTTGGGAAATGACTTATATCCAGCTATTACTAAGCACGTCAGGCAATTTTTAATTCTTTTGTAGAAAAGGACTGCTGACATATCCTTGGTTGTCAATAGCACTGTAACCATAGGAATCATTGATGAGATTCTAACGTTACATATCCAGACAGTGCCCCTTCTCTCCAAAAAAAAAAGTACTAGATTGCTTCAAGACCCTGCTTGTGGGCAGTATTACATATTGTAAGTGAATACCTGTACACTAAACTTCCTTTTTATATGTGCAGGACTTGTCACTGAGTTTGTACTGCAGATGGAAACTTTGATAAATCCTATTTCAGAACTAGCCAACTTGTTACACCAGATGGAGGGCCATTTTTAAACAAATTGTTCTGCATTTAATTAAGACTTCCAATAGTGATTTGGAATGAAGAGAAAATATTTTCCAGGTTATGGGGAAAAACAGAAGAAGTTCAAACTGAGTTGCTCTCAAAATGAGCCCTGCCAAACACGACATGGCTTCCTTCTGTGCTCTAACTTTACCATTTTGTAGCCATCCCAAGAACAGGAGAAGGGACTCACTGAGCTAGAAACTTAGTGGTTAGATTTGTCACATCAGCACTGATGCTGCCTGTTGCGATCTAATCAGTATCCACACAAAACAAAATTATAGAAGTAAAAGGCCTGTACAAATATTACAAGTTATATCCCACAAAATATTACAACTCATATCCCACAATGCACTATTATCAACATATCACTGACCTGGGAACTCTTTGCTAACAAGGATAGCTGGAACGGAAATGATCAATGATTTCAAAAAGAAATTAAGAGAAACAAACTTCAAGAGTACAAGGATAAAGCAATGAGATGAATGTTATTGGACTGTTCAACAGAAAACCACGTGAACTCAGATCAAATGGCCTACTTCTCTGACAATGAGTCTATGACCCTATAGCATTCAATTGCATACTATCTTCAGTACTTCTATTAGAATATAGAATCCCTTATCCAATGTGTCCAAACAGCCATGTTTCAGAAGCAAAAGTAGTATTAATCCTTTTTAGCTTCCTGAACTGCCCAAGATAAAGAACATATACCTTCCACCATTACCCATAAGAAGTATTATTAAACTAACTGCTCATCAATATCCACCAGGAAAGTAAGCAGGTAAATCATTGCTAAAAATGAACTAGCTTTCATGTTCTTTGGTAAACTTAAAAATAAGAATTTAAGTAAGCATTTTTGCACTTTTAATTCATTCAACGTTTAAATGTACTTTAAAAATTGGCTACTTTAGTGGATAAAATTTACTATCAATTGCTACAAGACAAGGAAACAAGACTTGTTTGACAAGAATGGCCACATTATCCATGACTTAATTGGAAATAAGGCAAGACCTCTCTGTACCTGGCATCACCAATGAGGCAAAGAGGACTACTCAAACAGCAGAAGTGGAGTTGCAAAGAACAACAAGGAAAATAAAGAACCAATGGCGAATTGAGAAAACTAAGGAGCTGCAATTCCTTGCAGATGAGCACAACATCCAGGATTTCTTCGGTGCCACAGAGGCAATGTACAAGCCCAACACTTTTGGTCTTAGACTGCAGAGTAAAGTTGTCACCCTTGTGAGTGATAGATAATACATCTATCTCTGATGGAGATAATATTTCAAAAACTAAGTGATAATACAATTATCAACAAGGATGTGTATGTGTATAAGGCAATTCTCTAACCCCAAAGATGATCTTTGGCAGATGTTGAAACCTCATCCGTTAGGAACAGGAAGAATAAAAAGGCTGCAAAAGTAAACTGGGGTCCAGCAGACATTTTCAAACAGAGCAGCAGAAATTATCCAACATCCACATCAATTGTTCCTGAAAATCTAGGAAGAAGAAATTCCTGTCGATCTCAGGGATGCTAAAAGTGCCTTCACAAAAGAAGACAAGGTGGGAATTACTGAGATCTCCCTACTGTTCCAACAATGGGAAGACCATCAACCAAATCCTTGCTAGGCACCTTCTTCCAGTCTTGGAGGAAATCGTTCTAAAGGCCAGTGTGGCTTCTGAACAAACCATGGAATTACGGACATGATTTTCATTGCTCAGTAATGCCAAGAGAAATGCAGGGGCAACATCAACCACTATATGGCCTTCATCAACCTGACCAAGGCTTTTGACTGAGTCAATTGGGAATTGGTCAAAGGTCAGCTGACCAGTGAAATTCAAGGATTGCGGCACGGTTGAAAGCAAGTAATTTAATGCTCATTGTGTGCATTGTTTGCAGAGCTGTGGGTTACAGCTTTTGTGCAGAAAAACTGCAGCCTGTCATGTCCAAATGGAGCTTTAGTTAGTAGCAAGAAACAGACTGTCATTGGTTATTGACTATTAGTCTATAAATCAAAGATGTGACTCTTAATTAATAAGTCAGAGACCTTTTATAAGTGTACTAGCTACTATACCTCATGCAAGCTAGAATTGTCCAGAGTCATGACAATATAATACAAATATAGAACACCTAACCAAACAACCACAATTTCAGTCTGTATCTAATTATAGGGAATCAAGTGAATTGCAAGTTAACGCCCATTATTTGCATGCAACTGATATAACTAAGAGTCAACATTTCTCTGCATTTCAATAAAATTGCAACTTTCCAATCACATTGCTAGTTACTTCTTTGCAAATATTCAAATCAGTATTCGGAGCAGTGTTTGACTATGCAAAACATTTCCTCCAAGAAAATGGAAACAGCACCAACTCTTCTTCATTTTCTGCATCAACTTTTAACCATTCAGAATTAAATTATGACACTAGGTGAAATCAATTGTAAAAGGTTCATACTGTAAAGTTCATCCTGTGTTATCCCTCAAAATCTAAGTAAAAGGCACTATTCTATCAGACTTTCACTTTGTTAGGAAGTAAAAGTTATTTTCTACTCTAATACTCCAAGTCTGATCTCCTGTGTATTTTGTTTTACCATTGTTACGACGTGGTTAAACCCTTCTGCTAATTTAAACCCAACACACAGAGAAGCTCACCTCGCGCCACAATCTGTTAAATTTTGCGAGGCCAAGAACTATCCCAAAGGTCACTACTTAAAGTAAAATTTAACCATTTTATTCTTTAAGTCCAACAGAGAATATCAGAACCACTATTTACAACTCCTTTCTCTCAAACCTATCTTTTACCTCCCACTCGACAATATTAGTCCAAACGTATTACAGATAAGTACCTTTCAGAGGGCTATTTGGTTAGCAGTCTATACTTATTGGTGTTTTTGGCATTCTTCCCCTAACTGTTCAAAAATGTTTGGTCTTATACCCCAAAAGATCTGCTATTTAATTGGTTTGATGTCATCAAAACACTAAATTCAAATTAGATTGGATTTTGGTAACTTGGGGCATAATTTAAACTGACTGGCCAAATTCGAATTTGTCGTGTACCATGGCATCTCGGCTGCACTATTGATTTTAGTCAAATGTTACATTTTAAATTCTTTCAGCATACTGTGCCTCTCTACATCCATGCCAGTTTCCAGTCTCTCAAAAGGTACAGTCCGCATCTACACCTTCACAACAACCAATGGTCATACGTCAAATACCTTGGCCTAAACTCTTGATGCTGCTTTAACAAGTCTCTATTTGTTCTATTAACTCCATATTTTGCTCAAATGATTTGCTAAATCATTTGTGAAGCACTTTGGAATATTTAATTCCTTGAAACAAGTTACATAAATGCAAGCTTTTGTTGCTGGATTAAGCACTCTGTGCCAGAGTTTGATCTTTTCAAGCAGCCTTCAATATTCCTGTGTAAACTCACCAATCATGCCATTGACTGTACCAAACAATACCGAACCCAGTGTAGGTGTGGAAGTCTCACCAAGATTCTGCATTACCAGAGATCCATGACAGAACACATTAACAAACTCGCCAAGGTGGAACAACCCCACTTCTTGGAGGTGTTGCCTTTCTTCATCTGTTGTAGCCGCACTGAAAACAGAAACAAAGAACTATTTCTGCATGTACAATTGTATTAGCTCTCGCTTTATGGTTGAAGGTGGCAGAACTCACTGCAGATTCAGTATTCAATTGGTATTTCTGCTCTGCCCCTCGGAGAAAACATTCTCTCAGAACACTCTACATGGCGAGGAAAACATTCAACATTCAGCTGGAAGAAAAATAGGAAAGGGAAGTGACTGATGAGTTCTTGTAGGTTAGAAGCAAAACAGGCAACCAAATAAAGGAATTTTATTGAAGGCTAGGATATAGTGGCAAGTGGAATAGTTATTAATATGTAATTGAGGCAGAAGGGAATATAACCTGGCTGAAACACTTCACTCAGGTTAACCAGAAAAAGTAGCTGAGCTAAATCATCCAACTATGAGAAGCCAGTGGAAAATACTGTGACAGAGGCAAGGGGAAGCAAGAATATGGGAGATGGTATAAATGTTCTTAATTTGACGAAGGTAAAAGTTGGGAAGACTGGCTAGAAAAAGCAGATTGAAAGGTTTAATCCCATAATGGTACAGTACAAGCTCACATTCGAGTATTATGCAGAAATAGTACAAGCTGTTAAATTTCTGACAGCCAATTGGAGAAAGCCATAATTCAATCTTGACTTAATTTTAGATTTTTTCCACAAAATAAAACTGAACACATATGTAACTAACTTGACAAGCCAAGTGTCAACAAGTGGCCCTTCATTATGTTTCCACCCTGAATCAAATGGGAGGCGGGGTGGAGAGGGTGTCCCTCATTCTTAATTTGAGGGGAAGACGGATGTTTCTATTATAATTGATCTCAGTTCCCCAAAGCATGTAACATAGAAACATGTTTTTCAGGTTTATTGTCATCTTGAGGTCAGCTGAGTACAAGGAAGCATACAAGAACGTACGCTATTTTGTGGAAAGAACCTATAATTCTCTGAAATAAAAATTTCATTCTGTTCCTATGTGGCAATGTAAAAATACAAAAATGTAACAAACTTATGCAAAATAGATAATTTAGAATAAAATATGAAACTAAAAAGTATGATCAAGAAATTAACACAAAATAAATGAACGCTTTCAAGAACTGAAAAAAATTTATAGTCTTAATGAATGACAGTTTCTTGATTAGTCTTTGGTCCCAAAGCTAAACATCAGATGTAGGTTCTACTACCAACTGCTAACCCTTTCAAATTCCAATCTAACAGTTGAAGTTGAATGAGGGTCGAGTTGGAAATTCTGCCAGGTATTGGTGGAATTTCAGTGCTGGTTATAATTGCGATAAAGTGAGGACTGCAGAAGCTGGAGATCAGAGTTGAGAGTGTGGTGCTGGAAAACACAGGTCAGGCAGCATCCGAGAAGCAGGAGAATCGGCGTTTCGAGCATAAGCCCTTCACCAGGAATAATGCCTGATGAAGGGCTTATGCCCGAAATGTTGATTCTCCTGCTCCTTGGCTACTGCCTGACCTACTGTGCTTTTCCAGCACTACACTCTTTACTCTGGTTATAATTGTGCACATGTACAAGCAGTCAGCTCTTGCACCTGAACATGAAACAAGCTTGAATAACCTTTCTAAATGGAGCGGCCAAACTACATGTTTAAATTTAACTTGCAAATTTTCAAATTTGCCAAAAACACATCTTCAAATGGGTCTGAACATTTTAAAGCTGGTTGGGGATTCATCCTGCAATTGGTTACAATGTATAATAATGATTTGGATGAGGAAAATGAATGTACTACAGCCAGGTTTGTGGATGACAAAAATAGGTGGGAAGGCAAACGGTGAGGATTAGTCTCCAGGAGGATAAAACAGGTTAAGTGAGCGGGCAAAAAACTTTACAAATTGGAAAACATGAGGAATACGTTTTGACAGCAAGAGGAGGATCAAACTATTTAAATGGTTAAAGACTATATAGGGGTTTAGGTGTTCTTGTACATGAATCACAAAACGCTAGCATCCAAGTTCAGCAGGTAATTGAGAAAGTGAATGGAATTTGGCCTTTATTGAAAAGGGAATGGAATATAAAAGTAGGGAAGGGTTTGCTAAAACTGTACAAGGCACTAGGGTCAGATTACATCTGGAATACCAAGAACAGTTCTGGGTCCCTTCTCGAAGATAAACTGACCCTGGAGGCTGTCCAAAGAAGGTTCGTTAGACCAATACCAAGATTTGAAGGAGTGTCTTATGAGGAAAGGTGGAGTGGATTGGGCATGTACTCGTTAAAATAACAGAGGATGAGGGGTGACCTACTTGACAATTCGAACAGGACATGAAAGGGTAGATGTGGAAGAGTCATATCCCCCTTGTGGGATAGTCTAAGACCAGAGAGCATAGTCTCAGAATAATGGCTTGCATATTTAAGACAGAGAGGAGGGGGAATTTAATCTCCTCAAAGGTTGTGAATCTGGGGAATACTTTACCACAGAGGGTTGTTGAGGCTGGATTAGTGTATACAAGGCTGAGACAAACAGATTTTAAGTTTTAAAATCAGTGAGGGAATTGATGGTTATGGGGAAAGGCAGGAAAGTGGAGGAGGATTATCAGGTCAGGTATGATCTCATTGAATCTGCCAAGTATTGTTGGAATTTCAGTGCTGATTATAATTGAGAGAAAGTGAGGACTGCAGATGCTGGCTTAAGTGGGCTGAATGGCCTATTTCTATCAGTGTCTTCTCATCTTAAGGGTACTCATACTTGCTGTGATCATGCACCACTTGCCTGAGATTTGAGTATACTCAGCATACAACAGGCTGAATACATGCAACGATATATGGACGGTCTCTCTCAGAACCTGCTCACCTGTCTTTCTGACACACAAATAAGTTGAAAGAGTTTTCAGCACCCAGGAAGTTGTCATCATCCAGTATTTCAACAGCACTCATCCAATTAGGGTTGAAATCTCGGGCAATCTTATATAGAAAAAGCAAAATACATTTTAACATGTCTTTTAATAATATACTAATACCAAAAGGCAGACAGATACTTGTGCTGTACAATGAGATGCTTAACTCAGCCAATGCTCATTTGATGCAATCCACTATTTAATCTACTTCCAATACCGTGGACAAGATTTTAGATTAAAACAATTTCACCAACTAAGACATATATACTGGTGGTTTAACTTCCTGCTACTTCTGGAAATTCCTTATGTACAAACTGGTCATCATATTTACCCAGAAACCACAAGTATTCACACAAAGTGCTTTAAGTTAGCAGAAATATGTTTGAATATCTTAGAAACACGCTATAAAAATCTTTTGCAATGGTGAAGGCATGTTGTGGAAATTTTTTTTGTTGAAAGAGAAAAAGAATTCAGAACAATATCAGTTCAATATCTATGACCCTCTTGTATAGGAGTCACATTTTTCAAAACAATATTTTGTTTTACACTTGGGAGGACGAAAGGGAAAGGGTACAAATGATAAATATTTACGCAGATACAAAACGCTTATTTGGTTCGAGTCAAAACTTCATGATCATGAAGGTTCAGTCAGTCATAAATGATGATGGGCAATTATGGGTTCAAAGTTTCAAATATAACACAAGGGAGGGGACCCACTTACAGCTGACCACAAAAAAATTTCATTGGAAATGGGTCCTTCCTATCCTCTCTGGTGTAGACACCTCAAATTTTATATTTCAATTATATCTCCCAAACGTCCTTGGTTGCAAAATAAAACAGTCTCAACCTACTTCTTCCTTGAAGCTGAAGTTTCACACTTCTAGCAATATCCTGAAGAATCTCCTCTGCGCTCACTCTAGTGTGATCACATTGTTCCTGTAAATGTGGTAACAGAACTAAACTGCAGCACGTTATAGAGGCACTGTATTGTAACATTCCTATTCTAACCTAGTCTTGATCAATATAGTACACTTATGTTTTTGTAAACAACTCTATCTGTCCTGCTACCTTCAGGGATCTGTAGGCATGCACACCCAGATTCATACTGTTCCCTTGCACTATTATTGCATTCACTGTGTACACTAGACCTTTTTTTGGCCGAAAAAATCTGGAATTTACCAAATATCTCATGCAAAAGTTCACCCTAGTTCTTCTCAGATAACAGATCAACATTTGAGCATCAAGGCATCATCCTGTACATAAATATTACAATGAGAAAGTTTTTTTTTCCATGCTATTGTGTTCTGATGTACAATTCACACCAAATGTTTAAGATGATTCAGGTCAGAGTCAGGTAATAACCTCTGTGTGCAGCTCAGCTGCCCTATCGCACTCATGGAAGTGTCATATACCTTGTTAAACAGTGCAATTTTTCAGGATTTTAATGAACTTTTGTATTTAACACGTTTAAGATGTACCATGTAATTTAAAGGAGAAAGTGAGGAGTGCAGATGTTGGGGTGTAACAGCCAAAAAGTGTGGTGCTGGAAAAGCACAGCAGGTCAGGCAGCATCAAAGGAGCAAGACAGTCAACATTTCAGACATAAACCCTTCATCAGCGATGTGATGTAAATTGTAATTTAAAGCAATATTATATTTCTACTTCACTTTTTCTATGTATAAATAAAAGCTTACTAATTCATTTTTGTTTCTATTGACTTTGCTTGGCTAGTTGTTATGTTCAGCCTTATTTCTTATCATCAAGCACATGACCTATTTTTGTTTCATGTGCAAACTTGCACATCATTCCCCTAGATTTAGGGCAAATTTTGTTACATTTAGTATAATGCAAAAAGCAAAGGACCTAATATTGAATCTTAAAGAAAGAAAGTAACCCTGCCATCAAAACCCTTACCCTTTAGCGACCTGACAACCCAACTTTGGATGTAACCTGCTGCCACTACTACTTATATCCGATGAGTTTGCACCTTAACAGCCTACCAGTGTGATCTTGCTAGCCAGCAATGGCGGTGTCCCACAAGTGAAATAACAAAAAGCTAAATCATGTGGGCTACATCAACCAGAGTGGTGAATCAATGGAATTCAATGCCACAGAAGGCTGTGGAGGCCAAATCACTGAGTACAGGGTGATCCCCGTAACCGCAGAATCGTTTTCTGGTGTTTCAGTTAACCACGGTTTGCCCTGGGCCGAACATATTATAGAGAACCTTCCAGAACCAGGGATCAGCAGGCTGCCGGAAAGATCAATTTACTATTTAAACGAATGGGTTTGTTCCAATTCACTGTATCGGGCTTCGGTAGGTCTTAGAACATATCCCATCCAGGTATGGGAGGACTACTGTATATTTGAGATAGATAGGTTCTTGAGTATCAAGGGGATCAAGGGTTACAGGGAGAAAGCAGGAGAATGGGGTTAAGAAACGTGATCAGTCATGATTGAATGGGCAGAGCAGACTCGATGGGCTGAATGGCCTAATTTCTGCTCCTATGTCTTATCAAAAGCACTACCTTTCATTCAGCAATCTTGATACTTTCTCAGAAATGTCAAACATTATTCAGGCATGATGTTCCCTTAAATTCATGTCAGGTCAACTTAATTATCCTAAATTGATGATATCGTACTGTTCAGTATTTTTTTGCAGTAATTCACCTAGCATTGAAATTAGGCTCATTGCTTAGGCTATCCATTGCCCAATTAATAAAAAAGGTACAAAATCAGCAGTCATCTTACAACACACCTGTGGTCAAAAAGGACAATCAGAGCTTCTTTTATACCCTAAAGTAATTTAATATGGGCATGGTAATGTACCAATACTCAAATCAGATGACTGCACATGAGACTTCTGAGAGGCGCCCAGTTAGTTAGTCACAATGAAATCAAGTCAAACCTTGAAAGGGTTCAGAAAAGATTTATAAGAATGTTGTCAGGGTTGGAGGGTTTGAACGACAGAGGGGGGCTGGGGCTATTCTCCCTGGAGCATCAGAGTTTTACAAAATCATGAGGGGCATGGATAGGGTGAATAGTCAAAATCTTTTCCCCAGAGTAGGGGAGTCCAAAACTAGACAAGATAGGTTTAAAGTGAGGTGAAAGTCTTAAAAGGAATTGAAGGTGCAACTTCTTCCTTGCAGAGCGTGGTGCGTGTACAGAATGAGCTGCCAGAGGAAGTGGAAGAAGCTGGTACAATTATATTTAAAAGGCATCTGGATAGCTATATGAATAGGAAAAAGTGAGCACTGCAGATGCTGGAGATCAGAGTCGAAGACTGTAGTGTTGGAAAAGCACAGCCGGTCAGGCAGCATCCGAGGAGCAGGAGAATCGACATCGACTCTCCTGCTCCTCAGATGCTGCTGGACCGGATGTACCTTTCCAGCACCACACTCTTGAACTGGGTATGTGAATAGGAAGGGTTTAGAGGGATATGGGCCAAATGGTGGGAAGTGGGGCTAAATTAGTTCTGGATATCTGGTCAGCATAGATGAGTTGGACAGGAGGATCTGTTTCCATGCCATACAGCTCTACGGCTTTATAACAGTTAGGGAATCAAAAGTGGTTTTAGCATCCTTGGATTAGGGAAGGTGGGCAAAAATAATTTTAGCAAATCATCCCACCTTTTATCAATGACCTTTCATTCAAAAAAGTGTGAATACAGATTTTAAGTGAGGATAAGTCCATTTGCTAATAGAGGAGTGCACACCACAATATTTCTGGACCTGTACATTATTGACCAACATGTGTTAGCTCTTTCTCAGCAGAAAACTGGGAAAAAAAAACAAAAAATGTAATATAAACTCAAGCTGCACTATACCTCTTCAAAATTCCCTTCCATTGGTTTATAGGCAAGCAGCAGCACTGAACGCATTAAGTCTCCTACTAAGATAAAGTCTCCCTTTGTTTTCAGATAGAGGGCCATGATATTATTGTAGTGATTGCACTCTGTGCGTAGCTCTTTTTCAGCTGTCCATTCATATAATCGCACCTATAGTGAAAATAATCCTGTTACTTTTTCATATCTTGCATACAATTCAGTGTGAATACATCAAGATTTGGTCCCATCTACCTGATACAAAAAAAGCACCGAGACAAATGATGAGAAAAAGCAGTTACTAGGATTTTAGTACGTGATAACGAATGTGAAATTTTACTCAACATCTACTTGTATTAAAAACATCCAGCTAATCTGTGAAGAACATTAATTACATGAAGTACATAAACTTACTATCAGCACTGACCTTTCTCATTATATTAGTACTGTCAAAAAGTTAAGGTTCAGTTTTCACGCAGGATTTAAAATTTTTTCCCACAACTTAGAGGTAAAAAATTCTGTCAAGGTCCTGCACTACATTTTTCAGTCAGCCAATTGCAACAACAGGTCATTCATCCACTGCTGTTTGGTAAGTGCTACTGGTGCAGATACTTGTCGCATTTACCTAGTCATTGCACTCAATTGCATAGAAGAGATTACGGAACAATGCCCCTGCCAATGACGAGAGCTGTTTCAGCATACAGCAAGTGATAAATGCAAGAATGTATTTTTATTTACTCAGGTGCACTGAGCTGCGTAATTCCTAACCTATATACGTACAAGTGTTATGAACTTTGAGAGATACATATCAATTTTAGAAAACCAATTTCGAATAGTTGCACACTTAGACTCAATAGGTTAAATTATTGACTCCATTCTCATATTGTGAAATGTAAGTGGGGTGGCAGAATTGGCTGTGACTGGTTAGTATGCAATCAGAAACCAAGTGGAACTGAGGTTTGAAATCTTCCTCCAGCCCAAGGAGAGAGATTTAAACAAAATATTAAAAAATACAGACAAACAACTCAAAGTTGTAGACCTTCCTGCATCAAAGAAAAATGGTTACTGAGAGATTAGGTGCAGCTACAGAAGCTCCATTTGAAGCTGAAGAACAAAGAAAGAAATTTTGAACCAATTTACATGCCAATTGTTAACAGGGAAAAAGGTCTATTTTTCCACTAGAACAACAGCCTGTATCACTGACCAACTTACATTCAATGAAAGACCATTTTGAACAGTCAGACTTCATGCTACCCCAGCAAAGAAATATTCTGAAAATCATATGGACTCAAGTACCGTGCTATTGATGCTTGCTAGCAACTTGCCATTGAACTCCACCATAGAATACACGGCACCTTTTACTTCTTTCTCTGCTATTGTCTGAAGCTTGCCTGTTGAATGAAACAATATGTTAGCTAAAATATCATCTCTGATCTTTGAAAATGAAGTGCATTCATAAGGGTGTAGGGTATCCTGGAAAAGTAGTGATTAGTAAATACCCTGAACTAATCGGCTGAACAAATAATCTTCTAACTGTTCCAGCTGTATCACATCTATTCTAATTGTATTTGAGAAGGGATGGAAGAGACAGGCAATAATATAAAATCTACTGCTATGTCAAAAATAGGGATTAAAAAAATACAGTTCCACAAAAACCTGGAAACAGATCCAGATTAGTTCTGCATTATTCCTAAATCTGCATAGTTGAAAGCATGGGGAAGTAATTATGGGCCATTATTTCTCAGGAACAGGTCAGGAAAGAGAATAAGTCAGTATTATTTAGTAATATTACTACAGGAACTCTATGGATTTCACTGCCATAGAATTTGATAGTTCAGGAGCACTTAGTCATGATGTAGGAAGAATACTTAGGTCAGAAGCAATCCCATTGCTTCTCACAGACTAATGCCATAATCTTCATGTTTCGGAGAGAAGGGGCTTGGGAACCTGAAGAAAAATACATGTAGTTGGACTTGTCAGAAACAACACAAGAGAAAGAAATCAATACTTGACTTACCATCAGAGTACTGGAATACTATAATACGTCCTTGTTTTGGTTCTGCTTCTTCAGGATATACCATTGCTGTACCTACAATGAAGTAAGTATTGGGATCTTTGCCCAACTTGCAGGACACAATACTTAGTGCATATTCATTCTGCAGGAACTGATGAGCATGAAGAACTGGAAAGGGGAACAAAGTAAGTGTCATAATCTCGAAGGCAATCTGAACACAACCTGGCTAAACAAAACTCTATGCAGATTAAAACACCGGAGATTTTAAAAAAAAGTTTGTGCAAGACAGGATAAGGAGTCTTGGTACTATAATTGGCATAAATTGCTGGTGTACAGAGAAAATAAAATTCATGTTTCCAATGACTATGCACTGATGCCTGCTGAAAAGTCTAAATGTAGTTCAGTGGCAACTGGAGCAACGTTTGCTGCTAACAGTCTTCCACAGTGCCGATTAACTGACATGTCTAGAATAAAGATAGCAGGACAATGTGCACAATTCTTTTATTTTGTCTTTGTCTCCCCATGCTACGTTTTCAGAGTAAAGCATGACTTTGACGTAGTAGACTCACAGTCACAGAAGTCTACTGCACAGAAAAGTCATTCAGCCCATTGAGTCTGTGGCAATCAAAACACCTACTGAACTATTCTAACTCCACTTTGTACTTGGCCCTTAGACTTGAATGCGCATCTAAATAAACAAACATTGAGGGTTTCTGCCTCAATCACTCTTACTATCCATCAGTTCCAGATTCCTGCTTCCCTCAGTGAAAACAACAATGTTTCCCTGTAACCCCTCTAACCTTCTGCCACACACTGAAACCTATGCTCCCTGGTCAGGATGGAGAGAAGTTCTTTCCTGTTTACAATATCTATGCCGTTCAATTTTGTATACATCTCAATCGTGTCCCACCTCAGTCTTCTCTGTTCAAAGGAAACAACCCTATTCAATCTCTCTTCATAATTAAAACTCTCCAGCCAACCAGTTGTAACTGTGCAATGAAGTCACCTGATCACAATATCTCCAAGAGACATAGTTGTATAAAATTCCAAGCAAACAAACCTTAAATTAACAAGTCAATGTGCGAAAATAAATTCTACATGAAACATGAAGACCAAATGAGTTTCACCTTGACACACCCATACACCATTATTATTAGAGGTTAGGCAAGTAAGGTGTTCGACAAGGTTCCCCATGGGACACTGGTTAGCAAGGTTAGATCTCATGGAATACAGGGAGAACTAGCTATTTGGATACAGAACAAGTTCAAAGATAGAAGACAGAGGGTGGTGGTGGAGGGTTGTTTTTCAGACTAAATGCCTGTGACCAGTGGAGTGCCACAAGGATCAGTGCTGGGTCCTCTACTTTTTGTCATTTATATAAATGATTTGTATGTGAGCATAAAAAGGTACAGTTAGCAAGTTTGCAGATGACACCAAAATTGGAGGTGTAGTGGACCGCAAAGAAGGTTACCTCAGATTATAACGGGATCTTGATCAGATGGGCCAATGGGCTGAGAAGTGGCAGATGCCGAGTATAATTCAGTATAAATGTGAGGTGCTGTATTTTGGGAAAGCAAATCTCAGGACTTATTCACTTAATGGCAAGGTCCTCGGGAGTGTTGCTGAACAAAGAGACCTTGGAGTGCAGGTTCATAGTTCCTTGAAAGTGGAGTCACAGGTAGATAGGATAATGAAGGCGGTGTTTGGTATGCTTTCCGTTATTGGTCAGAGTATTGAGTACAGGAGTTGGGAGGTCATGTTGCAGCTGTACAGGACATTGGTTAGGCCACTGCTGGAATATTGCGTGCAATTCTGGGTCTCCTTCCTATTGGAAAGATGTTGTGAAACTTGAAAGCGTTGAGAAAATATTTACAAGGATGTTGCCAGGGTTAGAGGATTTGAGCTGTAGGGAGAGACTGAACAGGCTGGGGCTGTTTTCCCTGGAGCGTCTGAGGGGTGATCTTATAGAGGTTTACAAAATTATGAGGGGCATGGATACGATAAAAGACAGTCTCTTTCCTGGGGTGGGGAGTCCAAAACTAGAGGGCATAGGTTTAGGGTGAGAGGGAAAAGATATAAAAGGGACATAAGGGGCAACTTTTTCAGGCAGAGGGTGGTACGTGTATGGAATGAGCTGCCAGAGGAAGTGGTGGAGGCTGGTATGGTACAATTGCAACAGTTAAAAGGCATTTGGATGGGTATATGATAGGAAGGGTTTGGATGGATATGGGCCGGGTGATTCCAGATTGGGTTGGGATATCCGGTCGGCATGGATCGAAGGATCTGTTTCCGTGCTATACATCTCTATGATCTAATTTTCTAGCTATTGCATTATCTATGGCAAAGTAGGATTTTCTCAGGTTTTCTGCCATCCTGCAAGAAAGAAGCAATTCTTTACTGTGGTTCCCAAACAGCTGTAGAAAGATAGTTTTCAAAAAACATGACCAAAACAATTTTCCAAACTTGAACATTCTAGAATTAATGGACTAAACTAAATGGAATATTGGCCAGCAGGCTAATAAGTCATAGACTTAGCAGTACAAATGCAAAATGTATTTCTCTGATCAATGGCACTCCAGAATGCCTAGCAAGTATCAACTCCCTGAAATAAATCTACCAAAGTTTCATAACTAAGGTTCTAGACAAAGAAATATAGAAAAAAAACAGCAAAACAAAGACATTTGCTGGGTAATAGATAAGTTCTAGACACATTCAAAATTAATAAAGAGAAGCAATATGTCATAATAAAATTCAATGAAGTTATGTTACAGTTTGATAGATACCTACACTCAAGCAATCATTTGCCATTTTTGGGAAAGGGGTAACTTAGGTTGTTAGTGTCCTTTAGCATTAAATGTTACTGCATTACAACAGTGATAACACTGAAAATAAGCTAACTGGTTATGAACTGACAATATCAGGTCATCTGAAAGCAAGACTGCTGTAGAAATTTTCTTTCTTTCTTTTGGTGACCACATTAACAGAGCAGCAGGACAAGGTTAATTCAACTATCTTGGCTGATATCTGAGCGGCACAGTGGTTAGCACAGCTGCCTTACAGCCACTTGGGTTCAATTCCACCCTCGTGCGACTGTGGGGAGCTTGCACATTCTCATGCTTGCATGGGTTTCCTCCAGGTGCTCCAGTTCAAAAATGCACAGGTTAGCTGGATTGGCTATGCTAAATTGCCACAGTGCCCAGGGACATGTAGGTTTAGTGGATTAGCCATAGTAAATGTAGGATTACATGGGTCTGGGTGGGATGCTCTTTGAGGATCAATGTAGACTTGATGGTTCAAATGGCCTGCTTCCACACTATGATCCATTCATTAACACTAACTCTTTTTTTGATCAGTTAGTTCATATTTAGTGCAAATACAAAATAAATATTCTGCTAGAAATCTAAATCAAAAAAAACTAGAAATACTTGGTAAGTTACTCAACATGTGAAAAGTAGTAAAGTTAAGAAATTTTACAGTTGAAACAGCAAATCAGTTTTCCTCACGTTTTATTTCAAATCCAATTTCTTAAAAATACTTTTTATTCCTACCAACTGCCAAATCATGAAACACAAGAAATAACTGGCTCTACAAGATGTTACAGTATACTTAGTGAAGAAATAGTCCATTGGAATTGCCACTTAATGAAGAAATAGTCTATTGGAATTGCCAGTAATTTCTGCTTGTATCAGCAGCTTGAAATGAAGTTAAAGACAACAGGAGTGGTAAAGCATTTGTTGGCAGGTGGAAAGATGCTTGGTGAAACATGGTGAATCTCTTGATAATTGCTAACACTATTTGAGAGCTAATATTTACCTTCAAATGTATGTTGATCTATGATTAGTAGATTGTGGACCTCCACTTCATCCCCAAATGAGCTCTCATGCTGTGAAGTACTACTTGGGAAAAGCTTACTGGAGCTAACACTGGTAGAAAGAGCCTAAGAGAACAAGGAAGAGTTCAATAAAACAATGAAGCAGCAACACAGGGTATAGCAGCATAGAGATCTTTGCTATCTGTAACATAATCATTATACATTTATAGGAGTGCTTTTTAATGGTGGCATTCATTATACCCCTATGACTTACGACCCACTTGGCACCTTTGGGTACTAAACATGCCTTCATATTTCTCTTTTCCTTGCTCGACAGTTAATGGAAGTAAGAAAAGTTAATTAACAGGTGATGGCTACCTCAGTTTCTATTAAGTAAGGCTACTTAAACATAAACATGTAATGCATCCATTGGTCCAACATTTTTATTTTTCACATTCCTCCAGGGATATCACCTGACAGTGGTTCAATGATATACAATAGGTGTTCTTCTTTGGAGAACCACGGGATTAGACCTGTGTTTCAGGTTTGATCTCCTTGCAACTATGTTTTCATAACGGCTATGAGATTACTAATTTACCTTGACTTGCACCGTCCATTGTCTACCTTATTCTGAATGCTTCATGCATTAAGATGGAAAAGTTTGTTCTATCCTCAAATTCCCCTACATTTTTAATAGATCCTTGGTACAATATGACATAGATACATTCTATCTCTTTTATGATAATCAACCCATCACGAACCAACAACAGTACCTTATCCTTTAGCTTAATTTTCTAAGGGTACATTGAATCCAGCACCCCACAATTTAGTTTGAAGCCTAATGTACAGCCCTAGTTAGGCAATTTGCCTGGACCCTGGTCCAAATATGATTCAAATGGGGCCTGTCTCATTAGAATAGTTCTCTCTTTTACTGAGTACTGGTGCCAACGTCCTATCAATTTGTACTAGTTTCTCCCATCAATCTTTGACCAAATTTCATTTAATTTTTGTTGACAATTAACTCATGGCTCACTAAAATAGAGATCATCTTTTGGGTTTTGCTTTATAATTCAACCCCCATATGCTCATATTTCCTCAGCAGAACCTCCTTCCTTGTTCTATCTATATCACTGATAGCTATGTGAGCACAACAAATGGATCTTTCCCTTCCTATTCCTTTGCAATCCAGATGAAATATCCTGAAACTATGCACCAAACAGGAAACATGGCCTTCAGCAATCTCGATCTGGCCACAAGAATCTCTACTCCCTTGACTATACTACCCCTGATTACAACTATATTTCTCCTTTCTCCCTATCTTGAATGGCTCACTGTACCATGGCACTATAGTTCATTTGCTCATCCTTCATATTGCCTCTGCTGCCATCCACACAGGGAGCAAGAATCTCAAACCTGTTAGATAAGTTCAGAACAGAGCTCCTGCAGTACTACCCCCTGGATCCCTCTACTTGCCCCACCAACAGTAACATTCTCCTGCTCCTGACTACTGACCAAATTCAAGATACTTAATCTGAGAGGTGTGACTGCCTCCTGAAACACAGCAGCCAGGTAACCCAGCACTCTGATGTGTCTGATCGAAGCTCACACTCCAGCTCAACAACTCTGAGCCAAACTTCCACAAGTAACTAACACTTGCTACAGATGTAGTCACTGTGAGCTGCAATGGGATCCACCAGCTCCCACATAATGCAGCTACAACAGATTTCCTAGCCTGCACCTCTACTTAGTCCTTCATTTTTTAAAAGAATTTCTTACTGGTCTTTAAGTTTGTAACCTGTAATATTTCTATTTACATTCAATCTGAAAGTTTGCTTATAATTGATGATCATATTCGCAGCAATTACCAATGAACTTACGGTTTTCCTGTGACATCACTTTTAGCTTTGTGTTGGGCCCCTGATACTGGCCTTCAAATTATCCTGTTAAAAAGACCTTACAAACTATGAACCAAAAAAAAAGCATCTCTTCCTCTCTGCACTGAATTCCCACGTTGCTCCAAAATCTCAGAATGGTTTAGAATGGTGAAAAACGTTTAGGTTCAGCTTCTAGCTGTCACAACACAGCTAACATATTCCCAGAAATGGTGTTGTCTTGCAACATTTGAATCCATGCTTGGTCCTTTCTTTTCCTCAAATACATAATTTCATGCATATACAATTCAATATATATATGCAGATACAAAACTCAAAGATCAGTGGCACAGACAGAGACTGCAAGTAAATTACATCACTCCCTTAAACCATTCCATGCTTTTTGATTGCCACTTCGACACCAACTTGTGGATGGGACATAATGTTCACAGTTCGAACACTGGGAAGATCACAGCCTTTGTCAGAAAGCATCTTACTTCTGCAGTTAGAATCATAGAAACCTGACAGTGTGGAATCAAGTATACACCAACCCTCCAAAGAGCATCCCACCCAGACCCATTGTCCTCCCACCCCCATTTCATCCTTATTCCCTGTTATTCTGCATTTCCCAAGACTAATCTATGCAATCTACACATCTCCGAACACTATAGACAATTTAGCATGGCCATTCCGCCTAATCTACACATCTTTGGACTGTGGGAAGAAACCACAGCACCCAAAGGAAACCTATGCAGACACGGGGAGAACGTGCAAACTCCATGTAGACAGTCACCCAAGGGTGGAATCAAACCCATGTCGCTGGTGCTTTCAGGCTAACCACTGAGCCACCGTGCTGCCCATCATTGTTGCCTCCATCATTTTTCCTGGGTGTTCATCTGGCTAAACCAAATGCACACAAATTGTCACATTCACTTTGTTCCAGTGTCTTATGTCAAAGCCTGTGCCATTTCAAATACTTAGAATCCTTATTTCTAGCTCCGCAACATTCTATTGCCCCATAACCCCCATGTTACTTCCTTTAAACATAGAAACTTTTACCAATACTGTTCAAACTCATGCCTTTATCCCTCCAGTGTTCTGTCAATCTTTTTACAAACTGCTAATCAAATTTGTGTTGCCCACATCTTGCCCTATACTAAACACGAATCAACCATCTTCTGGGTAGGTTGCACTTCGTTGGGTCGGTGTGGACTTGTTGGGCCGAAGGACCTGTTTCCACACTGTAAAGTAATGTAATCTAATCTTCCTAACCTTAATTGATTGAGAATACACCTTGGTCTTGTCCAATAGAAACCTCTGAGCACAAGTGCATAAATTTGTACAAATTTCATTTTCTAGCATTGCAACTCTAACTGCTTGCATGTCTTCCACTCCTGCTTTAGTGAATCTGTTTTGATTCTCTTCTTTGGGATCCCATCTGCAGTTTTAATTTAGTAGAACTTAACGTTGATTTTGCCAGACCCTTTTCTAAAAGCATGATATCTCTTTGCTCCTTGGCTCGTTTCCATCTCTGAACAACAGATTCATTTCTTTGCATTAAATATTTCAAAGCATATCTGTTTTGCAAAGGATGTACATGATATTACCTGAGTGCTAGCACTTGGTCTCAGGACAGTGGTACCTCCACTGGGGTCCAACACTTCTATTCTGCTGCTAACCAGACCAAAGCACTGAGAGGCCTCTTGGTAACAAATTCTTCTGCAGAACAAGAAAACAAAATATAAAGACAAAGCACCAAATAAACATCAAAGAAAATTTCAGTGCAAACCTTATTTAAATGCCTCTTTCCACCTCTGCTCATAACATCCCTTAAATACAGTTAATACATAACAGCAATATAAGGCTATTTCCATCTTTTTTGGTCAATTTTATTTTTACAATATTTTCTTTGACAACACCTTCACCACCACGCTCAGTATAAGCAAAGCAGAACAAAATCATAACCAACTCTTTTTCTTTTCAAATTAAAGTAACCATAATCATAGACCAGACAATCTAAAACATGGGTAAGCAAAACAAAGTTGCCATGGTCAAAGTTCCCCTTATTTGGTGTTAGCAGGTTACAAGAGGCCACAGCTTGGACAACCAGACTGTTTGAGCACAGTACAGAAAGCTAAATGCCTCTTACCCAGGCATGACAGTCAGACTTGAACTAAAAATATTCCACTTCACAGCACAAAAGACCCCACCACTACTCAGTAATGAGCACAAAAATTCACACTCAAATCACAAAAATAGTAAATGAATTCCAGTAATTAGTTAATGACTATGATAAGACCATAAGACATAGGAGTGGAAGTAAGGCCATTCAGCCCATCGAGTCCACTCCGCCATTCAATCATGGCTGATGGGCATTTCAACTCCACTTACCCGCATTCTCCCTGTAGCCCTTAATTACTTGTGACATCAAGAATTTATCAATCTCTGCCTTGAAGACATTTAGCATCCCGGCCTCCACTGCACTCTGCGGCAATGAATTCCACAGGCCCACCACTCTCTGGCTGAAGAAATGTCTCCGCATTTCTGTTCTAAATTTAGCCCCTCTAATTCTAAGGCTGTGTCCACGGGTCCTAGTCTCCTCGCCTAACGGAAACAACTTCCTACCGTCCACCTTTTCCAAGCCATGTATTATCTTGTAAGTTTCTATTAAATCTCCTCTTAATCTTCTAAACTCCAATGAATACAATCCCAGGATCCTCAGCCGTTCCTCATATGTTAGACCTACCATTCCAGGGATCATCTGTGAGAATCTCCGCTGGACACGCTCCAGTGTCAGTATGTCCTTCCTGAGGTGTGGGGACCAAAACTGGACACAGTACTCCAAATGGGATCTAACCAGAGCTTTATAAAGTCTCAGTAGCACAACGGTGCTTTTATATTCCAACCCTCTTGAGATAAATGACAACATTGCATTTGCTTTCTTAATCACGGACTCAACCTGCATGTTTACTTTTAAGAGAATCCTCGACAAGCACTCCCAGATCCCTTTGTACTTTGATATTTGGTACTGCATCATAAATACTCAATTTTTGTTCTGATAAATTAAATTACATTACATTACAAGTGTTTAACTGAATTGTTTTGTAACTTGTCAGTTGTGATCCTGCATCAACAAGTTACAAACTTGATTATTCTTTTAGTTACACAGGCTATTCTCAAGTACATAAAACAAAATACTGTGGATGCTGGAAATCTGAAATGATGGCAAAAAATGCTGGAGAGATTCAGCGGGGCTGGTTGTGGTGTCGAGAGAAACAGAGTTTACATTTCAAGTCCATGATCTCTCTTCTTCCGAACTAGTGGGCGGCACGGTGGCACAGTGGTTAGCACTGCTGCCTCGCAGCGCCAGAGACCCGGGTTCAATTCCCGCCTCAGGCGACTGACTGTGTGGAGTTTGCACATTCTCCCCGTGTCTGCGTGGGTTTCCTCCGGGTGCTCCGGTTTCCTCCCACACTCCAAAGATGTGCAAGTCAGGTGAATTGGCCATGCTAAATTGCCCGTAGTGTTAGGTAAAGGGGTAAATGTAGGGGTATGGGTGGGTTACGCTTCGGCGGGTCGGTGTGGACTTGTTGGGCTGAAGGGCCTGTTTCCACACTGTAAGTAATCTAATCTAATCTATCCACAATCATAGCTACTAGACTGGCACTTGTGCTGCAGTGGTGGTGGCCCTACTCTGGGTGAGAGGGTCAGCATCAAGTTTCATCTTGTTGAGAAATTTATAACAACATTTCTGAACAGGTTAATTACAAAAATTTCCACTAGATAAAAAAAAATTATGAAATGCGGCTGAGAAGAAAATCTGAAAACATCAGAAATATTTAGCAGAAGTGTAAACCTCCTTTTTTCTGAAGTGCTGGTGCATTTTTAATCTTTTGTCTTTATTCTGCAAATGTGCACTGTTCATCAAAATGGTTTGAATACATATTGCTAGAGTAAAGATCTTTCTATTCCCATTAATCCAGAGAAAGTTCTATTGAAGCTGTAGATTTTGTTTCTACTTGCAAAGGCTATGAATCCAGACAGTATGTTGCCTGGATTTGACTTGTTAGGATCATTTTATTTAACTGAAACCTAAGTATACATTGCTGCAAATTTGGCCTTAACAACAAAACAAAAGCTGATTACGCAACAGAAACAAAGATAAAATAGAATAAATCAAACTATTTACATATAATACAATGATCAAAGATTTCAAATCACATGGTAAAATGCAAAATTGCATCTGTTCCATCTGTACCCTTCACAGCACTCAACTCCAGAGAGAATTCTCTTCTCAATCACTTCTATAGATCAATTGAACTGTTGCTTTCAATTTCTGGTCTTGAGAATATGACAAATCTCTTCCTTGAATGTTTGCACAACTGAGGTTACACTTTCTCAGCTTCAGACTGACATTTCTGGTCTGGAAAGTTCAAATTAAATTCCTGACACTAAAGCAACCCATTTCTAAATCAGTTCGAACCTTTCTTTGTGAGAAACTGTCAAACACATTAACTTCCACTAAGATGACTGAAAAATTGCCAAAGGCTTTCCAAATAATGAGCATTTTACTTGAGCCAAAAAAAAATCTGATCATCCTAACTGAAAGTCGAAAGCATTTCATACATTTACCACTAATCCAAAATCCAAACTCAAACCAAATTATGTTAAAAATATATATAAAATCACACTTATTACAATTGATACATTATCTTCAGTTCAGTGCCTGCCATTTGTGTGTCACTTCTCTCTCCTCTGCTTTTAGCCAGGCTAGTCTTTGCAGAGCCAGAGGCATCACCTGCTTCTCACTCCAAAGAAGATTGAATGATAATTAATGTGTGAAAGCAGGAAATTGCAAAGCAGCCTTCATACATGTAGCAGGCCATTCCGACACACGGTAGAGTTTGCAGCACAAATCAAACCTGTCCCACTTTTTCACAGAAGCCACTAAATAGCAAAAACAAAATCAGATTCTGGGTGAATTTTATCTCCCTAGCCTGAGATGTTGAAATCAATTGTCGCAGACTGTAACTAAATGCAATACTCCAAGTACTGTTCAAGTACAGTGAGGTAAAGGCAAAGAAATTGGGCAAGCAAACAGAAAAAAAAAATTAGCTGCAAAGATGAAGGAAAGTGCCAAATACCAATACATTAAGAACATGAGGATGACATGCGTAGATACAGATGATGTCGCCAGGCTTCTGAATGAATATCTTATCTCTGACTTTACAAAGGAGAATTTAAACATTCCAGTTCAAGACGAATGTGGAATATTAGATAAAACAAGCACAATGACAATGAATTTACTTGGGGAATGAACTTTCAGGAATGAGGCTGTTAAAACGAATCCAGGAAGAAATAAAGGGTGTTCTGAAGATCACTTTGCAGGCAAGGTACCAGAGGACTAAAGGTTGATGACTGTTGTACCACTACGCAGAAGGATGCAAGGGATCATCGAACTAACTACAGCTTAGTCAGTTTGACCTCAGTAGTCAGAAAATTACAAGAATCAAAGTTAACTGCTAATTGGAAAGACATGGATTAATGGAAATACGGTTTTACCAAGGGGCGATCACATGTTACTAACTTAAATGAATTTTTTGAGGCAGTAATGAGCATTGATCAGAGTAGAACAGTGATGTTTTCTATTTTCATCTTTCTAGGGCATTTCACAAGGTCCTGCATGACTGAGCTAACATTTCAAATCCGGTGCCTCTTCATCAGAACTGGACTCAAAATGTGAGAAGAACGCAGATGCTGCCAGATCTAAACTTCACAGAAATTTCTGTTTTTGTTTCAGATCTTGTTTTTAAAAATCCTATTCGACAGATTGTTCAAAAAAAGTAAAACCCACTGGGTTACAGAGCCATGTGGCAAGTTGGCTTCAAAATTGGCTCAGGTGACAAAGGATCCTGGTAGAAAAATGTTTTTGCAAAAACAACAGTTTTCAACAGTATCACACAGAGATGAGAGTTTTTTTTTGCTGTTTGAGGCATATATTACTGATTAATACTTAATAGGAAGCAGGATTGGGGAATACATTGACAATACAAAACTTGGTCTTATCACTGATGGCGAAGAGGATGGCTGTCAACTGCATGATAATATCAATGGTTTGGTGTTCTTGATGGAAAAATGGCAAAAGAGAATTCAACTTAGAGTAGTGCAAGTAGTGGATTTGGGGACAGCAAACAACGCAAGGAAATATATAACAGGAAAATATTGAGAGAAAAAGGGAGCAAATGAGAGACATTAGAATGCATGTCCGAAGTTCCCTACAACTGGCACGACAAATAAAGAAAAGAAATGTGGATCATTAAATGACACATTTAAAAAAAAAAGCATGCAATCCTGGAATTAAACAAGGTACTGGCTACACCACAGCTGGTGTTGCATACAAATTTGTGATCCCTGCATAATATAAAAAGCACATAATTGTACAAAGATGTGAGGAAAGATTGCATAGCCACTGAATTGGCATTAAAAATTGGTGGCTAGTTTATTCAGCCATTGCACATGGTTTGAATGCCTTCTGTGTTGTAATATTTATCACGTCTTTTGTTTACAATGAGTAAAAATGAACCTGGCTTACTGAACTGCTGCCGAGAGCAGTCCTGGACATCGATGGGAGCCCAGGTACCGTCTCCAAATGACTGACCACTCGCCCTCTCACTCTCTCTCCTCACACTTTCCCTGGAGTTCTACACAGGGGTGTATCCTAAACACCCCCTTCCTCAGATATTCTCTCCAATGTTGTCCTGTACAGGGCAAGGGGGAACCGGTCAAAAAGTTGCACGCCACATGCCTTATTTGGAGACTCACCCCACAAAGGCAGCAGCAGTCTTACGGTTGGTGTCCAGTTTGGCTGCCCCTGAGAGGGGGTGGGGGCAGATGGGGACTCACGGGGGCTGGGGGACTGGCTGGTTTGAACAGGGGGCAGGCGCAGGGTTGGTGGGATGGACGGGAGGACGGGGTTGGAGGGCAGACAGGGGAGGAAAAAAAAAAAAATTCGGGGGCTCGCACGCAGTGTGCTGCTGCCTAGTCTCCTGAATGGGGACCAGACTTAACAGAAAACTCCAAGCCCCAGAGGAGGGGCATTGAATCAATTGACCAAATAATCTATCCGAAATAAATAGTGCCCACCCATCTCATTCAAATAAGCGAGGTTCCTCTGTATATAGTGTTTGCATAGTGGACTGATTAGAGAAAACTGAATTCTTTGAAAAACTTTGTCAAAACTGAGGTCAGGTGAAGGAATTAACCTTACCTGTAGGCATTGGTTGCGATTTCCATACTAAATACAGCTGTACACAGCACTATGCAGTTTATTTCTCCAAAAGAGAACCTCAATGCTTCTACACTTTACTATTTTATGAAAGCCTTTTAATCTCTTCAAATCTAGGTCAACATCTTTATGTAGATCATTCAAAGCAAAGGTGTAGATAAAACAATGGTTACTTTCAAATACACTTTGTAACTGACTTGTTCATTGAAACAGTACAGATACATAATTACTGTTAAAAAGAATATAAATGAACAAACTGAGTGACATACAGATTTATAACACTTAAGACTACAACTAACTAAACAATTTATAACAATGTTGAGAGTGGCTAGTAGCCGACCACACAAATAGGAGCCATTTCTTGTGAACAGTTTGATTATGAGTAACAGAATCACATACTCACATTCAGTTGGAAACCAACATAGCCATAGGTATTAATCATACCATGGCTTGATTAGTGGCTTCTGACTTTTTACTCCAGCCACATCAGTACAATTTATAAAAGGTGTTACAAACAGCACCTGGATTAGATACTTCAGACAAATCTTCTGAACAACAGACTGGTAGAATTCCCTGTAACATGAGGACTTGGGACCAAAAAATGTAGCTTGGGATCCTGTTGAGCTGAGTTGGGAGTTACAACATAACTGAAGCAGAGATCAGAGATCTCCAAGTATATATGCCAAAGGCCCTCAACAAAATTAATAGTTGGCCCTTTTGTGCAACAGCCTAAATTGGCTTGAGTGCCATTAGTAACTATGACCAGAGGAAACCAGGTGATGTAACTGCCATTTGCCAACCAAAATGCTTTAACTGAAACAATCTGCAGCCATCCAATTTGTATATCACTTGACAATTTGCATCAATATTTTGAGTATCAAAAACAAATAGCTAAACAAAAGATAAATCACAAACAAATTGAAATTTTTGCATAATATCCCACTAATGTGCGCAGATGTCAAAGAAAAGGGAAACCAAAGCTATGTGCACAAAGATGTGCCACAGTTACGAATGAACTCCTGACACATAATCCAAAGTTGAATTAAAAAAAGGTATAAATGCTGGAAATCCAAACATTAAAGAATCAAGCTTCAAACTGACTCCATGGTATAAAAATTGTACGAGTTGGGAGAATGTGTTTTATCCACTCACCCCAAATTAAATTGAGGGATTTTCAAGGCTTAATTTAACATCAATTGAGACAGAGAATCTATTCATGCAGTTGAGTACTCAGCATGATCTTAGTGGATCCACTCCACTAAGAGACGCAACTGGTTTGTAAGCTAGCTTAGTGCTAAAACAGGATTTTTCAGTTATGCCCTGCAGCGCAATCTGCACAATTGCATACACATACAATATTTGATACAAGACACAGGCAACATCTTGGAACGCTTTCATATATGACTCCAATGACAAACATTGTAAATGAGGAACACTTACTTTGGAGATTCATTAAGGGGAACTGTTCGGATGTGTAGTTTCTGAATTTCATCAATAGTTCCTATAGTTAAAGTGCTGTTGTTGGCCAAGGCCAAGCTGTTAGATAGAGGAATAACACAAAAACCGACAGCAATTAGTGTTTTAATGAAAATGAAAGAGATCATAATTTGTAAATTGATGCAAGGAAAGGAATCAATCTTTTTAGTGTTTCTAACCTCTAGAGACTGTAAAGTCACCACCAACCTGTCAGGGTATCCCTCAGAGTTAAGAGGACACATGTAGTTCACTTCCTTGAGGTTAACATTTGAGAAAACAAGCTTGTGATTGCTGCTATAGATGACAGTGGGGCGGTCTGAACAAGCAAAAACATTCGTGGTAGACAAAGATCTGAAGGTTCGTAAGACTGTTGGCTGGGTCCCCAGTGTAACTTTCTTACGATCACTCAGCAAACCTAATTTAAAAATACAAGGAAAACAATTAGGTTATTGCCATCAGTTATAGATGTATAATTAAAATAAATTGTTCTCTTAGTTCTCCCTCTTCCAATTTTTCTTCCTCTGCTGAATTCAGTTTATAATTGAGTACAGTTGCTGAGGCTTATGATATTCTTTGGCATTATTCAAACAATCATTCTTCAGTGCTATGTTATGAAGATGTGGATGTACTTTGAGAGTTAAAAGCAGCAGAACCACCGGACACTGCACCAAGTGTTCTCAATAAGGCAACAATGTAACACTTGGTCGAACAACTCGATTAGCTTATTGCTCGGAGACAAAAACAAATTCGAATTCAGCCAATCAGTTTAAATTATACTCAAAAATATCAAACTCCAAATCAGTTTAAATTGAGTAAATTGACATCTCAAAAGCCAATGACATAATCCAATGCTTTGGGGGTGTAAGACTGAGGAAAATTGAACCGTTGAGAGGAGATCTGTCAAGCCCAGCATGTAAACAGACTTCCTGAAAAATGGCTCTCTTAAAAGGTACCTTTTCGACCAGTAACCTGTGACGAAGAAATTCCTAAGATGAAAAGAAGTCACAGGAAGATCGGAATAGAAGAACGAAAGCTGCCTGGCTTTGAGATAAGTGTGGCTTTGTAAACCTTAATTGGGAGTTTTATCGGACTACTATTATAGAAGGGAAGGTAACAGATAGGTTAGAGTAAGGAATGGTAAACAGTTGTTAATTATTCTCTATTATACTTTAAGAAATAAAGTTGTTAATTTTTTACTTTGAATACTCCTTGGCCATTCTAATTTTTACAGATTACTGCACGGAATAAATCTTTTCTGTGTTGCTGGTTTTAAATTAAGCAGTCGGGTTTACCCTGTGTCAGAACAGCTAGCAGACTACTTGGTTGTGGAATGGTTGCTATCAAATCTGATCACATCTGTGCTTTTTTAGCAGAGATCCGAACAGTGTGATCAGAAATCATTCTGAGGAAGGATCCAAAACAATTTCTCTCCTTAGATGCTGCCAGGCCTGCCGAGCTTACCCAGCAATTTGTTTTTTGATCAAAAACCAGACTTTTTTCCTCAGTTGTCCATTCTCAGTAACTTAATTTAGCACACCTATTATGCTATGGAGCTCAGTTCAGCCAAGTCAGAGATCAGAAGTAAAACCAGAGACTTTCCAAATGTGCATCAGAAGTTCCAACATTTAGTTATGTGTCCAAGCATTGAGTCTGTGGTATTTTGACTAGTTTATGTGACACATACTCAAATGAAGATGATGATCACTGCAGGGAACAGACCACTTAGAAACATCTTCCATTATAAAAACAGAAATCGCTGAAGAAATTTTGCATATCTGGCAGCATTTGTGCAAAGAGAAACAGCTGACACTGATTGCAACATGGTTCCTGAATTTTGTTTGGCAGCTGTCAAGGAGGAGAAAGGCACAAGAGAGGAGAAGGTGCAAGAGGGGTAAAGATAATTGCATCTCAATATGTTAGCGAAATAGGATTTTAAATGTGCACATGAACAGAAACTCACCTACATTGTTTAATTTGGCTGCTAACAGGAAAATGGGATAAATAATATTGTGACTGCTGCATTACAAAAACTGAGGTGATTCGAAAATGGCTCAAACAATGACCATAAACACTAGGTAAGTGCCAAGGCAGAGAACCAGGACAAGCAGCAGATTGTGATCATGATGTTACCTGAAAGGTGAAATTAAGCATTCAGAGACACAAAGACTTGCTGTGAGAGCCAAGTTAATGAACAAGTGACAAGTCTCAGAGTCATCAGATACCATTCAGGATGGGGAACAAAAGTTGGTGCATCAGTGATGAAATTTAGGTGGGAGTCAGTAATCCGCTCTAGGATGGATGGGCAAATAAAATTCTAAAACAACTTCAAAACTACAAATATCTGAGACCTACCTAATCCACACAGCTGTTGTCAAAAGCAAAGTGAGGACACTTTGCAATGTTGCTCATGAAATAGAGCCAATATAATAAGAACAAATAAAAGGTTGATTTTGAGTTATACTGATAACTTACCATTTGTTTAATGTATTAAACAGTAACACAGATGTTAAACAATGGATAAAACAATTGCAACTCTAATTACAGACACAAGTACACTCGAGACGATCTTTTACACTTTTTTCTGAGGAGCCTAACACCAAAATTTTCAATGCACTTTGAAATGGGTACAGTATAGCTGGTGAAATGAAAGTTGAGCATGCATGCATCAATGCGGCAAGCACAACTTAATATTGGGTTGTTTTTCAATTTTCATTCCTCAGAGTTGCATAGCCCATTTTGCCCATTGTACCCGTGGATACTTTGAACATTGGGGTAGTTATCCAATCAGTCTTGCACTTCTGCTTCTCCCACCACTTCCCCAAATCCTGAAATCTTTATTTCTACCCTCCTCAAATCTGTTACTTTCCTTAGGCAGACCCTTAGGATCAAGGATGGCATTCTCTCACTCCATTTCAAAGGCTCTGAGCTGTTTGGCAAGTTCAATAAATGTTTTACTCTGATCCTCCTCACTGTTTAGATACTTAAAAATAACTTGCCAACTTTGAAGTTAAGTCCTATATACCCAAGTCCAGGTAATATAAGTTTACCAAAAGTAATAATGATTCCTCCACTGATGCCTCTTGGCAAGCAGCTTTTTTCCAGTCTGAAAATAAACCATTTTATCATTATTCTTCCTTAGCTAGCCTATTGCAGCCACAGCAGAGTATATTTAAGACGGAGATAAATAGGTTTTGATTGTAAAGGGGATCAAGGATTAGGGGGCAAAAGCAGTGGAGAACAGGACTAAGAAACTTATCAGCCATTACTGAATGGCAGAACAGACTTTATGGGCTGAATGGCCTAATTTCTGTTTCAATGTCTGATGGTCTTCACCCAACTCAGGTCAAGTTTGCTAATGAATGCTTCAACTCAAGTAGACACTTCACTCTGAACAATACTATCACACCTTGGTAAAACAAGATTAGGATCTCAAGATATAACAAAACCTATTATTACTATACCTGTTTCGATTTCAAGTCCAAAATAAAAGAGAGCACCATCACCGAGAGCACACAGCAAGTAATGGCTGCCTTCAAATGTTGTCATTAAAATGGAACGTGGAATTATCTCTGCAAAAATGATCATGGCAGAAAATTGAGAAGGAGGGTGTGACATTTTAAAAGACAACCAACAGTAGATGACAAACATTTATAAGTACACCAAGCAGAAAAACATACATTTTAACATTAAACCAAAAATGAAGTTCAACATACAGTTCTCGCACGCCACTCTACTCCACTCCCCAAAGTTGGGACTTTGTTTACTACTTCACTTATTTTCAATACTATAACAGCAATATACTATGCACAAATGAAATGAAAGGCAGATGAACAATAGAGACATTACTTGTATTCTTGAATGGAATGACAGGATATTTCTGCATGTACAAAAGCCAAATCAATAATAAAGTTTTATTTTGACCTTTCTCATAGACAGAAATCCAAGAATAAAAATGCATTCAAAGATAATATACAAGATTATCCAAGACGTTATTGCTACAATCATATTTTGGAAATAGACTGCATAGAGTTCCCTCAAGAAACAATTTCTATTAAGCATGAGACTATTATTACTATCCACTCAGCAAAACTCAACAATGGACACTTAATTTTCTGAGTAGTTATAAATCTCTTATGGCATTCTTCCCACCCATGGGAGTTAGAGGTTTTGCTGATGTCTCTCTTCCCAAACCTTCTCAAAACTAGACACGTGAATCAGCATGTATGATTAAAATAAATATTTCCACTCAACTAAAGCACTGGTTTCATAAAGATTGACCTTGCCAAATAGTAAGGTAGTCTTAATTTAAAAGACAGCAAAGTTTCAAATATTTCCACTTTCCCTTGATTTCTTCATGAGGTATCAAAATGCAACAATTCATTTCAATGGATTTTGATGTATAATGAATAACAAATAATTAACTCTTTAAGACCATAGACTATTAAAAGCTCAACAATCCAGCTGTACTGCAAACTATACTGCCGCTCTCTTACCTCCACCAAGCATTTCTTTATGCAGGGTTTCAAATGATGGTAGCTTGAGGATCCGAGCTGAAATATCTGTCCAAAGCCCAACAGAGCATAGGGGTGACATACTAGTACCCTCAGCCAATGGAGTGATGTCTAGGCAAGCAACCTCATGCTCCATCTCTATAAAGCTAGGTGGGATTTTAAAACGGCAGTTAGTCAATTTCTACTGTTGTCTCTCAAAGAGTGCTCTAAACTTAAGATATAGTCAGAAAAATTATTTTTTTTAAATGGAGATAAATTGTATTGGTTTAGGTTTTCTGACAAATTGAGCTCTCATTTGAAGAGCCCCTTTGTTCTTCCACACAGATTTACCTTGACACTAACGAGGATCACCAGAACACATGAAACTGCAAATTCCAAAACAAAGCAGACCACCCATCTCACCCAAATGAGCACATTAACCACAGAAGAGCAAGGAGTGCAATTCTGCTCATACTTTCCCTTCAAAGTTATCCCATTAAAGCACGTAATGAGGTTCTACTTTCTTCCTTAAAGTTGGATGCTTCAAGTTAATACAACCCATTCAGTAACATGTTATGGATTGAAAGTGAAGAGGGTGACTGAGTTTGGGGAATTGAAGCAGTGTGAAATTGGGCTACACGATGTGCTTATAACAATTGGGCTTATAACTTGAAATGTTGATTTAAATTAAGATTAGACTTAAAGAATGAAAGTCTGTACTTATTGTCAGTGATTTATACAAGTTTACATCACATGCTGAAGAGACACTCCAAGCCTTGTCTGTTAAGTGCTTTATAACGGCCTCAGACTATGAAAAGGGCTCTGTAATGTCAGTAAATTCTTTAATGGGTATGGGATATAGCACAAAACTATCCTCTATGATAATCTGCCACTAACTGGCAACTTTTGAGAAGATTTGTAGCTCAGGTTGAGGTTCAGGTTGTAAGTTTGCTCGCTGAGCTGGAAGGTTTCAGACATTTCATCACCATGCTAGGTAACATCAGTGAGCCTCCGTTGAAGCACTGGTGTTCTGTCCCGCTTTCTATTTGTGTGGCTTTGTCTATTAAAGGTGGGTGATATCATTTCTGGTTCTTTTTCGCAGAGGTTTGTAAATCCAAATTGATGCGTTTATTGATGGACTTTGAGTTTGAATGCCAGGCCTCTAGAAATTCCCACTCGCAGATACCAATACTTACCAACAGGTGGCAATAGACCCAACTCCACAGCTAGAAAACTGTGCCACAACCTAATTGAAGAAACTTCATAAATCAGAAAAAGTTAACAAAACAGATCTCCAAAAAATGAAACTGGATGGAGACAACACACCCCACTTCCACAAACTACCTACACAAACTAGACCCCCTCCACTCCACCCCCCCCAGACCCGTGGTTACGTTACCTGGAACACCGACACAGACTAGCTAAGGAGCTCCACCGAAAACTGAAATACCTAGCAAAAGATTCATGACACTCCATTCATCCACTCAAGAATTCCTGGACACCAAGATAGAAGAGGACGAAATAATGGTCTCCTTTGACCTAACAACCCTATTCACATCAATTACTGTCAGCCTGGCTAAAGAAACTCTGACCACACTATTAGAGGAACCAATGACACAAAACACCAGACAGCACTAATTTCATCAGCAAGGACAATATCCTCAATCTCGTAGATCTGTGCCTCACCACCCACTTCACCTTCAATGCCAACATCTACAAGCAAATGGAACACCAATATCAGGATTCTTAGCAGAAGCAGCAATGCAGAGACTCAAACCAACAGTCCTCCCTATTAACCAACATGAATTGTGGGTCCGCAATGTGGATGACACCTTTGTCATCACAAAATGGAACAAATTAGAGGAAACCTACATCATGAAGAATATCCTTACTGGCATAAAATTCACAAAAGAGAACAGACTCCCCTTTATCACAGTGGAGCAAACAGCTAATGGCGAACTTCAAATCAATGTTAACAGGGAAGCAACACAGATACTACAGGAGCAATCATGCCAACACCCACAAATGGAGCAGCATCAGGACATTACTTAAATAGGCAACAACACACTATAGCACCCAGGAACTACGAGCAGTGTATTCAAGAAGAACAGGTACTCTATAAATATAAATCTGCCGATTCCTAAAGAACAAACCCAAACAAGCAGACAATGCACCAAGAAACTCTAGCCACATTACCATACAAAGATATCTCTGAAATGACTACCAGACTGCTTCAATACCTTGGCATCATGGTAGCTCACAAACCTACCAACACAACAACTGATGTACCTAAAGGATCCTATACAAACAACCAACAAAACAAAGGTTATTTACAAAATACCACGCAAGGACTATAACAAACACTACATCAGACAAGCAGAAAATCAGCCACCAGGATACACAAAACCAACAAGCCACCAAACGACATGAACCACTACCATGATTATCCTTACATACAGACGAGGAAGGGTCACTCTGACTGGGACAACACATCCATCCTAGGACAGGCTAAACAGAGACACGCACAGAAATTCCTCGAAGCCTCATGGAACTCCATCAATAAACACATCGATTTGGACCCCATTTATCAACCTCCGAGAAAAAGAGCCAGAAATAATATCACCCACCTTAAGAGACCAAGACACAAACAGAAAGTAGGACACAACACCAGCACTTCACTGAAGGCTCACAGATGTTACTTAGCATGGTGATTAAACATCTGAAAACAAACCTGCCAGCTCAGCGAGCAAACTTACAACCTCAATGAACTGGCAAATTTAAATTGATGCATTACAAAATAACTGGTGTACAATAGAAAGTCAATAGGCACCATTACAACGGGTCGATTACCTGATTTGTCTGAGCTCTTTCGGGTGAATCTCCAGGTAGTACAATACCCGGCCCACTGCTACCACAACTTGGCTGTTATTACAGGATGCAACACTGATATTCTTTCCGTTTGGCTCCTTCCACTCACTAACCAGTGATTTGGGTTCTTGACTGACCAGTCGCACCGAACCAGATGTTATCTGCATAGTTTTAACAATTATTAGCACGTGAAAGGCACTAAACTTCACTTAAAATGTTAGAACTCCATTTTGAAAATAATATGTGGACCGTACATATGGGATACAAGTCAATAACTCCACCTCAGATACAATAAAACTACCATTCATAATACAAAAGATTTTGAAGATGAAGAAAGACCCAAAGGGCAAAGTTTTGTCACAAAGCACTGGATTGGAATAATATTTGCATTACATTAGAGTTTTAAATTTCTAAGTCAAAAATCACAACACCCAGGTTATAGTCCAACAGGTTTATTTGGAACCACTAGCTTTCGGAGCGCTACTCCTTCATCAGGTGATTGTGGAGAATAAGAGATTGTAAGACACAGAATTTATAGCAAAAGTTTACAATGTGATGTAACTGAAATTATATATTGAAAAAGACCCGGATTATTTGTTAAATCTCTCATCTTTTAGAATGACCATGTTTGTTTCAGTTCTTTCATATGTAAATCACAAAACTTTTTTTATAAACAAGTTACATTCTCAAGTGCATTTTAACAGTGGGCTGCACAGTGGCAAGCACTGATGCCTCACAGCGCAAGAGACCCGGGTTCAATTCCCACCTCAGGCGGCTGTCTGTGTGAAGTTTGCACATTCCCCCAGTGTCTGCGTGGGTTTCCTCCCACAGTCCAAAAATGTGGTTAGGTGAACAGGCCATGCTAAATTGCCCGTAGTTTTAGGTGAAAGGGTAAATATAGGGGAATGGGTCTGGGTGGGTTGCGCTTCGGCGGGTTGGTGTGGACTTGTTGGGCCGAAGAGCCTGTTTCCACATTAAGTAATCTAATTGGTGTCACATCGACCCAGATAAGGTATTGAAGGTCTTAATTCCCTGTCAGGCTGTCTATGCCACAATGGTCAGACCGATTCTAATCTAAAAAACAGATTTACAGAATCTTACGTGGATTCATGCAGTTTTTGAGCAAAGTAAAAAGCAATTCTGCATGTACAAATACACCCCACAAACTTATATGTGCATGCGTGTATATATGGGTTTCTAAGCATTTAATTTCCCAGTGGTGTTTCAGCATTAATGGCAAACCTATCGATGGAATTTTGGGCATTTATAATTTACTATTTTCTAATAGAAGAGTTAAAGAGGAAATGTATTGATATTGATTTAGGTCTTAGTAATGACGCTTTGTAGTATCAAACTTTGTAAAATCACACAGCCAACAACAGACTGACAACACTAGATGCAATCAAACTGGCAAAATTTCACATTTTAAAGACAGCCAAAATAACATTATATTCAGGCCAACTGGACAACTTTATTAAGCAGGGCTATCAATTAGGCAAAAGAAAAATTAAGTACCTTATAAGCTAAACTGATGAAAAGGAAGCCAACTTGTCTAAGTCTTGCTGCATTCAAGTACTGCTTCTTCAGCAGTAATTTCAAATGGAGTCAAAAATTACACAATTATCAAACAGTACACTAATTCCTGCAATTAAGGAAAAGTAACTAAGTGTCTGAGGGTAACTGGGCTTAGGTAGCAATCGACAAATTCTTGTAATGATTGGCTTCAACGAATCACAACCATTTTATTTGGTGTTGGTGTGATTCCAATCAGATTTCACCTGATCTGAGGAAGGGTCACTGAACCTGAAACATTATCTGATTCCTCTCCAGATGCTGCAAGACCTGCTGAGCCTTTCTAGCAATTTCTGTTTTTCTTTTGCCTGATCACCAACGCCTTTAGCTTTACTCGTGCACCCTCTTGCTACACATTGGTCAAATACTACCTTGACTCGTACTTCTCTAATATAAGACTATGCTCGTATTTGTATTAAGGTTGGTGAGGACTATAGTTGAGCAAGATGGCAAAAATCAAGCTATGCAGTGAGTATATAATTGGTGGCTAAGGTACATTTGTTGGCATTGTTGATCGTGCCCCCTCATTTTGTTCATAGCAGGGAATAGGCTTATTGGGCAATTATTGGCTGGTTTAAATTTGTCCTGCTCATGGGGCAGCAGAGATCTCTCAAGTTTTCGATATACTCTCTTTTTTTAAAAAACAGTTGTTCTGAGAAGGCCTCATCCAAATTAGGATTAGGAAAATAAATTAGAATAAGATAGAAAGAAATTCTAACTGTATGGCAGATTTAACATTTAATTATATTTACTTGTTAACACAATCTGTTACATGAATAATAGAATTTCAAATGCTGAATGACAACACTTCTTCCTTTAGATGTCTGATAGTGTTCACTGCAAGTTAGAAAATGGGGGTACAGATGTACAGGAACCAAAGATATAATATGTTCCCCTACTTGAGAGAAAGTCACATCAAACATATCTCTCACCTGAATGAGCTGCTGATGAGCCACATTTCCACAATAGAAGGTCTGTTGGTCATCAACGAAGCCTGGCATTTCAGTCTCTTCTACCTCCTCCCCATTGAGCATCAGCACACTACAATAACAATACACAGCAGTTAGTGAAAACTTATGCTGAATCAGCTTCAGCCAAATTTGTTTAGGAGTTTTTCTTTATTCAGTTGGCTTACTACTACTCAGATTCCAGGATAGGCTGGAGATCATTTTCAGTGGAACCCTCCATTCAAGTACACCAAATCAGAAAAGATGTTTGGGTTTGTGAAATGCATAAGAATCATCCACTGCCATCCCAAAACAATGAAAGAGAGCATGGACCCACTGATCACACAAATTTAACTCAAATACAGGACATCTTATTTTTACTAAAATATGGTCTAACTCAGCCACCCAGTAGCTACAAACTTCCAGTTACTTTATCAGACAGTTGTAATCCCATTTGTACTGTTCCAAGAAATTATTTGCACAGTAGGCGTTTGACAAAGTTCCTCATGGGAGAATGGCTAGCAAGGTGAGATCACATGGAATAAGGGAGGGCTAGCAAGGTGAGATCACATGGAATAAGGGAGGGCTAGCCAGCTGGGTACAGAACTGGCTTGAAAGTAAACAAAAGACGGTGGTGGTGGTGGTGGTGGAGCATTGCTTTTCAGACTGGAGGCCTGTGACCAGTAGTGTGCCACAAGGATCAGTGCTGGGTCCACTGCTTTTTGTCATTAATACAAATAATTTGGGTGTGAATATAGGAGGTATAGTTAGTAAATTTGCACATGACACCAAAATTGGAGGGATAGCAAACAGAGTTACCTCAGACTACAATGGGATCTTGATCAGATGGGCCAATGGTCCAAGGAGTGGCAGATGGAGTTTAATTGAGATAAATGTGAGGAACTGCATTATGGTAAGGCAAATCAGGGCAGGACCTATAACCTCAATGGTAAGGTCCTGGGAAGTGCTGTTGAACAAAGAAACTTTGGAGTGCAGGTTCATAGTTCCTTAAAAGTGGAATCTTAGGTACATAGAATAGTGAAAGAGGCATTTGATACGCTTTACATTATTGATCAGAGCATTGGATATAGGATTTGGGAGGTCATGTTGCAGCTGTACAGGACATTGATTAGGTCACTTTTGGAATACTGAACGCAATTCTGGTCTCCCTCCTATAGGATGGATGTTGTGAAACTGAAAGGGTTCAGAAAAGATTTACAAGGATGTTGCCAGGGTTGGAGGGTTTGAGCTACAGGGCTGAATATGCTGGGGCTGTTTTCCCTGGGGCATTTTGGCCAAGGGGTGACCTTATAGAGGTTTATAAAATCATGAGGGGCATGGATAGGGTAAATAGGTAAGGTGTTTTCCCTGGGGTGAGGGCAGAACTAAAGGGCATAGGTTTAGGGTGAGAGGGATAAGATATAAAAGGGACCTAAGGGGCAATTTTTTCCACGCAGAGGGTGCTGTCTGTATGGAATGAACTGCCAGAGGAAGTGATGGAGGCTGCTACAAGTACAACATTTAAAAGGCATTGGGTGGGTATATAAATAGTAAAGGTTTAGAGGGCTATGGGCCAAGTCCTGGCAAATGGGACTAGATTAACTCTGGATATCTGGTCAGCATGGATGAGTTGGACCAAAGGGTCTGTTTCTATGCTGTACATCTCTATGACTTTAAATAGATAGAAAAGCAGAAGACAAACAAGGAGCTAATCTATTTCAGCCATGTGCTTTCAGCAACCGAGAACCAGCTAAAGTGCTTTTTCACCACACGAAGTGTGTACTAAGTGCAAAAGAATGTGGACAAAAGGGATAACTAAAAAGGGCAATTATAAAATATATTAACTTTTGAAAATTGATGCAATTCCCATAAGGATTGATAACTTCTAAAATGACATTTGAATTCTTAATCACAGATTTGAAGGAACTGCTTTCAATTTTTGAAGTGTTAAGGCTTTTAATAAAGCAGACTAAAAGCAATGTTAACTCAACATTGAGCAGAAGGCAATTAAGATTGTAAATGCCAAAAAAGGTAAGCCTTATTACTATCATCAAACAATTGGCAATCTAGTGTTGAATACACCATTTCTAAAATGCTCTACACAGAATTACATTGGTTAAAAGGGCACAGTCCAAATTCATACGCTGCTTTCAACTTGTTTACATCTCACCATTGCATTGGTTTGTAAGCAACCATTCAAAGGCATTTAGTTTTTGGCTTCATCTGGCAAGAACATGGATAATTTCTCTACCTTGGCCTTTAGATAAATCTACTTGAGTCTTGAGAAAAATAGGGTCAACTGCTTCAACCGGAAACTGTCCTTGCTTCTGCACTTTGCCTGGTAGTTTAAAGTCAGCAAGCTCCTGTCAGTTGACTGCTCAAGCTGCAGTCTTTTGTCCTTCGGAGGAAATCTCTCCTTTTTCTCTCTCCCAAAGAATACGTAGAGGCTGAAAGTCTGTCCAGTTAGTTCTGCTGCTCTTCCAGGTGTGTGTTGCGAATTGCTTTTGGACAGTGCCATGCTACTGTCGCCACACTGACAGAACTGCATCAAGCCATCTAAGATTTGTTGTTGGACAGAAATCAAATTAAATCTCCTATTTCACATGACACCATCTTCCCTTGAATAAAACAGACAGCCTAAAACAATAATCATCTTATAAAACCTTGCACTGGTCACTCAATACAGAGACCAACTATCTGAGGAAAAAGAAACTCAACAGGCCAATAAGTATTTTTTTCTTTCATATCTTAGAAGAATTACAACCAATTTTTAACCTTTGAAACATCAAATTTGAAAAATAATTTTGTCCACTTTTTAGAGAGTCATGGAGTACTAGGAATTTTCAAAATGTATGTTTGATTACTGTTTTGCTTTTGTACAAAATGTAAAAACATTGAGAAATAAACTGGAGCTTGACTGACATTAAGCTGTTATTGAACCATTTAAGCTTCTTTGGAAATTTGTGCAGCGCTGGCGAGTGTCAACTACATTCAATAAATTACCACTAATGAGACAGACTCCTCTCACTTACAGCTTTTAACATTGGACCAAACCTTCCACTCTCAAATTCCCGAAAGATAAACATCACTTCTGTGACTAACCACTATCATGTTTTACATTATTTGATAGTGTTAAAAATTTGAAAGCAGAAGTCACTGAGCAAAATAAGAAAGCACAAAAGTTAGAAAACAGCTCCTTACCGAGTCTGTCCAACAAATGAGAGAACCAACATATCATCAGTGTCACGAGTGGAATCAGAACGCAATGGCCACAGACCTAAGGACAGAACAACCAGGAAATGAAGAAAAACGTGCACTGTACAATGCATGTCAAAAATGCCTCCCAAACAATAAATAGAACATTAAGTTTGCACACAGCCTAGTCTGTTTATGCAACAAGTAACCAGCTATAAGAAAGATCACAATCAGTCTTAGGACATCATTTCAATGACCAGAGTTTGAAAATCATGTTGAGTGTTTCAGTACTCAAATCTGAAGTTACAAAAGTACTTGTTTTTCCATTTTGAAATTAAACCAAGACAAGATGGTGCCCATACCATCCTGAAATAATACCATGAGATCTTTCATGCTTACTGAACAACTAAAACAACTAAAACCAAGCTTCAACTCAACATCTAATATGACAAACAGCACTTCCAAAAACACAACACTTCCTCTGACTCGTCTAGAATCAAGAAAGTACAACTGTCAAAACTTTATGCAATCTGAAAAATAGGAGGACACAAATCCACTTTTACTAATTTTTACTCAAATAAATTACTACCTGATGATATATGCAAATAAGCTTTGGTACCTTAAACATCCATCTTCATGCGTGAACCTCAGCATGATTTTACAACTGGTAACAGGAATTGTATCATTGAACATTACTTAATTCTGGCAATGCACATTGCAAAATCTTTAAAAATTTGGTTTCAAAACTCCTAAATGATCACTTAAAGCTAAGTGGAGAATGACATCTTCTCTATTTAATCAGTTAAAGAACTTCCCTGCAAACTGTTTCAAAGGAAAAAGTGCATCAGATGTTGTGGTACTATGCCTGACAGAGCAAAGTACTGCACCCTCAATTTGAGCCCCACAATCTGCAAAATGAGCAGGTACAATAGTTGAGTGAAAATATTGGCCTGAAATGTACTTCAGAAAGTGATGGAAAGTATCCAAGCCAATTGTTCACAATATAGATCTTAAGTAATCATAGGTATGTCAGACCATGTGAAGCCACAATCTAAACTGACTCTGCACCTTCTGAGAAAAAGGAAAAAAAAAATTCAAAATTATCAAACACCTCCAAGTCATGTGTCACCAAGCTGTTCACAAAGCTTGAACAGTCTCAGTTAAAACAAGTGATGGTTGATGACTTGATAGTTCATAATCTGAGTACATACCTTTAATACCAGGAAGATCAATGCTAGCGTGCTCATGGATCCCAATTCCATTCCGAATTATTCTCAGAGAGCCTTCCTTAAATGCTCCTGAACAAGTAACCAGCTATAAGAAAGATCACAATCAGTCTTAGGACATCATTTCAATAGCCAGAGTTTGAAAATCATGTTGAGTGTTTCAGTATTCAAATTTGAAGTTGCAAAGATACTTGTTTTTCCATTTTCTAATTAAAAATAAAAATGTTTTTCTCCCCCTCCTCACCTGGCTGTGGAGTACTCCCATGGACACTTCCTACATTCTTATCATATTGTGGTCACGCTTCATATTTGAATCTGGGTAGTGATCTCCAAGTTATTTAACCATGAACGAGATAAACCCTTGCCTTCATCTGATGTCCACATATATGGACATGATGCATGGATCAGAAATTATTTTCTCAAATATTTAAATCACATTTAGCTGACTAACTAGCTACTTAAAAATAACTTCACTTCCACAGAAGTATGTCTTCTTTTGTTGTTTCCCTAAAGACTTAACTGTCTCCCTCCCTATCCCAGGGCAGAGATCAATTGTTGTTGCCTGCCTGCCAACCCTGTTCCAGCATGACCTACATGTGCCCGTTATCAGTGAGGTCAGCTGCTTCATTTTGTCTAATAACTTAATACAATGGATTCCAGCTGCAGGAAAAATAAATTATTGCAGAACTTGGAGCTGCACAGCAAATGATCTTCTCAGGGCTCAGTGTTCAACTCCATTGAATCACAAGGAGCAATTAACTAAAACCAACACATCACTAAAAACACAACAGCTGATACTAGTAGTTTTGGGCCCCATAGCTATAGTGACCCAACCAAACAGCAGCCAGGAAAAGGTAGGCCAGCTTTTAGTGTTTTACCATCTCCTCTGCCACATCCTGTGCCTTAAAAGCTTGTAAACTCACTGTACCAACAGAGATAAACAGTGACAAATTCTTACATTAATGTACATTCTTTGTAAATGCCATGCCAAAAAATTATATATTAACAACCTTGCCCTGAAATAAAATACTTAAACACAAAATTGTCAAGAGTTGTAAAGAACAGTGGTCAAAACTTCTGCCTTACCTGGCCCTGTCCTTGCCTTTCCAAATCCACTACACACATATCCACAATAGGACCTAAATTGGTGAAGGTTTCCATGCCAGCAACATAGGACCCCTGCTCATTGCTGTCCACATTTAACTGCAAAGACAACATTGAAACTGAATATTTTTCAGACAAGATATTTTGCACGTTCATTATACTCAAGTTATCCTGAGTAACCACATCAATCTCTTGAATTTCTACTTCTAAAATACACGAAAGTGAAACAAGTGGACATTTGTACAATTTCAGGAAGAAAATTGGTATGTTTCAGCACTTGAAGGTTCCCACATGTATAGAACAATGGGTTCTATACAAATCTGAATATATTTCAACCGACTACAAATCAGTGTAGCCCCCTGAAGCCACAATGTTTCAGAAAATACGTGTGAAGCATTCTACAGTGCCAAAATTAGTGAAAGGAATACTTGGATTCTACACAAGTATATCCCCGACTTCAGTCACCCCCATGGTCAGGTGCCAGTGTCACAGGAACAGCCTATTTATAAGCAAGTTAAAATCAAAAGGTCAATCATCCTAGTTTAGTATTTTTATATGTCTCAGTCAACGAGGCCTAGGAGCCAGTGTATTCATCAGGGAAACCAAAGTCGTCAGAAATAACCATCAGGAAAGCAGGATGTTATACATGACAATTTAGATATCGAAAAATAAACTCGAACAAAATCCAATTTATTTGACAGATTTTTATATCCATGAATATAATTATATTATGCTTTCCCATCACTCTACATAAAATTCCCAGATAGTGGGGAGGCAATTTTGCAGTACATCTTTCTCATATTCACTTTGGACTAGATATAGGGAGTATATGAAGGCAGCGCATTTAATGTTCTTCTTACACGAGATGTAAAGACCACAAACTCACTACATTGAAACATCCACTAAAGCCATAGTTATTAGTTCAAGGGCATGCTTTGCCAAATTAATAAAATGATACCCATATACCAGATTCAACGGTGATACGCTAAGAGAAGCTAATATGGTGAAATGTCCTACCTTGACAAGCTGAGAATCTCCAAGACGGGATCCAACGAATACAACTCCATTATCCAAATATGTCAAGCATTCTGCAATGGATGTCTGTGAAGGACAAGTGAGATTTAACATAATACTATGTATAGCACATTATGAAGTTATTCATTCTAACTGCATGCAATGCTCCCAATAAGATTACTAACTAGAAAGGTCAAAGATTTTGCAAATAGCAACATGAGTTAGTGTTGGAGCCACCATCAAATCTGCATTGATACTTGTACTATCACAATTTCTGTTAATGCAATATACCACATAATAAGTGCCAGAACAATGACCTACCAATTTGCCTTAAAAAGATTAAAATGAAAATTTAGCATCTGCAAATATTGATAGATGAATGCTCATTATGTTCCTAACACTCTTTTTCATTCACGATTTTAACATATCTATTTTAAATGCACTTTTGTGCTAAAATAGCACAATAACATCATTAGACCATATAATGTACACCATTCAGCCAATTGAGTCCACCGCGCTTATCAATGAGATCATGATCTGATAATCCTCAATATACTTGGCTTTAGTATCAAACAAAGTTACACACCTACAAAAGAATCATCAAAAGGGGTAATGTTACATTGCTGACCTCTCCCAACAGTTCTACACGGAGGTCTCTGACAGTGACATTTCCGTCCATTTGTTCTTCCCTCTCCAGTAACAGCATGAACAGACGACCTTCCATATCTCCCAGAAGGTATCGCGAACCATTGGGATCCACACGGTTGTGGCAAACAATTGTGCTTTGCTAGCAAGAGAAAACAGAAAGACAATTAGGCCTAATTCACATTCAAAGTAACAACTAACAATTGAATGGCGTGCTCGAAATCAATAGATTTTTCAGCAGCAATTCATTTCGAAGTGAATTCAACAGGAATCCACCTCAATTAAAGAATAATGGTGAGAAACAATGACACTTTGTCAGTACACGGGTTAATTAATTTTTTTTAATCTAACTTCACTGCTTATTTCTCTATTTTCCTCTGCCCACATGACAAATATGTTGTGATATTCCATTCCATAATTACATCAATTAAAAATTCATTATAAAAACAAGCCAATAACTCAAAGAAATTATAAATGAGTTGAATGTCTCATTAACAAACTTTTGTTGTCAACAGGATAGGTGTACCTCCTTAACTTTGCCACCTTATGCATTTCTTTGATGCTGCATCAACCAAACAAGTGGCCTCAAAAGACAGTGAATACATTGGTGATGATCTTCCAAAATTCCCTAGATTCTGGGAAGGCCCCAGAAAATTGAGCACGTAATACTACTTTTTAAGAAAGGGATACAGAAAGCAGGCAAGTGTCGGTCAGTTAGCCTACTATGTATCATAAGGAAAATGAGAGAATCAATTTTTAAGGCCATAACAGCAGGGCATTTAGAAAATCATAACAATCAGGCAGGATGATCATGGTTTTGTGAAAGGGAAATCACATTTGACAGATTTAGAGTTATTTGAAGGGTCAGTTGAATCACAGCTGATCAGTGTCTAAAGTTAATTTTCATATCTCTTCATATGTGCATTGCCTAACAAAAGTGTAACAATTCAAGCTTTACGATTTTCAGTTGACTAAGAGTCAGAGATGTACAGCATGGAAACAGACCCTTCAGCCCAACCCGTCCATGCCGACCAGATATCTCAACCCAATCTAGTCCCACCTGCCAGCACTCGGCCCATATCCCTCCACTTACTATTTAGATTTTGTTGAAGGAAGGTTCAAAACTTCCATGTGCCTTTCTGCAAAGAAGTATTTCACAACTCCACCCTCTAAAGCCAACCTTTTTACTGTTGACATTAAGAATGTCAGATGAATAAAAGACTAGCATTTTATTGAAATAACAGAAGGAACCATTGCTTGCTGTCTATATGGATATTTTTTAAATGCGTTTGATAAGGTATGACCACATTGAAAGCTGAACAAAACTGAAGCTCATGAAATAGTTAATGTCAACCTGAAATTTTTAAAAATGGCTCCAAGACAGCAAACAACAGTTTTTCCAGAGGGGAGGTTAGTAGATAGTGCTACACCACTTTTTTAACATCATGTATGATGCACAGAAAAAAAAAACAGAACTCCATTTCTAAATTTGCAGATAATGCCAAACTTGGAAGTGTGGCAAGCAGCAGGTATGTTACCAATTAAGTTCAATGAGACAGACAGCTAATGATGGAACTTTTCATAGAGAAATGGAGCAGCAATACACATTTCATTGCATGCTCGAATGAGTGAACAAAAGGATGAGAGCTCGCGTGCACCACATCCACGCCTTTCACTAGCAGCAGATACCACCTACAAACTGTACTGCTGAAATTGACCAAAAATTGTTAGACAGCACCTTCCACAACCACTTCATCTCAAAGAACAAAAGCAGCAGATACATGAGAACATCACCACCTGCAAGTTCCTCCCCAAGACACTCTCTATCCTTACTTGGAAATACATAAAACAGCATTGTAAGTCTACCTAAAGCACATGGACTGCAGCAGTTTGAGGCAGCAGCTCACCACCACCACCACCTTTTCAAGGGCAACAGGAAATGGCTAGCCAGTGATGCCCATGTCACATAAGAGAATTTAAACAAAACAAGATAATTACAGAAAACTTGAAAAGGGAACTTGTAGATATTGTATACTTACAATTTCTAAAGAGACATTTTCTGGCACAAAGTTTGCAAAACTAAAAAAAAAGTCATGGTGTATGGACTAACATTAGCATTGATAAAGAATTGCCTGATAGCTAACTAAAGCTCTAAAATACACTGAAGTGGAAACAAAAAGAGTATATGCGATAACCAAGTGATGTTCCAGTGACATTATTACTGGCTAATGTTTTAAAGGTTTTCTACTATTTCGCACTGAATTACTGACGGTTATGCTGATTTTCCTACCTTGATAGCTGGTGGTGCAATTGCGAGATACTTGTCGCCATTGTGGTATGTAATGGACTCCTGGCCTATGATTAGCGCTCCTCCAAATGGTTCTGGAACTGAAAGCAAAACATATCTGCATCAATTTAGAATACAAAGCGATTATTCTTTGTATTTAAGCTTTTATTCAATAGGGTCCAGTTTTACTTAATCATTTAGGGATTCTTGGAAGTTAGGCTAATTAACCTCAGCAGCACATTTCACAAACATAGAAATTAGAAGTAGGCCAAGTGATCTCATACACGGTTGATCATTCAGTAACATCATGGCTGATGAGTTTATGTTTCAAATTTCCATTTGTTTTGAATTCATTCATGTGGGGTGGGCATCACTAACTGGACCAGCATTTACTGAACATTCCTAGCTGTCCTTGAAGCTGTCCTTATGGGCGGCACAGTGGCAGAGTGGTTAGCACTGCTGCCTCACAGCGCCAGAGACCCGGGTTCAATTCCCACCTCAAGCGACTGACTGTGTGGAGTTTGCACGTTCTCCCCATGTCTGCGTGGGTTTCCTCCGGGTGCTCCGGTTTCCTCCCACAGTCCAAAGATGTGCAGGTCAGGTAAATTGGCCATGCTAAATTGCCCGTAGTGTTAGGTAAGGGGTAAATGTAGGGGTATGGGTGGGTTGCGCTTCGGCGGGGCGGTGTGGACTTATTGGGCCGAAGGGCCTGTTTCCACACGGTAAGTAATCTAATCTAAAAAAAAATATGCTGCCTTCCTGAAACCCTGTAATCCATACTTTTTGAGTTCTTATCTAGCCCTGATAACCTTGAAATCTCTTACCTAAGAACGTATTCACCTGAACCACCTTCTGGATAGAAAATTCCAAAATTCCACAAACATAAAGCCTCATCTGTCCTTAAAAAAACAACCTGGCCCAACACCCCCTCCACACACACAGCTGATAGTCATTGTGCTGTTGAACAAACTATAAAAGGGAGCATCAGCCTCTAAGTCATGAAAGGTAGGGATCACTGAGGAAAAATAAAACATCTGTACCTTACTTATGCAGATAGCTGAGACAGCTACTTGTGGTTGAGTAGTCAAATTCACTGTCAGCTTTGATTCTAAGCACACCAGCTGGGAGATACTTGGCTGAACAGGATGTTGCAAGTAATTCGAAAAGAAAGTGAAAATTAACCAGGATTGCTGTTCCTGATTTCAATTTAGTGGCCTCTGCCAGAAAGTCTATGAGCACCTTCATCAGTTGAGAATACAATTAAGCATTTTTGTTATGCCATTTGTAGGTAACCATGCTCACAATTAATACTCCCTCCAAACTTTTCCTTACTGTGTGCAGTCTATATATTTTAGCAAACAGTAACTTCAAACTTTGCTTAATTGGAGCACCTTGTGAGCAGCCAGTTCGGTACCTTCACAAATTTTGTACAGCCACACTCAGAAGAAACATTTTTCAACAAACTTTGACAAGAATTCAACAAAGAATGATCATTTGCCTTGGGCATCTGCTGAATGCCTGCACCTTGAAACCAAAGAACAGAATTAGAGACTATTTTTGTAAAATGTCTCTAAAAAGGTGGAAACAAACTCTACTGTGGATGTCGGCTTGCTCACCAAACTAGAAGGTTCGTTTTCAGATGTTTTGTCACCATACTAGGTAGCACCTTCAGGGAGCCTCTGGATGAAGCACTGGTGGCGTATCCTGTTTTCTATTTGTGATTGGGTTTCCTTGGATTAGTGATGTCATCTCCTGTGCTGACAGTTTCCTGTTCTTTTTCTCAGGTGATGGTAAATGGGGTCTAACTCAATGTGTTTGTTGATAAAGTTCTAGTTGGAATGCCATGCTTCTAGGAATTCTCGTCCATGTCTTTGTTTGGCTTGTCCTCAGATGGACGTGTTGACCCAGTCGAAGTAGTGCCCTTCCTCATCCGTATGTAAGAATACTAGTGAGAGAGGGTCATGTCTTTTTGTAGCTAGCTGATGTTCACGCATCCTGGTGGCTAATTTTCTGCCTGTTTGTCCAATGTAGTGTTTGTTACAGTCCTTGCAAGGTATTTTGTAAATGACATTAGTTTTGCTTCTCGTCTATACAGGGTCTTTCAAGTTCATTAGCTGCTGTTTTACTGTGTTGATGGGTTTGTGGGCTACCATGATGCCAAGGGGTCTGAATAGTCTGGCAGTCAGGTCAGAGATGTCTTTGATGTAGGGGAGAGTGACTAGGGTTTCTGAGCATGTTTTGTCTGCTTGTTTGGGTTTGTTGATGAGAAATCAGCCAACTGTGTTCATTGGGTAACCGTTCTTTTTCAATGCACTGGATTCCTCTGCTCTTCGCTGCAGTGCGAGGTAGCTCATTGAAATAAAGTTCTAATGCAGCTTCATGTGTGGATGTTGGGATGATTGTTTCTGTATTCAATTTCTGGTCCGTAAGTGTTGTTTTTCCCATTTACAAACACGGGAGGGGGGAGACCAGGAAATGACATCACCATGAAATGTCACAGTAAATGACATCACCAACCCAAGGGAACACAAACACAAATAGAAAGTGAGCTACACCACCAGTGTTTCATCCGGGGGCTCACTGAAGGTGTTATCTAGTATGGCGACGAACCCTCTGAAAACGAACCTTCCAGCTTAGCGCACAAACCTATATCCAGAACCTCAACCAGAGCTACAAATCTTGTTAAAACTCACAAACTTAATTGTTTTAGTACATCTGGTGTTAACTTTGTCAGGACATCTTTGTACAGTTATGTACCCTATTTATGAAATAGAGAACGATCACCTGCATTTCCTTCACTTATTAACATGCAAAGCATAAATAACTGAAACAGAATAGCCCCAAGTGCTATTTTTAATAACAGTATCAACCTGCAATAACCATTGATGCTTCAGCCTCAACATTTTCCTGTTTCCAGGGTCCCTTGTTAAATTCTTTTTCTCTTAAGGATACTTCATAGGTCTTCACATGACGGCCCTGCGGATCCTGAAAAACAAAAGTACAAAAGGTTTAGAATAGAATCTTCAAGTATGTGAATAGACAACAAGTCAGTAATCACGCTACTATGAGACAAATTTCCAATTCTGGTCAAAGTCAGAAAGAAACAAAGTGAAAGCAAAGCAGCTACCCACCTTAAAGAGAGGAAAAAGATAATTCAAGGTTGCTCATCTGCATGTTACTGTAGTGAGTTCTGAAAACCCAGATGTCTCAGGATGATATTACTTGCTTGCTTCAATAATGATGCATGGTATCTGCGAAATGTCTCCAAAGGAGAGTTGGAACCTCAGAAAATAAAACTAAACCTGCAAGGCTGGACTTACACTGGAACCAAATGGATGAGACTGTTGTCCATTAATTTATAATAGAATACTGGACAGAAAAAAAAAGAGTAAATACAAGCTATTGGATTATTTTATGCTTATCAAAATGTCTGATTCAAGTATCCACCATTTCCAAGAACTCAATGTCATATAGAGCATAGAACAGAAGGGCGCTGAATTGGCCATGCTAAATTGTCCGTAGTATTAGGTAAGGGGTAAATGTAGGGGTATGGGTGGTTTGCGCTTCGGCAGGTCGGTGTGGACTTGTTGGGTCGGAGGGCCTGTTTCCACACTGTAAAGTAATCTAATCTAATCTAAAAAAAAAAGTAAGTTCTATTCACTCTACTTTGTTAGTACATCTTCAATCTCAGCACCTCCAAATGTACCAAAGACAACCCCCACGCATCCCCAACCACTTCCTACCTGGTTGGTCTTTCAAAAAGACTGCCAATTAGTCTTAAAATAAGGGCATTTCTAGACATGTACTGAGCACATGGATAAAAGAGCATGACAAGGACAATACAAAAGAAACCAAATGAAGAGGGTGAACAGTTACCAGGGAAAATAAAACAGTAATTATATTACACTAACATAATATACATGGGACATAATAACTTAAAAACTAGAATCCTGACCAGTATAAGGCGATAATGATTAAATAGCTCCTCTACTTCAGTGTTCATCAGGGAAACCATTCAAGGATTAGATGACAACAAATGAAATCATAGAGTCAGAGATGTACAGGACAGAAACAGACCCTTTGGTCCAACTCATCCATGCCAACTAGATATCCTAACCTAATCTCTTCCCATTTGCCAGCACTTGGCCCATATTCCCCCTAAAGCCTCCCTATTCATATACTCATCCTGATGCCTCTTAAATGTTGTAATTGTACTAGCCTCCACTACTTCCTCTGGCAGCTCATTCCATACATGCACTATTGTAACTGCAATTCAAGAAAAAAATTGAAATAAACTAATCCAACTTAATAGGATAAAGCCCCCAGTCAAGATGAATCACATTTTAGAGTAATTTATGGAAGAGATATCAAAGGTATTATGACATACTTATTAATTCATTAGAGAATGCTGTCATTAGACTGGCGGATAGCAAACATTATACCTATAATTTATGAAGGACGATAGAACACACCAGACCAATCAACTTAACATTCATAATCAACAAACAAAACCTTGTTCAAGTAAACAGGAAAACATCTCGGCCCAAATCTTCATAGTGGCAGTGATGAATGGATCGTCACTGCACTCAAGATCCGTTGGTTCAAATGGTGCAGTGTATCTATTCTGGAATTCCAGATCCCGGCTGTCAGAGAAATACATGGCATTCACTGGGAAACTCTGGAGCAAAGCAGAATCTGGGAAAACAAGTCATGTCCCTGTTTTACAGCATGAGCTGCTGTGTGTTAAGTTTAAAGGTTCGGTCTTTGAAATGATTCGAGTGTTGAGACACTGAGTAAGTAGGAAAAGTAATCAATGGAAGATGGGAGGTTCAAACCAGGCTGTTTCAGAGGGGTGGTTTCACCCAGATGTCAGATTAGGCTTCATCCTGGGTATCTATTCAGGCAAGGTATCGCAAAACTATCAAAAGTCTTCAAATTTAAGTCAAAGTCAGAAGCATTATAGCAGAAGGGTCTAAGAGAGCAGGCGAATTGCCCAACAGCAATCTAAATATCCAGGGCAATTCCCATTTAAGTCTGCATGTCAGGATTTTACATAGTCCTTATGCCCGTTTACAGTTGTATGTCTAGTGTCAAGCATTCTAAAACATAAATGAACAAACATGAATTTCAAAAGGGGAATGTCTTGCTTGCCCAACCTTGTTACATTTTTTTGAAGAGTGTAGATAAGTAAACAGCAACATATCTAGCCTTTCATCAGGTATTAGATAAGGTATCATATGAGAGACTAATGAATAAGGTCCAGAAAGTGTAAGGCAAGAAATTCATACCAAGGAGGACAGCAGCAAATATCTACAATAAACTTTAGAAGTGGATATATAAATGGCAAATTAATTTCAACTAGGATGAAAATGGCAAGAAAAGTAAGGTTACATATAACTGAGAAAGAACACAAATTGGGTAGAGGGAGCATTGGTGCATAAATTACTCAAATTAGCAGCACAGGTAAACCAGACCTTACAAAACACAAAATTGAGTACAATGGAATTATCCAGAAGAACAAAATTTAAAGCTATTTTAAAATTTGCAGCAAATCTTAGACTATTTTGGTTTACTGCATAAAATTCTAGTCATCATATTATTAAAACAAAAACTTAAGATACCAGAAATGTGATGGTAAATCTAACAATGAATGAATGCTGGATTTTTTGTGTTTTGAAAACAAGGTGGTCAATGGGCAATCAAAGTCTTGAAAATTATTGAAGACTTTGGTATACCAAAAACAGGGAAAGAAAACCAAGAACTAAGTGCCATCAATATGAGATAATCACCGACCAGCAAAAGGAGTAAGAAATCAAGATGTTTTTCTTAACCTAGAGTTAATTTAGGACCTACAGAAGGAGTGACAGAAGCAAACTCTATTGATTAAGAGGCAGCGACAAATACTAAAAAAACAAATTGATTGAAGGTCACACAGATGACAAAATCTGGAAAGAGGTTAGAGTGGAAGATAGAAGCTAGCACAAATTAGTTGAAAATGATGATGATTTTCTTTTACCTATTCTGTATGTTATTTATGTATTATTAGGAAGTAAGCATCAATATAAGACCAGCATTTGCTGCTCATTCTCAATTGCCCTTGAGCAAGTACTCGACAGCTTCTACTCCCGATAAATGTTTCCTCTTTAGCTGTGCAAGCAACTGCCCCGAAGTTTCATACTTTGTGAATGGCCTGCCTATGCAGATCACAATATTAACTTCTTGTTCCAGACACCGTGCCTGCATCTTGGGAGTTCACACAAGAAAATTATAGGGAAAGTGACCCTGATAGACTTGCTTGGTCATTTCAGAAGAGTCAACCATATTGACATGGATATGAAGTCACATGGCAACCTGACCTGTTAAGAATTGTAGATTGCAATCACTAAACAACATTAATCAATTAGATGGGTATTTATGATAATTCAGCAGTTTTGTTATAATTAATGGCACTAGTATTTTATTCCAGATGTATTAAGTCAGTGAATTTAATGTTTTTTAGCTTCAAATTAAGATTTGAACTATGACTCTGCAATACTATTCCCGTAACATGCACATTCTGCCCAAATGCTTCTTTTTTAATGAAGCTTTCCTACATCGTGGCGGCACGGAGTCTCAGTGGTTAGCCTCACAGTGCCAGGGTCCTGCGTTCAATACCAGCCTTGAGCGGCTGTCTCTGTGGAGTTTGCAAATTCTCCCCATGTCTGTGTGAGTTTCCTCCAGGTATTCCAGTTTCCTCCCACAAGATGTGCAGCTTAGGTGAATTGGCCATGCTAAAGTGCCCATAGCGTTCAGGGATATGTAGGTTAGGTCATCAGTGAAGGGTAAATGTAGAGTTATAGGTCTAGGTGGGTTACTCTTCAGAGGGTTGGTGTGGACTTGTTGGGCTGAAGGGCCTGTTTCCACACTGTAGGGATTCTATGACCGTGCATATCTACCTGTGTTTCTATTGTGCTCCACTTATTTTTTGGAACAGAAGTAAATGTATAATATCCGACTCACTGCATGTTTTGGTCACCTCCTACACACTCTTGACTCTTACCTGATAGACAAAGCAAATGGTTGGGACCTGACAGCCATACAAGAATTTCACATCAATTACATGCAGTTCTTCCAGTCGGATATTGAATGCTTTTAGCTCTTTGTTGTCTCTATCCAATGGAATCACTTTAAAGAGCCCATCATACAGCCTGAGACCGATCATACGGCACTCAGGGTCCACAATACCTATGATTCCAGTCTCAGAGGGGCGGCCTATACGATCCTGAAAAGAACAAAAAAAAGTCACAATTTGTAGAATGACAAGTAGATGTCTGGAGGGTAGATAAAACAATTGAAGAGGATGATCAACATTAAATACACAGAGAAAGCTGGAGACACTCAGCAGGTCTAGAATCATTTGTGGAGACAGAGTTCATATTGATTCCAGTGCACCAGTAGTGGCCCTCTACTTTGCTTGTTCACTAAAGGATTGTAGATTCTAACCAGAATCAGTAGGATCTACAGATGGTGATGAAAACATGTTCTATTTTGGTCTACATTTTGATATTAAAACTAGGTTCCAGTATCTGAAATCATAAAATGGTCTACAGCAAACTTTGGCTTTCCCAGTATCTAGTTTGTTTGTAGGCACCCAGGGATCAAAGAGAAAACTGTTCTTGCATTTTAGTTTATTGGATATCTAATGTGCACTCATCTGATCCTTCTTTACTTACAACAGCAATGGAATATCTACTTCACTTGATTGTGATAAAGTTCTAAGTGCCAACTATTCCTATTAAATAGTAAAACAAAAGTGATTAATGACACAACATGGATTTTAAAATTTGCTCAATTTGCCATGAACTTGAAGAAAATTGTACCCAAAGTACGATATTGTAACAAATAGTCTTCCTTGCATCAGTCTAGTTTGCTAATTTGCCACCAAGTGTTCCTAGCTCATTTATTAAGCTTCAAACCGACACCTTAATGTAGTAGTAATAATAATACACTGAGAAATACATTGAAATAAAGCACATTTAAACATAGGTTTGTAAAATCAACTCAGGACCAGAATAGATTACCAAGATTGTGTGCCACTGATTCAGCATGAAAAATTGAGCCTGACATGTCTAATTAGTGTCAAGTGGTTTGGGTATCAGAAAATCCAGAAAGACAGGCCTCAGTTTTATTGGCACATAGCTGAAAAAAATGTTCAATCTCAAACAAGTAATCAAGTAATATAACCACAATTCTGAACTTATTGTTGGCAGCTGAGTGTCACTGTTGTACATGTAGAAGCTGACCTATATTTGCTGATATTACAGAAGACAGCAAATGGACAGTGCACTTATACAGACTTAAATACACACTGCTTTACAGTCATTAGCATTCATCTAATCAGTTCACGTGAATCCTGCATCAACTTTAATTGCTAAAACAAATCCTAATCGCACAGAGATTGAGGTTATTTTATTACTCCAAATAACTCTAATTCATCAAGCCATTTAAAGTTGCAAAAATAAGACGTTCTACCTGTACATTTCCATGAGCTCGTGTGATGATATCGATGTTTTCCCCATTTTGTTTGTACTCCAGAATACAGGCATTGTATTTTGCAGTCAGAATGAAAAGCAAGTCCTTGCCTTCTCCCTGTTTGAATATAGATACGAAATTCTCAACCATGGATAGAACTCTCATTAAAGATTCTTCAGCCTCGTCACAAAAATACTATCCATTTTTAGTTAATTTGAAGTTATCTAGCAACAAATCTCAGCACACAAAGACATATTTACATTCCTTCCATTAACTATTGAAAACAGATATTCTTCATGCTGTGATATGAAGGGAGTAGAAAGTTTATTAAAACAAAAGCGAGATGCTATTTGAACCATTATATGGTAGTTAAAAACTTGAATATCCCTAGTATGTTGCTGAAGCTTCAAATTGCAGTCATCAGGACAAACAACAATACCAAATTTCAAACAAACAATCACAATCATTTAAAATCACAGGAGAAAGAAGTGCTAATTAGTTGGCAAGTTGACTGACTGTTCAAGGCAATGCCTTGAACAAAGTAATGGAGCATTTTAGGCTTTCCATGCTCCCAGGTAATTCAAAAAGCAGTCAAATACTTGAACATATTCAATTAGCTTGCAGAGAAGGGGGGTTCAGGTATAGATGTTGCTTACAGCAGGCATAAAAAATGATAGAACACCACTTGTGGAACAACTCTGAAGTGTTAATAGTTACACTAACAATTAATTTATATAATCAGTCAAGTTTGTATACGCTCATGCATGCTTGTTAGAAATGACATCTATTCATATTCATACAGCAATATGTTCAAGATTTGCACATTTTATTCCAATTTCACTAGAATTCTGGGAATACATAATTTTCTTTTGAATTTTCCATGGCAGCACCTTGGGTAGTCAGATTTAACTTGCCAACCAATCAACAGTCTTTTCTCCTCAGCATAAATTCCTGAGATTGCTTAAAACTTTGTGTACTTATATTGGTCCTGCTGAATGCAAGATGCCAAAGCTTTAGCTATGAGTTTCTTTTCAGCATTAAATTGTGTTTGATCAAACAAATAAAAGGAAAAACACTATAGGAGGACGAAAATAAGTACAAAGTTATTCATACAGCTTATAAACATGTACATCCACCTATTTAGCAGCTCACCAAGACCTGGGGTGGATAGTCAAAGATTCTTATTTTTTTGAAAGGTTACAATTGCTTGGTACTTAATTTTTCCTTCCAAATACAGTTCTACCAAATTGATTTGAGGATATATATTTCTTCAAATTTCTACCCTGGACATCCCCACAGTTTGCTAAGTAGCTTTATGCAGACATGAGAGGAATGGATGTAAAGGCACACTGAGGCAGGCAGTTAAAAACACATAAAACAGCTAGTGAAAGGAGGACCACGTGCCAAGCAGTCAAAAAAATCTAGAGGAGCAATGGGAAACGGACCCTAAAACAGAGCTAGATTCATTGTCATTAACTGAATGAATTTTGTTTGCTTGTTACATCTCCTAACCTGAAATTAGGGTGTCCAGGTTGAAAAACGAGGTTTTGGAACTCTAGCAATACAGGAAAACTGTGATGCATCTCCAAAGCTATGTGGTTAACACATTTAACCAGAAGTGTTCACGCCACAGATCATTATCAGGCATACTGTACGCACACGTGCACCAAGACCAGTCAGGGTTGAGCCTGGGAGTCAGGAGTCTCCCAAGTCTATCCCAAGTCGATCTGTTGAGCAAGATGATGTAGTGTGGTGACTCTTTACAATCTATCCCCAGCAGATAGTCTCCTTACATCTATTATAATCACTCTTTTAAATCTCAATTCTATGACTCACAATGTTTTCTCAAATCTACTTTCAACCTCCAGAAACAACCAAACCTTTGGCCCAACCAAATCTGGCCAAATAAAGACCCCACTAATACCAGCCACTTAACTTCTCAGAGACCCAACCCGAGCAACAATCAGTGACCTGACTCTGCGGCCCCACTCAACCGCGTAGAGGACTGACATTGTGGCCCGACCAGACGGAGAACAGGACCCTCCAGAACACCGGACGCTGCAATCAGTGTCCAGGACACCACTGGACACCCTTTTGGAATAGCAGACTACCCACACTGACTCCCAGGCCCGACCACAAGCAGTCACTTACTCAGGAAACATGGGAGACACCTTGGCCTGCAGGTGAGATTGAAACAGCATTGCTTCAAGCCCAGCCTCCCCACCATACTCCTGGTGAATGTACAAGTTATTGAAAACAAGCTGGATGTACTTCAATCTAGATTCACATGCCAACAGGAATGGAGTCCTTGCTGTGTGCTATGTTTTACAGAGACATGGCTTACTCCAGCTTCACTTGACTGCACCTTACCAGCTGAGTGTTTCTCAATTCACCGATGGACTGTATGGCATCAATGGGCAAGGCAAAGGGTGGAGGCATCTGTTTCTTAATCAACATTTTCTCATATTCAGACGTGATGAATCCAACGAGTTACTGCTCCCCTGACCGAGATTATCTAACAGTGAAGTGCCATTCCCTACCTGTCGTGGTGTTCACTTCTACTATCGTGATGGCAGATTACATCCCACTCCAAGCAGGTTACATCAAGTGAAAACTGCACTTGATGAAATATACTCAGCTACAAATAGTCTTGAGATGGAATATCTGGGACCTTTCCATCGTAACTGCTGACTTCAACCAGACCAACCCAAGAGTGTGCTACCAAGAGGTCCAAACGACCTTGACCAAAGATGCTTATTGCTCCAACCCCCATCTGCAATTTGGAAAATCAGGCCATAAGGCTGTGCTCCTGCTCGTGGCTCAGAGCAGAAAATGAAGCATGAGGATCCAGTACAGAAAGTCATATAGTGCTGGTCGGAGGTAACAGATGAGCTGCTGTATGACTGCTGGGAGTCAGTGGACTGGTCCACAATCATGAATTCTGCAGCAAACCCAAGTTATTATGTCACAACAGTCATGGACTTCATGCAGTGTGTAGAGTGTGCCTAAAAAGTTAATGCAAATGTTCCTCAACCCAAAACCATGGATGAACTAGGAGATCCACCCCATACTGAAGTGCAGGTCTGAGGTGTTCAAGGTGGGTGACCTTGACCCATACAACAGAATGGGAAATCTAGGTATGAGTTTTGCAAAGCCATCAGGGTCACTAAAAGACAATACCAGGCTTGAGTCCCAGACTCAAGGCAGCACGGTGTCACAGTGGTTAGCACTGCTGCCTCACAGTGCCAGAGACCCGGGTTCAATTCCTGCCTCAGGCGACTGACTGTGTGGAGTTTGCACATTCTCCCCGTGTCTGTGTGGGTTTCCTCCCACAGTCCAAAAATGTGCAGGTCAGGTGAACTGGCCATGCTAAATTGCCCGTAGTGTTAGGTGCAGGGGTAAATGTAGGGGAATGGGTCTGGGTGGGTTGCGCTTTGGCGGGTCGGTGTGGACTTGTTGGACCGAAGGGCCTGTTTCCACACTGTAAGTAATCTAATCTAATCTAAAACTAACTACACACGTCGATTGTGCCAAGGCTTACACTATATAATGGGCTACAAAGTTGAGTAGCAAACTGGCAACAATGCATCCGTCCCCAATGAGCTCAATGACATTTTGAACAGAAGATCAGTGAAAGAGGTCACCTGCCCTGACAGGCTCAGATACATCTGTACATGTCAGATGCCTGGACAATGAACCCACAGAAAGCAACTGGCCTGGGTGGAGTCCCTAGCTATGCATTCAGATTCTGTGTGGATCAGGAGGCGGGTGTGTTCGCAGACATCTTTAACCTCTCTGTACTCTGATGTGAGGCTCCCACCTGCTTCAAGTTGACCACTACCATCCAGGTGGGGGAAAAAAAAAATCACACAGCATGCCATAATGACGACTGTCCAGTGGAGAGATTAGTCATAGCACACATCAACTCCAGCCTCCCACTCACTACAATTTAGCTATCATTGAAACAGGTCCATATCTGGCCCTACACTCATCATTGGACCATCTAGATAACAAGGACACCTACATCAGGCTCCTACCTATTGACTTGAGCTTTGCCTTAAACACCATAATTCCAAACAAACTCATCTCTAAACTCACGACAGCTAGAACTCTGCTCCTCCCTCTGCAACCAGATCCTCAACTTCCTGACCCATAGACCACATTAAGAATAGGTGACAACAACTCCTCCATGAGAATCCTTAACACTCAGCCCCTGTAGACTCACGACTGTGTGGTCAAATTCTGTTCCAACTCCATTTCACAAGTTTGCTGATGACACCATTGTAGTTAGTCAGATCTCAGACAATGAGACAGACCAGCAAAGACAGAACTTTGTAGCATAGTGTAAAGACAACAATCTCTCCTTCAATGTCAGCAAAATGAAGGAGCTAGTCATCAACATAAGGAAGCAAAGTGGAGGACACACCCCTGTCTTTATCAATGGTGCTGAGATGGAGATGGTCAAGAATGTCAATTCCTAGAGACAATGTTCACCAGCAATCTGTCCTGGTCCATTCACATCAATGCTACAATTAAGAAAGCACACCAACTCAGAAAGCAAAGGAAGTTCCACAATGACTTGTACCAATTTTTACAGATGCACCATTGAAAGAATCCTATCCAGATGTATCACAGCTTGCAATAGCAACTGCTCTGCCCAAGACTACAAAAAAAACTACAGAGTATTGTGAATGCAGCTCAGTCCACCACGCAAATCAGCCTTCCATCCAATAACATCTCTACTTCTTGCTGCCTCGGTGACTGCTCCCACCCCGGTTATACTCTCTTCCACCAGGCAGAGATATAAAAGTTTGAAACATGTGCCAATAGATTCAAGAACAGCTTCTTCCCCACTGTTATCAGACTTTTGAATGGACCTCTCTTATTAGAGTTGTAACACAATATTCTACATTCTGTCCTATTACCCTGATGTACTTATGTACAGTTTAATTTGCCTGGACAGCATACAAAACAATGCTCTTCAGTATTTGTCTCAGTACTTGACAAAAATCAAAACACTCAAATGATTTTTAATTTCCAATACTGGTGAAAGCAATGGCTCAGAAGAATGGAGCAAGAGCTAAACATGTGGCTTTTTTTCTGAAGTGGGCCAAGTATAATGGATGCCAAGAGTGGTTGGCAAATTGATAGTAAGGGGAACAAACAAGTATTTCTATGCCAGATATGACTCCAGGGTGTTACGTTCCTTCCCTGGTTCCAGGGTCAAGGACATCAGTGAGGCTACAAGACAATCTTCAGGGAGGGCAAAGTCAGACGTTGTGGTCCACATTGGCAGCAAAAACAGAGGTAGAACGAGGAATAAGGTCCTGCAAGTATGATTTAGGAAACTGAAAAGCAGAACCTTGAATGCAGTAACGTTATGTCTGCTCCCCATGTGCTAGTGCGCACTGAAATAAAAGATTAAGAAAATTAGTATGTTGCTGGAAAAATTGTAAGATTAGAGCTTTAGATTTCTAGGGCATTGGGACTGGTTCTGGGCAGGTGCAACATGTACAAAGATGATGAGACCCACTTTCGTCAGACTTACCCTTGCAGAAAGATTTGCCAGTGCAATTAGAGAGTTTAATTACTTTCTCAGGGAATGGGAGCCCAAGAGAGGATTCAGACACAATCAAAACATAGTTGGTTATCAGAACAATAAAAACTATAAGTGAAAGCAAAAAGTGGCATAGAATCAACCAGGGTCAAATTATAGAATACTGTTTAAAAAGGCACAATTGAAAGCACTGAATGCATACAGAATTTGCAACAAGATGGGTGAACACATAGTGCAGATAAAAATAAAATGTTATGTCTTAATTACCATCATGCAGACATGGCTTGGTAATATACTAGATAACATACTAGGTAATTTTAATGACCTCTAATTCTGTGGAGGAAATATTCCTGGGGCAGGCTTGAGATCAGTTTCTGTTCCTCCAGAAAACAACTCAGGCACAGGTTAGTTTACACCTAGCAATATGTAATGAGAAAAGACAAATTTATCAGTTTTGGTAAAAGAACATTTAGACCATAGTATGGTAGAATTTTCCATTCACTTCAAAACTAATGCAGGTCAATCTGAAGCTCGGGTCTTAAATCTAAACCAAGATAATTAGGAAGGTATGAAGAGAAAACTGGCTTTGATTGTTTGGAAATACATTGAAAGTTTTGATGGAGACAGGCATTGGCTGGTATCTGAAAAATTAATGCTTAGTTTTCAAAAAACATCAAATTCCTTTACATTTAAAATACCCAACAGGAAAAGCAAGAGGTCCATCCACATGAAGATCTGAAATCTGAACACATGCTGGAGTAACTAGTTATTGTCACGAACAACCATTTAATACATGCTCTTACTAACATAGGTAGCAATAAAATGGCTTCTTAATGCAAATAACGTGACAAAATGGCTTCTAGGCTGCAAATTGACAACTCTGCTTAAAGCTGCATCAAATGGCTTTTAACCCTGCTAAGAGCTGAATTAACCACAGTCTGTCTCAACAAAGGTTAGCAGACAATGCTTCCTTTACAGCATAGAAATAATTAGACTAGATAAGACATTACTAGCCATCCTAACTAACATCGCAAGTGCAGATGCAGAGACTAGGTTCGTGAGATAGGAGGACTTGGATGTTGGAAAACAAGGTTGGTTCCCAGGAAATATCACTGGGTGAAATTGCTGTCAATAAAATAATTTCATCGTAATTGTTTGAATGTGCTCTGTGATTATAGCCTATACTTCTCTCAAAAAAGGTATAAAAGTGTCTGTCTTAAGCCATGTCCACAGTTTCTCCGAGGAACGCCGAAGTGTTTAACTTCTGTTACTGGACAATCTGTGCCCGGCCGAAATTGAATAAAGTGTGAAATCTTAAAGAACCAGACTGAATTGCCAGTGTTTATTGACTGATCACGGAAAAGAGAGACTCCCGCCACACCTACCCCGCGAGTCCAGATCTTCACAAGGATTATAAGGGAAATTAAGATCGTATTAGAACAAAGGAGGTAGAACAAAGGAAGTTACGGAAAAAAAGTTGTAAGTCTCAGGAGATAAAGAGAGAATAGAATATGAATGCAAAATTGCAAGAAGCAAAGAGATTATAGAACTCCTGTAGATATGTAAAAATAAAAAGATGAGCAAAGCCAAATAGCAAGATTGGCTGCCAGGCAGAAGGCAGAGTTTGGGGATAAAAGGATCTTCTCAGGATGGAAGCTGGTGACTAGTGGTGTTCTACAAGGGGCAATGGTGGGACCAAAGCTTTTCACTTTATACATCGATAATCTGGATGAAGGAACTGAGGGCATTCTGGTAAAGTTTGCAGATGATACAAAGATAGTTGGAGGGGCAAGTAGTATTGAAGCAACAGGGAGACCGCAGAAAGATTTAGACAGGTTAGGAGAGTAGACAAAGTAGCAGATGAAATACATAGCAAAGTGAGTGGTCATGTATTTTGGTACAAAGAATAGAACATAGAACAATACAGCGCAGAACAGGCCCTTCGGCCCTCGATGTTGCGCCGACCTGTGAACTATTATCAGCTCGTCCCCCTACACTATCCCTAAATCATCCATGTGCTTAGCTAAGGATTGTTCAAATCTCCCTAATGTGGCTGAGTTGACTACATTAGCAGGTAGTGCATTCCACGCCCTTACCACTCTCTGTGTAAAGAACCTGCCTCTGACATCTGTCTTAAATCGATCATCCCTCAATTTGTAGTTATGCCCCCTCATACACGCTGACGTCATCATCCTAGGAAAAAGACTTTCACTGTCTACCCTATCTAATCCTCTGAATAGAGGCAGAAACAATTTTCTAAATGAAGAGAAAATTCAGAAATCTGAAGTGCAAAGGGACATGGGAGTCCTAGTCGAGGATTCTCTCAAGGTAAACTTGCAAGTTGAGTCGGTAGTCAGGAAGGCAAATAAAATTTTAGCATTTATTTTGAGGGGACTAGAACATGAAAGCAAGAATGTACTTCTGAGGCATTATAAAGTTCTAGTCAGACAACATTCAGAGTACTGCAGGCAATTTTGGGCTCCATACATCAGGAAGGATGTACTGGCCCTGCAGCAGGTCCAGAGGAGGTTCACAAGAATGATCCCAGGAATGAAAGGTTTAACATATGGAGGGACTATACTCGAGGGATTTTAGAAGAGGGGAGATTTAATTGAAACCTACAGAATAGAATCATAGAATCCTTAAAGTGTAGAAACAGGTCATTTGGCCCAACTCTCCAAAGAGCATCTCTCACCCAGACCCACGCCCTACTCTATCCCTGTAACCCTGCATTTCCCATGGCCAATCCACCTAACCTGCACATCTTTGGACTGTGGGAGGAAACCGGAACACCCAGAGGAAACCCACGCAGACACAGGGAGAATGTGCAACTCCTCACAACAGTCGCTCAATGCTGGCATTTTTGGGTCCCTGGCACTGTGAGGCAGCAATGCTAATCACTGAGCCATGACACTTTCTGGACAGTAACAGCATTTGTTTACATTAGGTGAGTTTATAGCAGACATAGTAAAATGTGTTGTGTACTGCAGTTAGATGATTACGCAAATCATTATTTATTTTTTGACTAATAAAAACACCAATTGCTGGAAGGAACTGACAGACCTTAAAAGAAACCCTTCTGGTTTCAGAAGGTTTGGAGAAATCTGGTCTGAAACTTGTGTAAAACAGTTGTCCCTGAAGAAGGGAGATTAGAATTGTTAAGAAATAGGTTACCTCAGTGTAAAGAGACTATTTTAAAGTTTCAAAGCAGAAATAATTGGTTAAAACCTTGAAGAAAATTTTGAAGCTCGAAAAGTTTAAGCTCAATTGTATGAATATTTGAGGACAAGGTTATCATATTCTCAAGACAGGAAATTAAAGGCTCAATTACACGAACCCTTGTACCAGGATGGAGAATGGCCTTCTACCTGCTGTGAGTACAAAGAAAGAGTATTGTTAGGTTCAACAGGATTAATACTTTACATTGTGATTTTAAATCTTTAAATTGTCAAATAATTGATTTATGATACTTAAGTTTTTGTTCATTTATTTTACATAGTAAACTTGAGTTTTGTTGTTCAAACAAAATTTGTAATAAAGCATGCTCATGTTTTAGTGGAAGATGATTTGTTTAAAACAACTAAGAAAAAACATTATAATCCATCAAGACAGATTTCATTCTATGACTTTACTTGTCCAATAATAACATTAATTAGAATGATAATAATTCCAACCATTTGAAACCAGAGCCCATATTTTCACTAAACACAAGTGAAGTATATCAGGGCTGGATAGGGAGGTGGCATCACTGAATAAAGTCCAAACTACTTAAACTCCTGGGTCTCTTACCAGCGTAGAGTATAGATGTGCAACCCATTATGGCAAGAATGATGAGCAAAAATCACAGAAATAAAAGTCATGGCAAGAGTCTCAGTAACCTTATTCAGCTCAACAATTATTGTTGAATTGCTGTCTGAAGCGGACATTTCTATCACAGGCAAAAACCTACAGCTAAAATAGCAAGAGGGACTGATGTGTCAAGATTGCCTCAAGTGGTGCTTATCTGTCATTAACTAATCAACTCTCCTTCCCAGGCAAGAAATGGGAGTTAATTGGAAAATTGCATTAAATTGTAGCAGGTCACCTCAGTCGCATTTGAAGGAAAGAATCTGTTTATTCACGCCAACTGATAGTCACCTTGTTGAATCAAAAATAGCACCATTCCCCATGCTTCCACAAAACAAATTCATTGATGATTTTGAGGCACAGCCTATGATCTCTCCTAACCCCTACTCCACCAGTCATTGCCCAGTTATTCCTTCTATCCATTGACTTTTAAAAAAACTCAAAACATTCTCCTCAGGGAAAGAGGCGAGGGACATTGTCAAATGCAGTCCACTACTTAACAGAGTGGATTTATTTGGCATCTTTAAATGGTGCAAAAGATCCAAGATATTTCACATGAGCAATATCCAACAAAATTGGACACAAGGTCAATATTAGAAGAGCTTTTCAAAAACTGTGCAAAAATAGTAAGGAGTAAAGCAGGAGAGCGAGATGGCAAATTTGACAGAGGAAATTCTTGAAAACATGAGTACTAACAGTGAAGTGATTAAAATTGGGGATGAGCCAAGAGGCAGAAAATTTGAGGAGCTCATACATGTTCTGGAGTGTTGGCGGACCAGTGCAATTGACAGAGATAGGGTGGGCTGAGCTCTTCAACAACATTGACAGCAACGATTAAAATTTTAAAATCCAATCTAAGCACTGCCTCGGCTATAGAGCCAACATGACAGCAAGTACAGGAGAAATACAATTTGGTGAGAGTTATTAAATGGAGCATAGGGCTTTGGATGAGTTCACGTTTGTAAGGTGGAACACGTACGACTGTTCAGGCGATCTCTGGAAAAATAAGCTTACAGCTAAAAATATGTTGAAGGCATCAGCAGTGGTTTTGTCAAACCAGTCATGGAGATGGATGAGGTAAACTTCAAGTTTTACTCCCTGACTACCATGAACTGAGGTTGGCAACAGAGAAGGCACATAACATGGCCTGGACAAAGTGGACATTGGCAAAAGGTTTCCATTGGCAGGAGAGACGAGGATCCGAGGGCACAGCCTTAGAGTAAAGGGAAGACTTTTAGAACGGAGAGAGGGAGAAACTTCTTTAGCCAGAAAGGGGTGAATCTGTGGAATTCATTACCACATAAGGCTGCAGAGCTAGGTCATTGAGCATATTTAAAACAGAGACATATAGATTCTTGATTGCCAAGGGGATCAAAGGTTACAGTGAGAAAGCGGGAAAACAAGGTTGAAAAATCTAACAGCCATGATTGAGGAAGCATAGCCAGAGTTCACCAGACTGGTTCCTAGAATGATAGCATTGCCCTGAGCAGACTGGACCTGTGTTCTCTCTAGTTCAGAAGAGAGGTGACTTCACAGAAACTAATAAAACTCAAAAGAGATAGACAAGAGTAAATAAATAATGTTTCCACTAGCTGTGGAGTCTGGCATTAAAGATACAGCCTCAATAAAAGGCAAACCATGTGAGATTGAGATGAGAAGGAACTTCTTCACTCAAATGGTGACAGACCTTTGGAATCTCCACTCGAGAGGGCTGTCAAACGTTCAGTCATTAACAATAGGTCTTGAACATAATTGAATTTCTTGTTATGAACGACACCAAGGTATACAGAGATAACTTAGAATACAGCATTGATGTACGGCATAATGTTGAATGATGGAGAAGGCTTGAGTGACTGAGCCCACTCCTATACTTATCAAAGAATTATTCAATACAGAATGGCATACACTTCATTTCAAAGTCAATTTTTTTCACTGAGAGGCAACCTGATAAACATTTATAAAATAATGAGACATATATAGAGTTGATGATAGCTATATTTTCCCTAGAATAGGAGATTTTAAGATGAGGGGTGACATCTTTAAGGAGAGAGGAGAGAGATTTCAAAAAGACAAGGCAAATCTTTTTACAGAGTGGTTTGCATGTGGAATGAACTTCTTCAGAAAGTGGTGGATGTGAGCACAATTACAACGTTTAAAAGACATTTGGATAAGTACATGCATTGAAAAGGTTTGGAGGAATATGAGCCAGGAGCAGGTAGATAAGACTAGTTTTGTTTGGGATTATGAACAGCATGGAGAAAATCTCATGTTGCAAAAGCAGAGCAGGTCAGGCAGCATCCAAGAGGCAGGAGAATCAACAGTTCAGGCATTGGTACTTATGTGCAATGGATTGAATTGAATTTTGGGACTTTATGATGATATTGAGTCGCCATTACTGGTTATTAAATACAAACTCTGTAAAAAGTAATATTAGTGAAGGTTTAAGTTACTTGCTGTTCTTGCAGACCACTCTACAGAACCTTACAGACTGCCCCATTGTCAATTCTAACGAATCAAATCTTACTATCTTATTTGAATTTGAATCACAACCCATTATTGTGGTCAGCATGGATTGGTTGGACCAAAGGGTCTGTTTCCATGCTGTATGACTCTATGATAGGAGATGCACTTTGACCAATCTGCATTGACAAAAGCCTCTCTAAATCCACATTAATCTCAATATTCAACACTTGTCATAGATTCTGGGCCATTTCAACTGCTCATCCTAGCACATGTTAAACAGTTGAGGTTTCCTGCCTCTAAAGCCCACCTAGGCAATGTATTCCAAATTCCAACCATCCTCTGGGTGAAAAGGTTTTCCTCACATGCTCTCTAAATTTCCTGCCTTTCACCTTAAAAATTATGCACCCATGTATTAACCCTTCATCTCAGGGAACAGCTATTTTTCTATCCACCTTGTCCATGCTCATCAACTTATGTACCTTAATTAGAATTCGTTTCAGCCTTCTCTGCTTTAAGCAACCCAAGCTTATCCAGCCTCTCAGAGAAGCTGCTCCATCCTAGGCAACATCCTGGTCAATCCTCTGCACCCGCTCCACTGCAATCATATCTTTCTTATAGTGCAATGACCAGAACTACACACAATTCTCTGTGAGCTAACAAAAGTTTCGTACAGCTCCCAAAAGTTTCGTACAGCTCCAATACTGCTCTTGTAATTTTTGCCGCAACTGTTAAAGGCAAGTTTCCTGCATGTCTTTATCATCATATTTACTTGAAGGTAGCAGGACAGGTTTTGTGGACAAGCATCATCTGTTCCTCTGAGCTCCCTATTGTCGAGTCATTCACTGACTACTCTCTTGTCTTCCAACTTCTGTCAAATTGCATCACTCCACAACAGAGCTAAATTCCATCTACCACTGATCAACCCATCTGACCATGCCATCTACGTTCTCCTATAACCTAAGATCTTCTACCTCATTGTCAACTACCCAACCAACCTTCGAATCTTCCACAATCTTATCAGCTCCCAAAATATTTTCCTCTATTTCACTTAACCACATGTTTACACGTTTAACAGAACATACTGGCTCTGTAAATAAATCCTCAAACTTACACCCTGTGCACTGCTTCAATCAAGAGCAACTTCTATTCAAGTCCAAACTATTTGCATTCCACAACTTTGGCTTCATCAGTTATCCTCCAAGTGTGAGCTGATTGGTTTTCAGAGTCAGGTGACCTCAATTTCTCTCAGATCTTGCTCATTGCTACATTGGGGGAAAGATACGTTCCCATTTTCTCTCCTCTTGTAAAGGCACAGACACTTGGAGTATGGTTCCATAGGCACTGGCCATTATACAAAAAAAAAAATGAGTAAGTATGCTCTGAAGTTAGGAAACAAAATTACAAAATAACTGAATAAGTTTTTAAAATCATCCTTGTGACAAGCATGTAAGAAAGACACAGGCTCCATACAAGACAATCACAACCTCCTTGTATAACACACAAAAAATATTTTCATTTCCCTTTCCTTCAATTCAAAAAATAATCAAAAAAACAATTTGATCTACCCAATAGGTATCTGAGCTGCCTCCAATGCCAAAGTATCATTTCTTAAATATGGGGATCAAGGTTGTATATAGTTCTCGAAGTGTTGCCTCACTCTGTACAGATTCCAGGATCACTTCCATTCTTTGGCTGAACTAGCTGACTTAACTGAGAGCACTAAATCAATTGTGCCAGTTCTTTCAGCACCAAAGCTTTAAGTGAAAAAAATAGAAGGAAAGTGAACTAGTACTCCCACGACTGATCATTATTCAATGACTTCAACTCAGAGTGGATATGGACAACAGTGAGGACCAAAGTGGATTCCATTTTGATTTACAACAACCATTAAATAACCTAACGTTTCACAGTTTAGAATCACTAAAAATGCTAATTTATCTAAGAAAGTAGAGTGCAACTTCATCAAGGGAGGGACAAAAGGGGAAACAATGGCAGAATATATGGGAATAAAACATAGTCCCACATATCTGAGTAAATAATTGCCAATGTCTAACACATATCTTACCTTTGGGCGGAAGAGTTCCATTACAGCAATCTTGCCATACATGCCCACTTCCTTGACAGGGCGCAAACCCTCCGGTGTCACTACATAGATCTCCAACCTGGTGTTCTTGGCAATCAGCAGGTTCAAATCATCTGCTGAGGTGAAGTGACCTAGAACAAACAAATGTAAGCCAATGTTTTGAGATATGCAATTACATTCTGTGAACCCAATAAGCAAGCCATGGCAAGTATCAAATAACCTTTTTATTTCAATCTTCATTTAATTTTATAGGATTATAAATTCTGAAGAAAAAAAATTAAGTATTACGTCTTCAAATCGCACTAGACAAAGAATAATCCAAACTTGAAGTTTAATCTGAACTCAATACAGTTGAGTCACTGTGAATAGAATCTACACAACTAAACAAATATAAAGGTAAATAAGATCAGAAATAGGAGTTGGATCTTGATTGATTTTTGCTCAGAGTAGACCTGCTCTTTAATCAATTTCAATAAGTTAGCCTCCACACTTTTTGGGGGAGAGAATTCTAGTTCATTTGCTCACGACATGCCTCCAATAGAGTAACTCATGTCCCCCAGTTCAAGACTCCACCACCACACATTGGAAGCATCTTAACATCTACTCTGCAGAGGCCCCTCAAAATTGCATAAGTTTCGGTAAGATCACACCTCGTTCTTCCAAACTAATGAGTAAAGGCCTAACCTGTTCAGCCATTAATCCGGTAAGTCGCATCTGAACTGTCTCCAATGCCAAAGTATCATTACGTAAATATGGGAACCAATGGGTACACTGTGCTCCATGTTCAGCCTCACCCTGCACAGTTGTAACAAGACTCAATAAATGCTAAAAATTCCACTTGCCTTAATTACTTGGTGGACCTGCATAGAAGCTAAATTTTCATGCCAACACTTGGGTCCCTCGGTTCTGCTCCTTTTTGCAGACTGTCTTTATTTAAATAATTGTCTTCCTTTTGAATCTTCCTACCCAAGTGCATTACATCTTACTTTGCATAGTTTTGGCTCAGCAGTTAGCATTGCTGCCTTATAGTGCCAGTGACCCAGGTTCAATTCCAGACTCGGGTGATTGTCTGTTTTATATTTGCACGTTCTCCTCATGCCTGCATGGATTATCTCCGGGTGCTCCGGTTTCCTCTCAGTCGCAAAAATGTGCAGGTTAGATGGATTGGCCTTGGTAAATTGTTCGTAGTGTTAGGTAAAAAGGGGTACATGTACGGGTCTGGGTGGGTTGCGCTTCGGCGGGTCAGTGTGGACTTGTGTTTATTTAAATAATTGTCTTCCTTTTGAATCTTCCTACCCAAGTGCATTACATCTTACTCTGTTTCCACACTGTAAGTAATCTAATCTAATCTAAATATCTTATTTCCTCCCAATTAATGGACTCCAGCCTGAATTGAAATGAATGATTTGTCATTTGCACTTTACAGTGAGTTACACAGTAAAATACAGTGAAAAGCTTGAACTATTGCCACAATCTGGCACCATTTTGACTAAAATTAAAAAGGAAAACGATAAAACTAAAAGAAAGTCTATCTTTGCTCCACTGCCTCCACCACGAGCCCTGAGTTTGTTCACCAGCGATACCGGTGTTGCCACCCACACTGCCTGCGCTGGACTCATCACTCTTCAGCCATTATTTTATCTCTACTGGGCCCACCTCCCCCCCACAACCAGGAGTCCCAACTTCTGCAACCACCTTTGCCTCTTCAATAACCAGGAGTCCCCACTCTGGGCCTACTGCAACTGCAATCAGGAGTCTGTGACTCCGCTTCCGCTTTGATGGCGCCAGAGTTCCTGCACCAGGCTACCGTTGCTACAACCTTGCCAATGCCAGAAGTCCCCAGCTTTGTCAGGCCAGGGTGCTACGTCAACAGCTCCAGCTGCCCTCCTCAGCTGTAACCGTACCAGCGCCACCACCTCCAATCGCTGGAAAAGCTTTGCCAATGCTGTTGAAGCTCTGAATGAGGACGTCTTTGCTGGTGCTGCCGCGTCCAAATGCCAGCAGATGCCACGACTGCCACCGCCTCCAATCACCAGGAGGATGCATCCACTCCACCCACGGCCCTTTCTTGCTGCTTACTGATGCCACCGACTAACCCAAAGAAAAGAAAAATAGTTAGAAGAAAGCAGGTGGGAGGAGATGAGCCCCAGGCAAGAGCCCACCAGCAATCAGCCCTGCTACTCTGCCGCCATCTTGGATGTCATCAGCCTTTTCCGAACAATAAGTTAGGCTAACTAGCCTATAATTTGCTGATTTGTCTCCACCTCTTCTTGAGCAGGATGAGACATTAACAATTTTCCAATCTAATGGAACCCTCTCGAAATCTAGTTAGTTCAGGAATATACCATCTCTCCAATCACTTCCTTTAAAACCCACGGATGCAAGTTATCAGGTCCTGGTGACTTATTTGCCTTTAGTAGTATTAGTTTGTCAAATACTTTGTCACTCATGATAGGGACTGTTTCAAGATTGCTCCTTCTATTAGCATCTTGCATGGCTATTGTCCATGCGATATTTATCGTGTTCTTTGTAGTGAAGTCTTATGTAAAAATATTGGTTTAAATTATGCGCCATTTCCCACTTCCTTTTTAATTCTCCTCCAAGGATTCCACACTTTAGTTACTTTTTTTAACTTGTTGCAGCTTTTGCTGTTTTAATATTTGTGAATTTACTTTCATAACCAGTTTTCTCACTTATCATCATCTTTTTAGTCACCGGCACCAAGTTCCTAAAATAGTTCTAACCGTCTAGCCAAGCATTACTTTACGCTGCGCTACATACCTTATTTTTGGATAAGATAGTCTCCTTTGTTAAAGGCAAGTATTTAACTTCCAGAATAGCTCTTTGCTGAGCATTATGAAATACCTACTTAAAATGTCTGCCTTTGCTCATATTAAAAAAAGTATTTTCTTAGGCCATTGCAATTGCCCTTACATAAGCTGAGGAAACTGTTTTGAGACTGGAGTTGCTCTCCCTCATGCAGAATTTCAAATTATGTCATGTGAAAAGATCGACAATGATGTTGCCAGGGTTGAAGGATTTGAGCTATAGGGAGAGGCCGAACAAGCTGGGGCTGTTTTCCCTGGAGCATCGGAGGCTGAGGGGTGACCTTATAGAGGTTTACAAAATTATGAGGGACAAAGTCTTTTCCCTGGGGTCAGGGAGTCCAGAACTAAATGGCATGGCTTTAGGGTGAGAGGGGAAAGATACAAAAGAGACCTAAGGTGCAACTCTTTCACATAGAGGGTGGTACATGTATGGAATGAGCTGCCAGAGGAAGTGGTGAAGGCTGGTACAATTGCAACATTTAAGAGGCATTTGGATGGGTATATGAATAGGAAGGGTTTGGAGGGATATGAGCCGGGTGCTGACAGGTGGGACTAGATTGGGTTGGATACCTGGTCGGCATGGACGGATTGGACCAAAGTGTCTGTTTCCATGCTGTACTGTTCAGGATAAAGTCTCTTATTAATCCAAGCTCATTACAAATTTCTAGACCTAAAACAGCCAGCTAGGTTGTATAATGAACTGCCCAAAGAAGCAATCTGTGATGCACTCTACAAATTCATCACCAATGTTATCCTGCTCATCTTGATTTGTCTAATTCATATGCTGATTAAAATCACCAATTGTACAGCTCTTCTTGCGCATCTCTATTATCTCCAGATTTACACTATCTCAGTGAAGGAACTTTGCAGGGGCCAATAGATGGCTTCCACCTGTGACTTTGTTCCCTTGTTATTCCTTATTTCCATCAACTGATTCCACTTTCACGATCTTTTAAAAACTTCCCTTCAATTGAACCTTGTGCCCACTAAAGAGCAACCAAAAGAAAATCAAGTGAAAATGTCAAAGCCACCAGTCAAACAGTCACAACAAAACAGCTTATTTTCACAAACTTCAGAAGCCCTATCTTAATTAAGAAATGCATTGCCCAATACAAGACAGCAAACCTACTTGCTCCCTTCGTTATCTTACCCAATCAGCATACTCTTCTCTTTATTTCTGCTTCATATGCTTACCTAGCACATCTACATTTAATTGTACGTTCTCTCGCTCAAGTTATCCCTTCTCCTAAATATCCTATTGGATTTATTAGAGATAGCTTTAGATTTTCTCCTTCCTGATCTTATACTGGAAAGGTGTGCCTTTGAAGACAAGAATAAGATTTTGAATCAGCCATGATGCAACTCAGTAAAATAACTTGCCAACGTTTATTACGAATGACGTTCTAGAATGCTGTGAACTGTAGAAGAGTGTCTTCATATCCTACAGAACTTCCAGAAGAGGAAACAAACATTTCATTCTGATCCCTCTACAAAGGGGGATTATCAATTGGACTCTTCTGTACAGCATGGAAACAGACCCTCCAGTTCAACTCATCCATGTCACCTAGATATCCCAACCCAATCTAGTCCCACCTGCCAGCACCTGGTCCATATCCCTCCAAACCCTTCCTATTCATGTACCCATCCAGAAGCCTTTTAAAATGTTGCTATTGTACTAGCCTCCATCACTTCCTCTAACCAATCATTCCATACACGTGTCACCCTCTGCGTGAAAAAGTTGCCCCTTAGGTCCCTTTTATATCTTTCCCCCTCACCTAAATCTATGCCCTCTATTTCTGGTCGCCCCCACCCCAGGGAAAAGACTTTGTCTATTTATCCTACCCATGCCCCTCATGATTTTGTAAACCTCTAAGGTCATCCCTCAGCCTCCGACACTCCAGGGAAAACAGCCCCAACCTATTCAACCTCTCCTTATAGCTCAAATCCTCCAACCCTGGCAACATCCTTGTCAATCCTTTTTGAAACTTTCAAGTTTCACAACATCTTTGCGATAGGAAGGAGACCAGAAATGCACGCAATATTCCAACAGTGGCCTAACCAATGTCCTGTACAGCTGCAACATGACCTCCCAACTCATGTACTCAATACTGCGACCAATAAAGGAAAGCATACCAAACGCCTTCTTCATTATCCTATCTACCTGCGACTCCACTTTCAAGGAGCTATGAACCTGCCCTCCAAGGTCTCTTTGTTCAGCAACACTCCCTAGGACCTTACCATTAAGTACACAAGTCCTGCTAAGATTTGCTTTCCCAAAATGCAGAACTCGCACCTCTAAATTAAACTCCATCGGACATTTCTCAGCCCATTAGTCAATCTGATCAAGATCCCATTGTAATGAGGTAACCTTCTTCACTGTCCACTACACCTCCAATTTTGGTGTCATCTGCAACTAACTATACCTCTTATGCTCACATCCAAATCATTTATATAAATGATGAAAAGTAGTGGACCCAGCACCGATCCTTGTGGCACTCCACTGGTCACAGACTTTCCGTCTGAAAGACAACCTTCCACCACCATCCTCTGTCTTTGACTTTTCAGCCAGCTCTGTATCCAAATGGTGAGTACTCCCTGTATTCCATGAGATCTAAACTTACTCACCAGTCTTCCATGGGGAACCTTGTCGAAGGTCTTACTGAAGTCCACATAGATCACAGCTACCGCTCTGCCCTCATCAATCCTCTTCGTTACTTCTTTAATTGTGCCTGCAGTCTGAATGCCCATTTCCTAATTATGATTTTTTAAAATCATAAATTAGAAAGTGGGCATTATTAGTAATTATCACATTAATTGGGTTTTCACAGCTGAACTCAAGATCTACCATCATCTAGAAGATATGTGGTTATAGCACCAGTGCTTTTAGGTAGTGGGCTCCAGGATTTTGACCCAACAATAATTGTAGATACCATTCATCTCAACTGAAATAATGTCTGTTGAAGGCTTTCGTAAGAATTTGGCCTTTGGAGAAATAAATTGGTATACATTTCATGACAGTGCATGAACTTTCCATAACATGCCCTCCTCCGCTTCCACCAAGTGTTATAACTTTCAGTGACTCATGAACAAGGACACCCAAATTGCTTGTTAAGTTGAATCCTTCCCAGTCTCTCACCATTTAAGAAACATTGTTTTTCCCCGTGGAAAACCTCACGTTTTTCCAACTGGATTCAATCTGTCAAAATTTTGCCCATTTTTCCCATCCAAATCCTCCAAGTCATAGAGATGTACAGCAAGGAAACAGACCCTTCGGTCCAACTCGCCCATACCAACCAGATATCCCAACCCAATTTAGTCCCACTTGCCCATATTCTTCCAGACCCTTCCTATTCATATGCCTTTTAAATGTTGCAATTATATCAGCTTCCATCACTTCCTCTGGCATACACATACCACTCTCTGCGTGAAAAAGTTGCCCCTTAGGTCTCTTTTATATCTTTCCCCTCTCACCCTAAACCTATGCCCTCTAGTTCTGGACTGGCCCACCCCAGGGAAAAGACTTTGCCTATTTGTCCTATCCATGCCCCTTATGATTTTATAAAGCTCTACGATCACCCTTCAGCCTCGAGCGGTACAGGCAAGGACTGATTAGGGATATATGCCTATCTTGGAGAGGTTCTCCTCCTCTCTCTACAAAGATCTCAATGAGTCTCTATCTCATTGCAAAAGGTTGCAATGATTAGCTACCTTCTCCCCAGCCCCAGCCTCCCCTCCCATTTATCTCTCCACCCCGGAGGCTCCGAGCCTCATTCCTGATGAAGGGCTCCTGCCCGAAACTTCAATATTCCTAATCCTCGGATGCTGCCTGACCTGCTGTGCTTTTCCAGCGCTTCTCTAATCTTAACTGCTTGGAAAATCATGTCTCACGAACTTGATTGAGTTTTGTGAAGAAGTAACAAAGAGAATTGATGAGGGCAGAGCAGTAGATGTGATCTATATGGACTTCAGTAAGGCATTCGACAAGGTTCCTCCACAAGAACTTCTTCAAAAAACTCAATCAAGTTTGTGAGACATGATTTACCATGCACAAAGCCATGTTGACTATCCCTAATCAGTCCCTGCCTTTCCAAATAAGTGTAATTCTGTCCCTCAGGATTCCCTCCAACAACTTGCCCACCACTGACGACAGACTCACCGGTATCTATTTCCCTGGGTTGCCCTTACTACCTTAAGTAGTAGTACCACATTAGCCTACCTCCACTCTTCCAGCACCTCATAAATATCTCATCAAGTGGCCCAGCAATCACTTCCCTAGCTTCCTACCAAGTTCTCGGGTGCACTTAATCAGGTCCTGGGGATTTATCCACCTTTATGCATTTCAAGACATCCAGCACTACTTCCTCTGTAATACTGACATTTTTCAAGATGTTACCATCTATTTCCCAACATTCTATTCCTCTTGCAGCATTTTTGCATCTTTCCTACAATTCACACTTCCACTCTGGATAATCTCAAATCTTTACATTTTACCCCTACATCTGAACTTGATACAGATTGTCAACAGATAGGGCAAAAACACATATCTTACTAATATGTTACCATATCTTTAATCACAGCTTGTCAACCTGAAAAATGACCCATTAGATCTCCCACTTTGCATGCTGTCTGTTAACCAGTAAACCATTCTAAAGGTAGTATCCTACTTAGAACTGTAACAAATTATCTTATAATGGGAAGTATCACAATTTACACGAAATGTGTACTAGGCTGGATCAAAGGGCAGCACCTTTCAGGAAAAAGAAAATCGACAAAACCTTTTAATTTAAAAAAAATGGCAAAACACAAAGCCAGAAACTACCTTTTGGATTTAAGCATTATGCAGAAACAACATGATAAAGTTCTTCAAGGAATCACTCAGTACATGTATTAATTTAACATCATAGAGTCCGACAGCACAGAGTCAGGCCCTTCAGTCCATATTGGTCCATGCCAACTTGAAGATCATGTTAATGAAACTCAAATCGACTGTCAAGCCCCAGACCACCTGACGGAGGGGAAATTATGCAACACAAGAATATAGGATTAGCATTCAAAAGCTAAGGAAAATATCAATTCTCACTTTCCAGCATTCCCTACTTGAAAGTCTTACATGGGTGGAAAATCAAATCTAATCGACGTGAAACACAATTGTGTGACTGCCTACAGACATCCACAGTATAGATTCAATTCGCACCTGTTTAGAGATGTGCAATAACATATCTGAGTCTGGTTAGAAAATATCTAAGGTCATAAAGTATGGATGTCCACTTTAAACATAAAAGGGTTACGGGCATTCAGATTAATGCAGCATGCTGAACACATTCAAGAAAAAAAATTGTGATACATTGTGTGATTTAAGATCCTTCTGCCCTGTTCTTTGTACAATTAACTATTCAAACAGTGCACAGCTTTGAGCAAATAACGGAACTGCCGAAACAAAAATTTCGTGTTCAGATAATGAATATTAAAAAGGAACAATATTTTCAAGAAGTAACTTCATTTAGCTTTTATCTGGGGAGAATGTTCCCACAAGCTTCATGTACCAAAATTTTAATAGAAGTTATTAATAGACAAAGAGTTGTCACACCTTTTTATACAGCGAATGCTCATTTAATATTAACATCTTGCACCAATTATTAAGCCGCATAAGTACCAAGAAGAATCAACTATGCACTTCCTAACTGCTCCAAAGAGTGCTGCAGCATTTACCTGCTAACACACTACGTTGAATGTTGTGACTAGGCCTTAATTAAGGCCTGACCCTACCAGCCCGATCCCACCGCACTTCCTTCCCCAAAACCCAAACTTTTTTCACGCCGGGAGAAGTGAGCAGAAGAGGAATTGGCGATTCTTTCCCTGTCGAGAATATTTACCGGTAACGCAAGCGTTCACGGCCGTCGGTTTTTGCGCTGTCACTACATAGTTGTAAGACATGGTTGCAACCCGCGCAGTTCAACGACACCAGCTCAGCTCCCAGCTCCCTCGCGCTCGCACCGTCTATCACGTGATCAAGAACGGCGCAACGGCAGCTACCTCACTTACAGCAGCCATCTTTGATCGAGGCAAATGTAGGCACCTGGTTCCGCAGATGGCAATCCAGTCGAGTGGTTCAGCATCTCTGCAGAAATTGCACTGTGAAAAGAAAAGACAAAACTAACAGAAGGTTAAAAAACAGAATCTGTATAGCTTGATATAAAAGGTAGGAAATGACCAATGAAAGAATAGTGCGGATCACCCAGTAGCAGAAAAGAGGTGGATGAACAAATATGTTAATAAATGATTATTAAAATAAATCATGAGACATTTTAACTATCTCCAAAAAAATTACGAGGGATACACGGAATAAAAACAGAAATTGTTGGAGAAGCTTCTGAAGCAGTTCTTTGGATTTTCTGAAGAAGGGTCACTGGACTTGAAACATTAACTATATTTTCTCCACTGGTACTGCAGATCTGTTTGTTCATCGATTTCAAGCTCTGCAGTTCTTTGTTTTAGTTTTGGGATAGAAGGGATGTGCCTTTTAGTTTTATGGAATATAATGGTTGAATTTAATGTTCTCACTCAAGACAAGTTTTGAGACAGTGGTATTTAATCAGTAAGGGGCCACATCTAAACAATAACAATCACAACAAATTTATGTAACAATATATATAATAAGCTTTAAGAAAAGGGATTAGTGTGAGAGAGAAAGAATTTGGCAAGCATAGTGTATTGACCCCCAAAACACTGATAATCCTTGATTCACATTACTGTCCCCGCCAACCCCCAGTGAACCCACAGGTACCTTCCCCTGCAACCAGAAAAGATGCAAAACCTGTTGGCACACCACCCCCCTCACCTCCATCCAGGGCCCCAAACAGTCCTTCTAAGTGAGACAGAGATTCACCTGCCTCTCCTCCAACCTAGTTTTCTATATCCAGTGCTCTCGATGTGGTCTTCTCTACATTGGGGAGACCAAACGTAAACTAAAGGAACGTTTCATCAAGCAGCTCAGCTGTGCCTGCAGGGGCTGACCTGACCTACCAGTCACCGCCCATTTTAATTCCCTTCCCACTCCCCTTCCATCGTGACCATCCTTGGCCTCCTCCATTGCCACAACGAATCAGACCGCAAATTGGAGGAACGACACATCTTCCTCCTGGGCAACTTACATTGAGTTCTCCAATTTCAAATAACCTCTCTTCCCATCATCCAACTCCCTTCCCAGGCCCTGTCCCTCCTTTCCATTCTTCTCATCGACTCTTCCTTCCAACCATCAACCGGATTCATTCCTCCCATCAACCAACCAGGTCGTACCCTCTACCTGTGTTCACCTATACCCACCTCACCACCTGCCCCCCCAACCCCTTCATCTGCAGCTCCCCTTACGCCCACCCCCAGTCCTGAAGAAGGGTTATTCCCAAAATGTTGACTTCTCCACCTCCCAATGCTGCCTGGCTTGCTGTGTTCTTTCAGTCTTCTGTTTGTCTACCTTGGATTCCAACATCTGCAGTTTTTTTGTCTCCAAGTAAGCAGGCAGTGGCAAACATTTAAGGAGATAATTCATAACTTTAAGCAAAAATACATCCCAGTAAGGAGGAAAGATTTTGAGAGAGATTAAAAAAAACTATGATTCAAACCTTCCATACCCAGAATCCTTCTAAACCCTCTCCAGCTTGATAATATCCTTCCTATAACTGGGCGACCAGAACTGTACACAGTTTTCTGGAAAAGGCCTCACCAATGTCCTGCACAACCTCAATATGACTTCTCAACTCCTATACTCAAATGAGCAATGGAGGCAAGTGTGCCAAATGACTTTTTAACCACCCTACCTATATGTGATGCAAACTTCAAAGAATTATGTACCTGTATACCTGGGTCCCTCTGTTCTCCAACACTACCCAAGGCCCTACCATTAATTGTATAAGCCCCACCCTTGTTTGTGGTACTAAGATGCAAACCTCACATTTATCCAGATTGAACTCCATCTGCCATTTTTCAGCCCATTGACCTATTTGATTAAGATCCCTTTGCAATGAAAGAAAACCTTCTTCACTGTCTACCATGCCACCAATTTTGGTGTCTTCCACAAACTTACTAACCATGTCTCCTATATTCTCATCCAAATCATTTATATAAATGGCAAACAAAAGAGGATCCAGAACAGATCACTGTGGAAAACCGCTGGTGACAGGCCTCCAATCTGAAAAGCAACCCTCCATTATTACTGTCTCCTGCTTTTAAGCCGATTATGTGTCCAATTTGCAAGCTCACCATGAATCCCATGTGACCTAACTTTACTAATTAGTCTACCATGCCATAGACCATACCATGTCTACCATTATCAAAGGCTTTACTAAAATCCAAATAAACAACGTTTACTGCTCTGCCATCATCAATCTTTTTGATAACTTACTCACACAAAACCATACTGACTAATCAATTTTTGCCTCTCTAAATGTCCAAAAATCCGATATTTTATAAATCACCTCCAACAACGTACCCACAACCAAAGTCAGACACAGAAGTCTTTAGTTCCCCAGTTTCTCCTTCCAGCCTTTCTTAAACAAAGTTACGGCATTAGCCAACCTCCAGTCATCAGGTACCTCACCCATAGTTATAGATGATGCAAATATTTCTGCAAGGGGTCTCATAATTTCCTCCCTTACTTTCCACAACATTCTGGGATACATTAGATCAGGTCCTGGAGATTTATCCACTTTATTTCTCTGCATTCTGTGCACTCCATTTTGTTTTTCAGTTGCAGAGGGTTCAGATGAGATTTACCAAGATGTTGTCGGCTATGGAAAATGTGAGTTATAAAGAAAAGCTAGATAGATTGAGACTTGTTTCACTGGAGCATAAGAGGTTGAGAGGCAACCTAAGGGAAGTTTATGAAATAATAAGAGGTATAAATAGAGTTAATGGTAGTTGTCTTTCCCTAGAGTGGGGGATTTCAAGACCAGGGAGCACATTTGTAAGGGGAGAGAAGGGAGATTCAAAAAAGACATGAGGCGCAAATATTTTTACACAGAGGGTGGTCCGCATGTGGAATGAACTTCCTCGGGAAGTTGTGGATGCAGGTGCAACTACAATGTTTAAAAGACATTTGGATAGATATGTGAATAGGAAAGGTTTGGAAACATATGGGCCAGGAGCAGGCTGATGGAATAAGTTTAATGTGGATGATGTTCGGCATGGACTGGTTAGACTGAAGGATCTGTTTCCATGCTGTATGACTCTATGACTCAGTAAGAAAGGAAAGTATTATGTTGAAAGAAAAGGCATATAAGGAGCCAAAAGGTAGTGATATCTCCGAAAACTAGCTAAATTCAATGTCCAGTAAAGGAGGACTAAAAAAATCAGACAGAAAACAAAATTAGCAATGAATATAAAAACTGACAATAACAGTGTCTTTAAATATATGACAATGAAGAGAGAGGTCAAAGTGAACAAACACCTTTTAGAAAATGAATCTTGGTAGATGGTTATGGAGCAAAAGAGTTTAACAGATACTTTGCATCAGTCTTTATGGTGGAAGATACTTAGAATATCCATTAATCCTAAGAATATAGAGCAGGAATTAAGTATCATGATCATCGCTATTTGACAAGATTACTTGCCCTGTTGGCTTGCATCTTAGGATCCTAAAAGAAAGTTTCTACACCAATCGTGAATGCATTGGTTATAATTTTCCAAAGGTCCTTGGATTCTAGAGAAATACTGGAGAATTGGAAAATTGCCAATGTGAAACCCCTATTCAAAAAGCAAGAGAGGCAATATCAGATAACTCTAGGCATTTGATACAGTACCTTATAAAAGGTTAGTCACATGAGCCCATTGTGTTGAAGGTGGTATCTTGGCATGAATAGTGAATTGGCTACTGGGCAGGAAACAGCAAGTGGGGATTAAAGGTTCTTCTTTGGTTGGCAACCTGTAACTGGTGGCTTTCCATAGTGATCAAAACTGGGACTGAAACTGTTACTATATGAATAACTTGGTCAAAGAAAGCGAATATAATGTCACCAAATTTGTAGATGGCACAACAGTAGGTGGAAAGGCAAGTTACAACAGGGGTACAAAGTTTATAGAGAGATAGTGATAGGTTAAGTAAGTGGGAAAAATGGAGTACAGTACAATATAAGAAAATTTGAAGTTCATTTTGGAAGGAGAACAAAAGAATAATGTTATTTAAATGAAGAAAAACTGCACAAAGCTACAACACAAAAGGGGCTTGGAGGTACTTGTGCACAAAAGACTGAAAGCTAACACATTGGTGCAGTAGGTAATCAAGAAGAATGTTGGTTCTTATTTAAATAGAGTTCAAATTGGGAAGTCTTACTGCAACTGGTGAGACCATATCTGAAGTACTGTGAGCAGTTTTGGTCTCTTATTTAAGAAAATATATTATTTCATTGGATGCAGTTCAGAAGAAGTTCACAAAGATGATTCCCAGTAAGAAAGGATTGTGTTGTGAGCAAAGGTGAAACAGATTGGGACTCCACTCACATGAAATTTATCAAAATGAACGGTAATTTCTTTGAAACATATTGGAGACTTAAGGGTAAATGAGGAGAGGATATTTCCCCTCATTGGAGACTCTAGGACGAGAGGGCATAGTCTCAGAATTAAGGGATGCTAATTTAAGACTTGTATGAGGAGGAATTCCTTCTTTCAGAGGGCTTTAAGATGTTGGAACTTCTTGCTATAGAGAGTTGTGCAGGCAGAATCCTTGTGTATATTTAAGGCTGAGAAAAGACAGAATCTTGATTGTTAAGAGAATTGAGGCTTACAGGAAAGGGCAGGAAACTGAATGTGAGGAATACCACGTCAGCCAGTGACCCTATTGAATGATGAGAAGGCTTGAGGGGCTAAATAGCCTCTTCCTTCGTCTTATAGTATTAGCAGACAGCTAATGTAGCTTTTGGCATTGTAAAAGTGAGATATAAGAAATCGAATCCAGGGAAATCCCTCAATATCCAGGGTTAATTAAGTGAACCTTCTCTAGACTTCCTCCAATGCCTGTAGATCGTGCCTTAGATAAGGGGACAAAACTGTTCACAGTATTCTACGTGTGGTCTAACTGCGCTTGTATAATTCTAGGAGGACTTCCCTATTTTTATATTCCATTCCTTTTGAATAAAGACAAACATTGCATTTGCCCATTACATGCTGAGCAGAATCTAATGAACACATCACTGGCATATCTGTATAGCTAGTTGAGGAAGAAACTCCCCAGATTGCTGGAACTCAGAGGACTGCAAGGCATTATTCAAAAAGGCATCTGCTAAGCCTCAGGCAGAATATATCACATGGTGTCAGCCATTAATAACTTCATGCCAATGCAAAGATAGACACAGAGCAGCTGACAGATTTGTCATTGACACTCAGTAAATGGAACAGAAGTTTGGAGAAACTTACCATCTTTATCAGTACTATGCTTGTTCTCAGATCCCTCATCATTAAGGGAGTCTTGGAAGCTACCTTTACTTAGCACCATACAATGTTAGAACATGTATGCATGCATCTGGCTGTCTCCGTGGAATCCTGGAAAGCTATGTTCAGCAGAGTGCTCAAAAACTTCTGTAAGTGTCCACAGACTTGCATCTCCATTGCTTTTGTTGGAGCTGGAGCTCCATATTAGCTCCCATAAGTTTTCTCTCAGAACACTCCAGAGGTGTCTATCCCTGCCATCGCCATCATGCCTGCAATTTCCAATTCTATAGAAGTTGCAGGCAAGAAGGACGAGCCTTCATCTGGGCAGGCTACTGTCTTGTGTCTGGGCCTTCCATCTACAAATGCCTGTGGGGTCTTCTACCCAAACTTTCAAGGCCAAGTGGCTTCACTACAGAGTAGGTTCTCTCTTTTGCAGCATACCCCAGGACTGGACTTAAACGTATGGGAGTATAAGAAAAAAATAATCTGAGGGCATATAGGTGGCACAAAAGAGACTTTGTAAGTAAATTCAATCCTCACCTATATGTTGGATTGTTTTTTCTTGTGGGACTGTAACTGTATTATGTCAGATGTAAGCAGCCTCTTCATTCATCCCAAGAAGAATAGAAGTTACATTCACAAGGTATTACCTATTTTTTAAAAGTATTCTAGGTAGCTATAGATTTCACATATCCTTCAACCCTTACATTCATGACTGTAGATAAGATTTTCTGCTTTGGTGAGGCAGTTAGTATTTGCAAAGTTCACAGAGGCACCTTGTACTAGGTCCTTGTTTTCACTCATGTTCTACACATATGACTATATTGTGCATTTGTGACTGCATAATTCTCTGGGGGCAAAAGTTCATCCATTGATGTGTTTTATAAGCAACTGCACATTCATTTCGGAATGAGCAATGTCCAGTACCCATTAACATCCAAACTGTGACTTGAAGGGCATTGTTCTGGTTTGAAGAATTGTTTGACTGCATAAATTTAGATATTGTTGTGAAACTGATTAAAGCATTGCATGCATATTTCACAGTATATTCCAGACATTGAAAGCTGAATTTTGATTGCTGGCTGAGAAGTCAGGATGCCTGTCAGACTGACAATGACCATGACCTGAAGTCGTGCTCTCAGATACCTGATCATTAAGGGAGTCTTGGAAGCTAACTTTACTTAGCACCATGCAATGTTAGAATGCTTATGAATGAATGCTAATCTTTCCCTAACACCCATCAGAACAAACAATGTTGTCATATTTTGAATGTGGAAGCAGTTGATGTTACAAAGCATTCAAACAGTTGAATGCTTTGTGGGCGGCACGGTGGTACAGTGGTTAGCACTGCTGCCTCACAGCGCTAGAGACCTGGGTTCAATTCCCGACTCAGGCGACTGACTGTGTGGAGTTTGCACACAGTCTGCGTGGGTTTCCTCCGGGTGCTCCGGTTTCCTCCCACAATCCAAAGATGTGCAGGTCAGGTGAATTGGCTATGCTAAATTGCCCGTAGCGTTAGGTAAGGGGTAAATGTAGGGGTATGGGTGGGTTGCGCTTTGGCGGGTCGGTGTGGACTTGTTGGGCCGAAGGGCCTGTTTCCACACTGTAAGTAATCTAGTCTAATCTAATCTAAATATTTAACAAACATTAACTTTTATTATAAAACAGGAATGGGCAAAAGGAAATTACAAAGAACCTGCATTTACTTTGGTAAGTAAACCTTGGTTCTTTGCCTCGACAACAATTAGTCACTCAATAGTGCGTCCAATTCTTATCTTTGGAAAGTAGTCACAGCATGCCAGAATTATGCAACATAGTGTATCTGGATATTATGCCCCTCTAGCTCAGTCCAAGCATGGAATCTTATCTTGAGTGGCCTTGTCATCTCTTCCATAATGGCTCCATCCAGCAGGAAAATCAAGTCAACTGGTGCAAGAGATATATTGGTCTGATGTATCTTATGTATGCCAAAATGGAGGTCCAGTATAACCAGTAATTTCACTTCCAAGTATTCCACACTAGTCCCAAGTGGATTTGTGATATAAACCAGTCACATAATCATCAAGTGTTGTTGTCACCACAATAGCCATTGGATGCCACTCACTCCTTTAGAGCTCAAAACCTGCTCCAGCGTACCATACAGTTCCATTATGGGGTTCTCAAAATCCTCCATCTGCAGCTGCTTCAGTAATCTGGTGGAAATGACAGTGAGTCTTGGCCATCGAAACCTCCTCTGCATTCAATTACTTCATGCAGAGGTTGTGTCATTATATAGATGTACTATATCATGTATGTCGGTAGAGATGGGATGGTGGGGGGGTGGATGACGGTGCAAGGTAGGAGTACATAGTACTGCCACAATAATAAATATCCAACTGTATACAATCAGACGATGTTTGTGTTACATACATCTGCATAAGATGTAATATCATTACATAGTGAAATGCCCTATTTTTCTTTTGAGACAATTAAAATTTGAAACCATGTTAGTTTCTTTTTTCAAAGATCCTTACAACTGCAAACACCAATTTCTGTGAACAAGCAAAATTTATTACAAGCTTTGGAGAAACCCTAAACACTCCTCACCCTGCTTGCGAGGAGTGTCCAGAGAAGCTCCCAAAACAAAAGAAACAGTCCTTCCTTTATACTAAATCTTTACACCTCAAGTTAGTAATGCTCACAAGACAACCCCCAGTCACTTCCTCACAGTTACATGCCACTCAAGACACAATGCAGTGACTACATCATCTCCAGAAACAATGTAATGCAAAACATCGCTTAATGGCCAGATCTGGTGTGAATATGTTTTTGTAACTATAGGGAGTAGTCAGAATTCCAATTGTAATGTTCTTATTGATTTCAGAATAGGGGATGAAAATATAAATTGTTGACTCCTACTATGTAAATTGCTCTGAATGGCCAGGAAATGGTCGTGTAAATGGCTTTGAATAATAGGAGATCATAATGTAAATTTTCTTACAATCTATCTGTAAGCCAGAGACATCCCACCCTAACCTCACAAAATCCAATTTCCTGCAGGTCTGCAGAACAAGTTAACTCTAATTTCACACCATGTACTTTGATGGAACAATGTTATGGAACAAGGGCTCAGTGATTAGTACTGCTGCCTCACAGCACCAGAGAGTGGGGTTCAATTCCAGACTCTGACAACTGTCTGTGTGGGTTTCCTCCCACAATCCAAAAGATGTGCAGGTTAGGTGAATTAGCTATGCTAAATTGCCCATAGCGTTCAGGGATGTGTAGGTTAGGTACATTAAGTCAGGGAATAAATATAGGGTAGGGGAATGGGTCTAAGTGAGTTACGCTTCTGAGAATCTGCAGCGATGTGTTAGGCTAAAAGGGCCTGTTTCCACATTGGAGCAATTCTATTAAAAGACTTATCTAGAAGGTGGTAAATAAAACCAGCACAAGTAACAGTTGTAATCTCAGTGTGGTAGTATTGAAATATTGGATATTTGGAATCATAATTGTTTCAGAATTTGATGATAGGGGAGAAAACAGAATGTGATTGGTCTTGCCTTTTTATCCAATTACTTTGACGTACAGATGAGGATATGTTATTCAAGTGTTTTCATAGTGATTGTTCCATGCAGATCATTAACCTGCTGATAAGTTTAATTGTTCATGACAAGAGTCAAATTTACTTTTATTAATTTCTTGCAGAGCGATGCATGTAAAGTCTGTTCCACAATGCAAACTGTTGCCAGATTGATGGTCTGCCATCCTGTATACCACGCGTTTTAATTATAAACAAATAAAAAAAAAGTTTAAAGCTGCTGCCTTTTGTCCCCACCACCAATGATATGTTTGTCATCAAGTCCAACTAGTTTCACTGAATTTTTTTTGAAATAGGTATTGCATGGATTAATACAAGTGTCACATGTACAACAATCCAACAAAAGATGCCATCCATTCAAATCAGGTGATGATTTGCTATTATGAATAGGAATAGAGTATTAGGCTAAACAAAAGTTTAAAAATACCACACCGTAGAGGGATGATTCTCTTTCACTAAAGCATATCCTCATTTGTGACTATCATAAACTGTTTTGGGAAGAAAATTTGACACAAAAATTCAGATATCCAAAATGCAACCATTTGGAAGTGACAACTTCAAAGAATTTTGATTTACTTACCACAAGCCTAGGATTTCTTTTATATTTTAGCTTAAATATCATTAAACTTTAAGATGTACCCTTTCATGCAGGCTGAAAATGCAAATTGCCTAACTTTATCTTAATCTGTTGTTGATTAATTAGGATTACATTAGTAATTGTGACAATCAAAGCTTTAAAATGTTGATGTGGTTCTGTTCGCCGAGCTGGAACTTTGTTGCAAACGTTTCGTCCCCTTGCTAGGCGACATCAGTGCTTGGGAGCCTCCTGCCAAGCGCTTCTTTGATGTTTCCTCCGGTATTTATAGTGGTTCTGTCCCTGCCGCTTCCGGTTGTCAGTTTCAGCTGTCCGCTGTAGTGGTTGGTATATTGGGTCCAGGTCGATGTGTTTGTTGATGGAGTTTGTGGATGAATGCCATGCCTCTAGGAATTCCCTGGCTGTTCTCTGTCTGGCTTGCCCTATGATAGTAGTGTTGTCCCAGTCGAATTCATGTTGCTTGTTGTCTGCATGTGTGGCTACTAAGGATAGCTGGTCGTGTCGTTTCGTGGCTAGTTGATGTTCATGTATGCGGATAGTTAGCGGTCTTCCTGTTTGTCCTATATAGTGTTTTGTGCAGTCACAGCTGAAACTGACAACCGGAAGCGGCAGGGACAGACCACTATAAACACCGGAGGAAACATCAAAGAAGCGCTTCGTAGGAGGCTCCCAAGCACTGATGTCGCCTAGCCAGGGGACGAAACGTTTGCAACAAAAACTTCCAGCTCGGCGAACAGAACCACAACAACGAGCACCCGAGCTACAAATCTTCGCACAAACTTTGAGCTTTAAAATGTAGTTGACAGTGACTTACTGGTTTGCTTTGTAACATCTACCAAGATCCACATTGTCACATGCAACTGCATCAACAGCACAAAGAAAATATTTACATGAGTGCATATATTAAACAGTGAAATTCTGACATGTTTGTGGTCATTTGTTTCAGCAAACAATGGTAAACAAGTTTGACATGATCCCTAGTTATATTCAATTTTAGTACACTTCACAACATACCTGTTCTGTATTCCTGGTGGTTTAGGTGAGAAAATTTAAATATTAAAGAGATGTAAGAGATACGCATCTGGTGAAGTTGAAACGATTGATAGAGTCAGTTTAGGACAGGGATTACAAAACCTCTTGCTATTTTACTAATAGTGTCTCAGCATTTACAACCAAAGCTGAAATCCTGCACCTCAGATTTGACATAATTTGTGCCTACTTTAAACTATGATTGCAATGTTTTCAGTTGAAAAGCTTTAAGTTACTTAACTTTGTGCTAGTGAAGTTTATATTCAAGCTTATATTTATTAAAGACTTAGCACAGAAATGTATTTAGAGGAACAAATCAAGTCTTCCACTTCCTTGCACAAATGGTTACCTCTTTCCACCAAATTCAAAGTTTTCCTACTTCCAAATCTTTATCTTCTGTTGGAAGACAGCTACATTCTTTCACTCAATAGCATGAACAGTAATGTGACAACAAAATACCCCACAGAGCGTTAAACAGAATTTGTTTTTGAAAAAAAAGTGCAACTCCAAAAGAAAAATACAGGTAGTTATATAAAAAAAACCACGATCAAACAAACATTCTCTAGGAAAAGCAAATGCTTCACTTATGTTCATAGTTGGAGTTTATGCATAGTCAGATCAGCAACGAGGGGTTTAGAGATGAAGTAAAATAATTTGAAGACTTGATAAGTATGCATGCAGTAACAGGAAGAAACTTGAATGCAGTGGAGGCCAAGGAAAGCTTTAACAAAAAAAAAAACGCAACAGATTGCAGTTTCTAAAATTGGGAACAGGTTTAAAAGTTTACAAGTAAAAACTAACACCCCACTACAGTTTAAAGGAAAAAAAGTTATGCAACCTACTGTTAAAGTACAGATTTGAGATGGCCCAGGAAATCCCTTATAAACTCAATCTGTAAGCCTCTCTCATGGTTCGTTCCAGAAATCATACTCTTTGGTGGTTTGGAATTTTTTGAAAAAAAAAACCAAGTCTTACAGACAGATTAGTTCAATTTTAAATCATTCCCTTCATTTACTAATAGCATCACTGTTACAACATAACACGGATACCTATAAATCAAGCTAATTGGATTCTATTAAACCCCAGAGTAGGAAATCACTTCTTTCAAGAGCCCTAGCCAGTACGACAGAGTAGCTATCAAAAACAGACTATTTTTATACACAGGCTTACAAAGGCATTACTGTCACAAACACAAAAGTTAATGAAAGCACTGCATGTTCTGAACTAGACAGATAATAGCGAAGGACAATAATTCAGGAAAGAATTTAGTTTGACAGAGTTTTGTTCCAAGGTCAGAGTTAAACGTTGTGAAATTAATTAGCTGTGAATGTTATCACTTGGCGTTGGTTTATACAGATTCTTATCTTCTCTTGCCATACTATTTTTAGTGTGCAGCAAATGTGTTCTATAATTCAAAATTACATTTTAGTTTAAATTTTTTAAAAGGACAACATTTAAGGCTATTAACTTTCTCATTACCTCTTCAATTAAGTTGATGTTCATGCTATTACTGGACAGCATTACTAATTAATCTCTGTAGAAGCAGCTAATGAGTTGAGCTTTGCTCCTTGGTGACTTTTATCTTCCTCAATTCTGCACCCATTATGAGGTGCAGTCTTACAGAAGGCATATTTAACTGAAATCATGTCTGTAAGACACCCTAGCAGTATTTTTAAAACCAGGGATTTTCCTATGATGTACTGGTCAATAGTTTTCCTGTTATCCACATAGCTTAGATAAAAAGAGTTCTGACTTCAGAGTTATTGTTGGACTTGATTGACTGCTGTATAATATGCACACAATCATTTAACTGGTAATAAAACTTTTTTTTCAAAAAAAAAAGTCCTGCAGAGTCAGGATGCAAGACCAATTTTCTTCAGAGGAAACAATAGCAATATGGATTAGCCCCTGCAGTTTCAATTTAAGCCAATTTAAATATCTGCACAAATTCCCTTTCCCAGAATGGAAAATGAAATTACAATTTGAAATGCTGAATATTCAAAACAGTACAATTGTACTTCTAAATTTGGAACTGGTAACCTTTAAACTAGCTGAATTGTAGTGTCCTAGTCCACTTAAAAATTACACTTCAGGCGAGCAAAAAAAAATCAACCAAATCCAAGTCATATATTTAAAGGTTGACAGTATCTACAAGTGTTAAATACATTTAAGAATTTTTCATCTTAGAATCTTAGGTGATTACATTTAAAAAACAGCAAATAAATTTATCAATTTTCTTTTTCCTTCTCACAAAAGATTCTACACTTCAGAAAGAGTACATTTTTAAAAAAGAACAGGCCAACGATCAACAAACAAGAAAATAAATCTGAAAAAGTGCAAATATACAAGAAAGCTTTTGCTGGAAGGAGTAAAAACTTAAATTCTGGCAGAATATCATTCATCATTAAGTCTCAAGTACCAATCTTGTGCAAACTTTTTTTGAACTGTAATCATATGCCAGTTTTGGACATATGAGATTCCTCAAATTTCAAATCAAAAGACATAAGCATCATGAGAAGCCTCCAATAATTGAAGCTGGATTCAAGCCTAATCTCAAAATGAAAGTAAAATGCTCAGCTTTGTGGTGCAAAAATTTAAAAGCCAAAAAGGTTACATGTGTCCTAGCATGTGACAAAATGCAGTTCTTTCCACAAGTTAGATTCTACATGATCAGTTCTTTTCCTTAAGAGGGGTTACTCTGGAGTAAGTGCAAGCAAGTGTTCCACAAAAGTAAAAAAACAAAATAGTCTCAAATTTGGAAAACAACAGAAAGGTTTCAAATGACAACAGGTCAACATTTTAAGCCTATAACTCTTTCTCCCTCTTCCCCCAATATTAAAAATGGGTCAACAGTTTCCTAATTGCATTAATCATGCTAATGGAGTTTCTGGCTTCAAATGAAAGTAGTATTATACAACGTTTAATTTAAGTGGTCTACTTACAGTCCTTCCTTGGAACAGACTGGCTAAAATCAGAAGTGTAAAGCAGATACAGGAGAAGGTCTATTCCACCCTCTTATTCAATTTAGATCCTGTCTACTTTTAGACTTCACAAACTAATACTAAAGTTCCTTCAAATCATTGCTCTAGGGAAAGACCATAGTTGAGGAGTCAATTCCATGCAGCATAACAGCAACACTATACAAATCTCAACTGCTTCTCCAACTGCATCCGAAAAGCTTCAGCTATTCATCATTTAGTCTTCAGTCAGAAGTGGCTTAAAAAGAAAAAAAAAGAAAAAACAACCAGTTAGAAAGTATATGGTAGCTTTATGTAGAGATGCATTTGCCATTGACTGTAGTTATTGCAGATAACAAGGTCGTGCTTTATTAACCTGGCTGCCGCATGGGAAGTACGTACGTGTAAAAGACAGTGTTCAACCCAAAATCAAACATGTTCTTCATCTTCCTAAACCCAAATAATATCTTAACATCAAAGCAAAAGCAGAACTAGAGATTGGAGTAACTTGACAAACTTGGCTGTAAGAATTGATGTTTCACATTCAGTCTAATACTAGTCTATTCAACAAACCCTTATTGGGTCAAAGTCAAAGTCTCACACCACAGTTGCTGCCAAACTTGCTGGATTTTTCCAAAAATCAGAAATCTCCAGCATTCACACAAATTTTGCTTTCATGGTTTTTTTCAGTACTCTTCATCCTCAAGGTGGAGAATAGCCAAAATGATTCAAGTCACAATGACAAGAATGTACCCTTCATCGGTGTTTTGGATGTCAGCTTGTACTGGAATATAGTTCCACAGAAGAAGACAGCCTATTAAATTCACCTGATTAGTCCTTCGGGACTACAGATGAATACTGGCTGGATATCCTTATCTAAATACAATCCTTTTTCGTGAAATACATGTAAAACATGCCATTTGATGGCAATTACTCAGATTGACAACAAAGCAAAAATTCATCAAACTTGGCACCTTCTGGTCACTAGTCCTGTGGGATGGTGGCAGGTATGTTCCCCATTAGACAATCAGGTAGATGATATTATTAAAAAAAAGGGCCAAATAACAATGTACCAAATTCAAAATGAACAATGTACAAGTGTTCATTTCCTTTGGCTTAAAAAGGATGTGAAATCATTTATTTCACATTTAGTTGTGTCTGTTGACACATTGTGTGTGAACCTCAAACAAAAAGATGAGGCAGCTACAAATTTAGCATCACAACATACCTCTGTGGCATCACCAAGTACAGATTCACGTGCATTTGGACGCTGCCAATCACGCTTAAGGAGCATCCAGGCAACAGTCATGGAGAAACACAACAGAATCACTCCCAAAACATTGGCCAGACATGCTTCAGGTGGCAGATTCTTGTAGGAACTAGTTGAATTTGGAGCATTACTGAAGGGGAAAAACAGTAGCATTAAATATTTACCAGTATATACTATAAAACCAGTAATTAGTTTTTGAACAGTTCAAACAGCAAATCAAATTCTCCCCTATCACAAGAGGAAATGGTCCTCAACCCATGTGTAATTTAGAGCAGAGAAGTGAATAAACAAGAGACTGAAATGATAAGAAAAAAGTTTGAGGTATTTGATATGCCAGTCTGTGGCTCAAGGATTGCACTATTTACAATGAGATTCAGTTAGATTAAATGCTTTGTTATATTCTATAAAACCTTTGCAGACTTCTTACTGAGTGTTTATGCTATGAAGTAATGTCAAAACATGTATTTAATTTTTGTGCCTAATGTAATAAGTGCTTTATAATTTGAGCATAAAGCCAGAGCTGAGGATAGCAGACCTTAAATTTGGTCAGAAGTAGATCTTAAATGTGGGCCCTGAAGAAAGGCTTACAATCAAGGCAACTGAAGCTATAATTACCACTAACAGAGCAATTAAATTCCAATCATATCCAAAACTGTAATTTTATACAGTATTTTGGGGAAAAAAAAACACTATCAGGGAGGTACAAGTTCATAGTCCCTCACATTCCACTTACACATCCTTGGTTGGAACCCAGTCTTTTTTCCCTAAAAACCATCACTTTTCCCTAGGGAATCTTACATTAGCATTTTAGTTGTCTGAACAGTAGCCACCTGGATGAAAAGCCTGCTTAGAATTCTGGTGAAGCTTTGACTGTGCAGGATATCAAAGCCAGAACGCAGTAAAGTTGCAGATACCTCTGATGGAGATCAAAATTTGGAAACTTGGAGGACTTCACCTCAATCTTCTGGACAGTCCTAAATTAATGTAATTTAGTTTCACTAATCTGTTTTGTGAATCACTAACTTAATACATTTTTCATCTCTTTTCAGATCCTGAAAAATGTCAGTTTCCAGAAGATGACCATAAAAAGAAAAAAGTTTTAAAGCAATTATTAATTGAGAGTTTCAAAAACTGGAGAAGGACTTTTGTCCTTTCAAACCAAAACTTACAGCACAAATATTAACTTTTCATTAATTCCGGACAGAGAAGCAGCAATGGCCATTACTAAGATGCAGAGTCCAAAGAAGGCATGCAGATCTTTGTAAGCAGCTCGAAGCCAGAGGGGTGTGCAGGGCAGTAAGAAGGCCAGGAATCCCAGCAGCCACTGTAGATCGAAGAAGAACAAATTAGAATGTTACAAAATTAGACTTATACTAGCAGGAACAGTCCTACATACATGGATGTTTGACAAGCCTCTCAGAGGGTCAAGTAGGACATAAATGAACTTCATGAGGTGATACAGTTGAAGAATCATGCTGGCAAGACAAAACATCATTCTGCAACTGCCAACAAAATCTTACAGTAAAATCTCATTTGAGCACTTCAAACAATACATAAAATCGAGACCAAGTCTTATCAGGTTCTATTTGAAGCCTGCATTCCAAGTGGAGGCAACATTTGTACAGAAGCAGCAAAACTCCAACTGGTCTGCTCATCACATGCTGATAAAAAAAAGCAGCAACACAAAAGACAATTTAATTTGAAAGTCTTATCCAAAATGCTTCCTTCACTGTTCCCTAGTCACTTATTACTGAAATGATTTTCAAAAAAACTTGAAGACAAAGTTCTTTGCCATCTTCTCTGGAATAGGTTCACCTCATGAGTGATTCCTCACTTAACTGTGTTAATCATTCACACGCACCTTGAGGAAGCCACCAAAACATCACCACCAAGATAGTGCATGACACATTTGAACAGAAGCCTTGTTGTGGTTGATGTTCATTATGAAAGCATAAAACTTGTATCAAGGAAGTTGGAAGGGAAGTCAAGTTGTTTTTCAGAATCATCATTACAACTGTAAAATTCCAAGCTAGTTGACAAAGTTTCAGGCTTTTTGAAGCCCCCCCCGGAAGAAAGGGCAGATGGAGATGTATGAAAATTAAGGTTCTCTGCAGTTACATCTTGCAAGCATAGATGGATGAAAAAGGTAACAGTTCAAGGATAAAGAATAGAGAAGCCAAGAGAAATGACAAGATAAGATTCATGACTATTGGTGATTATACTACATGAACCATTGGAACGGAAGTTGTCCTAATTAAAAGAATGCTACACTATATACAAACTGAATATGCATAATCCAAACTATTGGTCTTAAATTGTAAAGACTGTTTTATTTTCTGGATTGTTAATTGTGGACTGAAATGGGATAAGAACGGTTTAAAAAGAAACTCAGGATTGTGAAAAGGAGTGCTCCATTTTTCTTAAAAATCAAAAGTAGTTACCTGATATTCATTGCAAGTGTTACTGGAACAAGCAACATTGATATGGAAAAGGACTGCCAACAGGCTATACAACTAGATTTAAGTGGCGAAAAGTAGCCAACTGGTCACCATTCCTCAGCTCAAATGACAAAGACGTTTTGCTTACAAGCAACTATCTGATTGGACTTCGAGTAACCAAACAGCTACTTTCGTTAGAAGCCAAATCGATAGGAAGGTACTGTCCTTCACCCTATAGTTTTAACCAAATTAAAACAAAGCCAGTTTATTTCCCCCACAGTTGTTGGAGGCTGTAGGTTTGAAATGGAAAGTCAGGCAGAGTGTCCAGACAAAAATAAAAAGCTACTGATGCTAGATATCTGAACTTAAAAACAAATTGCTGGAGAAACTGAATAGATCTGACAGCATCTGGAGACAGAAATCAGAGGCAACAAGTCCTACAACCCTTATTCAGAACTGGAACATTACTGGACTTGTAATATCAACTCTGCTTTCTCTCCACTCATGCTGGCACACCTACTGAACTTAGTTATTTCTGGTTTTTAATTTTAGATTCAGATGCCTTCCCCAAATCTTTCCATCCACCCATACCCTTACACACAGACAAAATAAGTATGTGGGATTAGAGTTTTGAGGGGGTGAGAGTTTTAAAACAAAGTCATATGTCAAAGATTGACAATCTTTACCTGTACCTCACATCCATTTCTGTAATAGACAAACAAAGTCACTAGTTAAATACAGAAACCAGGTCTGTATGTTTAAATCAACATGTGCCAGAAAAAAAAAGGACAGTAAACTGGGGAATTGTGTACTTATAGGCACTCTAACCTTTTTGTAATGACTCCAGAATTGCAGAACCAGATTTCCAGTGTGCTATCTCATGGAGGTGTAACATAATCACTTCCTGTGATTCTGCATTCTAAGTGGTCTCGAGTAAAGGAACTTCTTTTCATGTCCCACTGCAGATTTATTAGTAACTTATTACACAGCTCAGTTTTAAGACCAATCCACAAGTGAAAAGGTTTTCCATAACCAGTTAACTCAATATTAAAAGATAGAAGAAAAATAACAATTCTAAATTTTACTGTCATGTGAACCTGTGTGCCAAGGTATGGTGGAAAGGGTTGTCATACATGCTTTACAGGCAGATTGTACAAGTGCATCAGAGCAGAATGCAAGATTCAATGTTACAGCTGCCAAAAAAAAGTTGCAGAGATCAATATTAGAGGTCCATTCAAAGTCTGATAAGTGGGGAATAAGCTGTTCATAATTCAGTCAAGGTCTAATATTCTGGTGTCTCAGTTCTTTATTATAAGAGGATTATGGAGACCTCAACTGCAGTATGGTCTGACTAAATTCCTTCACAAACAGAACCTACAGGAAGGGTTTAAAGATGGATATGGGCCAAGTACTGGCAAATGGGACTAGATTAGGATTTCTAGTCGGCATGGACGAGTTGGACCAAATGGTCTGTTGCCGTGCTGTACATACAAATTCCATGTCTAAATTAAGGTCTCATAACTCACCTTGTAGATTTGCTGAAATTGCGACTATTTGGTGGTCTACAGTATACCCATTTCAGTAGACTCCATCTTTTGATATAATCCAGATTGATTCTATATCTCATTGCTAGTTACATCTCGCTAGCACCCTTTAATCACCATTGTTTTACCATCATTCCTTTCCAAATGTTACATGAAACAATAATTCTCCTTTGGTGGTTGTTTAGGTTATCCCCATTATATCCCATGAAGAGGAGCTAAGAGAGGACTGGTCATCAGTTAATTCCAAAGAGGGCAAGAGAGCCACAGCAGCAGCATTCCCAAGTCTGATTTCAGTTTCAGTCTGTTCCAGAGGGGTCACATATGTCTGACCAGGTTGATTACAATAACTACGATGGAAGTAAAAGTGGCCATGGCATATTAAAGAACTGTGAATAAGAGACACAGAAAACAGAAGTATGTACAGTTGGTATCCAGAGTGACACTAGCAATATAACTGAATGTGAATGAACAAAATTAAAAAGACGCATGGCTGACATTAAGAGAGAATGACAACTGTTAGTGTACAGGAGGCCATTCAGCCTATTGGCACGAGGTAATAGAACTTGTGAAGGTACAATCTCCTGCCTTCTCTCCATATAAATGTCATGCAGGAATATCTCTATAGTCATCCAACGACCTCCTGAAATCCAATGTTTCCACCATATTTCCAGACAGTGATAATGAGTCACCCTTCCTACATTTGAGCATTATTGAAGAATAAGAGGACATTGATTTGATGAGGGGGCAGAGTTTCTCTTACCTATTCTATCCAACCCGCTCATGACTTTGAAACTTGCGATCAATCTCCTCTTATCTTCCTTCTCACAAAGAACAGCAGTCCCAACTTCTTAAATGTATCCTCATACCTGAAACTGCTCATTCTTGGAACTATTCTATGACTCTTCTGCGATCTCACCAATGCAACCACACCTTTCCAATAGTGTGATGACCACAGCTAGACATAATACTCCAACTGAGGTCTAACATGGATCATGTTAGAGTTCAATATCACTCCTTGCACCAGATCTCCCAATGGTCTCCTCTCTATTCCATTTAATAGGAAGCCAAAAAATTGGGAACACTATCTTTCTCAAGGTTCAGAAGTTGTTACACAATTAGAAATGGTTTCTGTAAAAATCCAGTAGCTCAGCAAAATAACCCTTCATGGTTGCCATGGTTTAGGTGTTAGGCTATTTCAATCACGTGGAGTCAGATGTATAGCACGGAAACAGACCCTTCAGTCCAAATCATCCATACTGATCAGATATTCTAACCCAATCTTGTCCCACCTGTCAGCACCCGGCCCATATCCTTCCTATTCATATATCCATCCAGATGCCTTTTAAAATGTTGCAAATGTACCAGCTTCCACCACTTCCTTTGACAGCTCATTCCATCTGCGTGAAAACGTTGCCCCTTAGATCTGTTAGATCTTTCCCTGCTCACCTTTAACCTATGCCCTCTAGTTCTGGACTTCCTCCCCACCCCAGGGAAAAGACTTCATCTATTTACACTATCCATGTCCATCATAATTTTGTAAACCTCTAAAAGGTCACCCCTCAGCCTCCGACACTCCAGAGAAAACAGCCCCAGCCTGTTCAGCGTCTCCCTGTAGCTCAGATCCTCCAACCCTGGCAACATCCTTGTAAATCTTTTCTGAACCCTTTCAAGTTTCACAACATCTTTCTGTTAGGAAGGAGACCAGAATTGCACACAATATTCCAACAGTGGCCTAACCAACATCCTGTACAGCTGCAACATGACCTCCCAACTCCTGTACTCAAACCAATAAAGGAAAGCATACCAAATATATTCTTCACTGTCCTATCTACCGGTGACTGTACTTTCAAGGAGCTATGAACTTGGACTCCAAGGTTTTTGTTCAGCAACACTCCCTAGGACCTTACCATTAAGTGTACAAGTCCTGCTAAGATTGCTTTCCCTAAATGCAGCACTTCACATTTAAATCGAAATTAAACTCCACCTGCCACTCATCAGCCCATTGGCTCATCAAGATTCCAAGAAGTAAATGTTTTACAAAGTACTCCTACAACCCTAATTTTGTCAATATATTGACAGATGTAGATTTCAGAAACTATTATTAATAATAAAAATTGGCAAGATTTTTTCCCCTTCAAGGGCACCACACTAAGTGTAGCAGCTATGTCAGAGTTCTGACTCACTTGGGCTCTAACACCAATACATTCAATGAAATTCTGGTCTATATAGCCAGTTGCATATATTCAGAAAATCAAGACAATTTAAAAAAAAAAAATACATTGTTCAGGCATTACACAAGTTAACTTTGTCATAGAAGTGGAAGCTTTGTTATTTCTTCCTTTCACAATTATGAGCAGTCAGATTTATAAGAAAGGTCTAAAATTAAAGAAAAAAAACACTTCTTACCTGAAAGCCAAAGAGAATAATGGCTGCAAATCCCACCCAGCTGTGTATGGAATACAAGTTGGGGATGTGCATCTTATTGTGGAACCCAAATGCTGCCACCAACCCAATAATGGCAAGAGAAAATGCACCAAGGTTCAATGTAGCATGAACTAGCTTTACGAGCAACTTGCTCCTCGACTGGGTGAAGGGCAATCTGTATACAAGAATGGCTGAAATAAAATGTAATTGTTTAAATACATGCAAAAATCCATCAGGAAACAAATTTGTAAATTCAAATCATTTACCCAAGTGTACAAAACCCCAGCCTGTATTTTGACTTGGAGATCAGTAGCTTGCAATTTAGTAAAGAGTTGGTGAACACAGTTGAAAACTTGAACTATTGTTGCAGTTGGTAGGTGAACGCTTATTCTCTTTAGAAGTCTAACCTGAACCTGTCTGGGCAGCCAAAATGGTCACGGATCACCTCCATGCATCTCAGTTTTACAATACAGCTGGTAGCTTAGGGAGAGCGAGAGAGCAATCACTCAAAACCCCTCCTGTTTTAGGATTGCAGCTTCTATCAGCTTGCAACAATCCCTTAATCTGGGATGTCAATACACTTAATATCTTCCAAAGTGTCGTCACAGAGGAGCTTCTGGTTCATCAGTACAAAAAATTTATGATGTTTTATGTTTCACACTTGAAACAGTACATGGGGACCAGAAGAATCACAGCCAGTCAGGCAGCATGTCCAAGAGCCAATATTTCAAGCTTAACCGTTCAGTCCTGACGAAGGGGGTAGCATCCATGACTAAACAAGAATAAAACAAAAAACTACTTAAAAAAGGTCACATTAAAAAAAGTCAGCAGCAGCCTAAAACAAAAAGTTGTGAAACTTGCTTTGTTATTTCATTTAAAATAAAAAAAGGTAACTTATGAAAAGTGCTAGCATAATACTGAAGCTCTTGTTATCTATTTTATAACTATAAACTCTGTTCCCTTAAAGTTAAGGTGAATGTTTGTATCTTGGAGGGAGAGACTGGAAATTAATAGTTCGGCGAGTGGTAGAGACATTAAAATCATTACTTTACCTCAGTTCAGTGGAAGACTGAAGTATCATCCCAATATTGACATGTAATGCAGAGGTAATCCTAAGAGAAAGAACTTAAACAACTGTCATCATTGGGATGGGCAGGGATTGGGGGGGGGGGGGGGGAGAAGGAGTGGAGTGAGCAAGAGCCTCAGTTTTCAGATTGAAGGCATATAAATTTACCCAGGGTCTTGAAGTGGTAGACAGTGGATCCATTGATAGTTTAGAATATTCTAAACTTCATTGCTGGAAAGGTTCCATGGATTAGTAAGAGAAAAAAAAAGGTTGACATAAAACACTTATTTTAAAAAAAAAAGAGGGGGCATCAGAAGGTAGGAAATTATGGATCAATTAGTTAAATTGGTATCATTAGGAAATTAAAGCAGCAAAAGCAGGTTATTTGAAAAGTCAAAACATAATTCAGAGTCAGCATGGTTTTATGAAGGGTAAATTACATTGACCAATTTGCTACAGTTTTTCAAAAACAAAACTAGCAAAGTGGATAATGGGGATCATGTCAATGTACTATATCTGACTTTCCAGAAGACATTTGATAAGAGGTTACACACAAAAGGTTAATACACAAAAAGTAATATCAAATGAAGTTAGGGATTTTTTTTAAAGCTTAGATTGAAGATTGCTTTCTGGTGGTTAGCCAGAGTCTGGATAAAGTGAGCCTTTTTCTGATTGGGAAGACAACTAATAGGATGCCACAGGGATCAGTGTTCAGGCACCAATTATTTATAATACATTAGTGACTTGGACACAAGAAGAGAATGTACTACAGCCAAATTTGACAAGTAATACTAAAAATAGAAGAGAAAGCAACATAAAAATCCAAAAGTGGATATGGATAGCTTAGGGGAATGGACCAAAATTTGTCAGATGGGCATTTAATGTGGCTAAGTAACATTATCCATTTTTGTCAGAAAAATATAAGAAAAGGCAGAATTATCTGAATGGAGAGAAACTTTAGTGTGTGTCCAATGCAGAGGGATCTGGGTGTCCTTGTGCATGAATCACAAAATACTATGCAAGTAATAAGAGGTGGCAAATGGAATTTAAACTTGAAACTAAAATGAGATATGACCTCAAATGTATGAGTGTGTTCTCACAAGTGCATTTTACAGTTGCAGCAACACTGTTCAACTTTGTTTATTCCTTTAGCAATAGTGCTGCAACTCCACAAGGCATTCATGAGACCATACCCAGCATATTACTGACAGATTTGGTCCCCTTGAGTACTTGCACTGGAGGCAAATCAGGATGTTCACTAGATTAATTCCAGAAATAGGAGGGGTTTCTTTTAAGAGTGTTTGGAAAGTGTAGGCCTACACTCGGGTGTTTAAAAAGGAGATAATTGAAATGTATGGAGAAATTAAAAAGATTTAACAGTCAACATAGAAAGGTTGTTTCTACATGTAGGGTGATCTAGAATGAGAAGTCATAGTTTTTAAAAACAATGACACTTTCTCCTAAAACTGATTTGAAGAGGAATTACTGCTTTCAAAAGGGTTGAGAATCTGTGGAATTCATTACCCCAGGATATAGCGGATGCTGAGACAGAGTCAGTTTAAGAAAATAGATAGATTTTTAATTTGTAATGGGATGAAGGGTTTTGAAGAGTGGGTAGGGTTATGGAGTAAAGACCAAGGAGGAAGTTAGTCATGATTGTCCTGAATGCTGGACCAGGCTCAAGAGGCTGTGTTGCTTTCTCCTGCTTATTTTGTCCAGAGAGTTTGACAGTTAAAACAAATAATGTAAATCTCAATAGACAACAGCTTCTGTCATCTCTTCACTGGTACATTAAAGTCATGTGTGTCTCATATTTTGTTTCAAGTTTGAAATCTGGAAGCAGAGTTCAGTGCTGTGCAAGTAAATGAAACTTAGGCAATTTTCACAAAATGCTTTTTTCCCCCACTGTAGTCAACTAAAAAAAAGATCAGCTTCCTTCAAGTTGAATGTGTTCTTGGTGTCCAAGACTGCCTAATGTCACAACATACACATGGATAAATTCAGTTTTGAAAGAATGCAGGGACAAGTTTAAACAGAGGATTTGTACTTTCTACTGTTTCTGGATAAAATCCAGGTGTCAATGTTCACACAAACCACATCGTCCAACTCTGATCAGTCCATACCAGTCAAGAATGTGGTGGCCATTATGATCAATACTGCCAAGGAAAAATGCAATCGACAATTGCTAGATTGGCAAGGATGATGTCAAGTAGTTTTGTAAATTCTAGCAGCTATCTAGATAGACGCTACGTTATCTAGGGTCTTCAAGGTCCATCAAAGTACATTGAATGCATTTTCTATCCACTGCTTCTTCCAAGTTGAGCTCAACATAGAACATCTTCAAACCATCAGTTGAGGGACGCCATTTGGTCTGCTCAGCAAGAGGTTTCCTAGTCTGTGTTTAATTTGACACAGACTTCTTTGGGTCCAGAATCAATTGACTCACAGGACTGCACCCTCTTGATTGCATATCACTGGGTACCAACACTGGTGAAATGGAGTAATCTCAGACATTTACTGAAAGGCATAATTATTTCCTATTACTTGACTGATCCACAGTACAGCTCTCCCAATACTGGCACAAGTTTCCACATTGGTGAAGGTGATTTTGCAGGTGACCTGGCAAAGTTTGCCTTGATATCTGCTGCCTCATTGATGGCATTGGATTGATCTCAATTTAGCTTTGCTGCAGAACTTCAGTGTGACAATGTATAGTGAAGCTGCATGGAAAGTGTAGACTAAAGCAATTTTCAGATGCTAAGTATGATACAAGCATGATCAAAAAATTACACTCATTAGAAGTATTGTTTGAAAAGATTGCCAAATGTCACTAGTGCAGTGCAGCACCTAAATTTTCAAGAGGAAATTGGGGCTTTGGGGCAAATATGATCAACCAGCAAGCCAATTTTAAAAAGCCACATTCCAAGCTTACCATTCCCATAAAGGACAACAAGCCCAGTCACCATGCAGACAGGATGCCAATTAAACATCTTCGCCGAGCCATCCCAGGCAAAGCCTCCTCTGTAGACCTTACTCCAAGTAGTCACAATTATAATACAAATTAGACCCAAGAGGAGAGACAAGGTGTAGATAAGATAGAACACATGGCAGCTCTTCATTTTTGTCCTGCACAGCAAAAAAGAGATTGAGAGAAGGTGGAAAATTGAACATTATACTTCATGCCAAGGTAATGTTGGGGGGGGGGAAAAAGAGAGAAGACATGAAATTTGCAGACATAATTTAAATCAATTTTACAGAACAATAATAATCCAAATATTGCTTTCCAGTGTGACTTGATTTTTTCAATCCCATTCATATTAAAATTTAACATGCAGAAGGTTCTTCCATTTGCCAAGCATATTAACCCTTACTGCAATAAGGATAGCTAAAATATGGTAGCCCCAAAATGTCCAGCGAGTGAGTGCGTAAACCGAGTCAACAGGTGTTGATATTGAGTAGGAGTGTTGTGGGAGAAGGAAAATGCCTAATATCCATATGCAGACCACCACAAGTGAAAAGACTGATGGTAGAATTAATATGCACATTTACTTTTCTAGTTGGAGGAGTCAAAAACCAGATGGGAGAGGGTTATTCTAGGATCAGGGCTTCCTAAAGGAGTAGCAAAATCTTAATTTGTAAATACAGAGTATTAAATGCTACAGGACAAAAAGCAGGTCAGTAAAATATAGATCAATGGTAAGACAGACTAAATGAGTTGAATGACATTTGTTCATAAATTTCACTAATCTGAAACATGGGTCAATAATATTTTAAAAAAAAATAGTACCCAACTATAAGCAACTGAACAATTAGACATTGTTACAAATGTGTTTTGCGGTAGATGCGATTTAGTACAAAACTATTCCCAAACCAGTGAAACAACAAAAAAGCATAATTGCAACTGAAGTTTCGTGGATTTTTGATTATGAATCATCTTGCTTTCAGAGGTTAATTATATTTGTTTAATTAGGTCAGAATAGAAAAACCAGGTCATGGAAACAGTAAATGGTTTAAATAGTTAGAGACCTGGGAGAGTTTTAAAAAAAAATTTAAAAGCATGCTGTGAACTCTGAAAGGCTATTAAATTCATTAACTCAGTACAGTTTGTGATCAAGTTGTGTGGAACTCAGGAATGCTTTTCTACACAAGGGGTGCTTGCTGAGAGAAATTAGTTGCAGTTTGGAATGAAAATTGTTAAGGCAAATTAGTGGCTTTTGACAGCACTAGTGTTGCTGTTAACTTCTCCTGCCCTAATTGCAGGGTGTCTGTTTTTGGGAGCCAGAGATAATTCAGCACAGCTGAGAACAGGTGAAATAAACCCAACGTCGTATTTGCTTGGTGGAGCTCAGAACACCAAAGGAAGTATCACATTGGGAAAGTGGTTTGTCGGCAAAAGAGCTAAAATGGTGCTTATGTGTATATGCTGGAGTGCAGTCTCTGGAACCTCGACTCCAGGGAGGAGATTGAACTACTAAAACTTTGAGTAGTTGATAAGGTAGGTCAAGTCAGAGAGACTTGAAGAGAGTGCTGAAACCAGATCTTCCAAAACAAAATGGAATCCTTGAAAAAGGTGACAAAAAAAAATTAATGTCCTAGACCAGGTGAAACTAATTTTGAGTGGAGTTCCTGAGAAATCCAAGGGGTGTTTTGGTCACATTTACTATCCCATGCATTCTGCAGAATGTTCAAGTTCGTGGGTTTTCCATTTTTAATCCTAGAGTTTAAGAATACAAAACTGTTACAAAACGTAAGAGATTATTTTGCTCTTCAAACTTCATATTATAAAGCTCAGGTTTTTTTTTAAAACGTGTAAACTTATGGCTTCAATGTTGCCACTATGAATAATATAAATCTTGGTCTCCAAACAAAACGAGAAGTTATTAGTCCCGGACCACAACATAAATCTGGAAAGGAATATAACAACGCTAACTTTTTGATCCAATTGACCAACTCTATAGCCTTTACAGCAGCCAGTCATTTAGGCAGAATCATTTTTGATGAAATTTAAATACGCAAAAACGCTTCACTTGCCCCAAAGACAAAAAATACACAATTAGATTTGTTTTTTAAAAAAAACTAAAGTTAGGAAAGAACAAAACACGATTTATAAACCAAAATAGTAAAAAAAGTTCAATAGTTGCCCAGAATTGCGGGGAAAGTTACATCTTTTGATGTAGTCTTGAACTTAGCTCAAAGGCTTTCTTGTCTGACAAGTGTTAAGTTCTGGTGCTGGAACAACTGTATAGCTTTTAACTCTTGAAAGTTGCATAGGCAGAAGTATCACCGCTTGTTTCAAACCCAAAAAGGTGAACATCTGAATTGTGAAGTAGAGATAATACTTACAATTCTCGAAGCGAATCACTAATTGGCATTTTACAGTTTCCCGTGTAACGTAAGTTATAAGCATTAATCATGGGATTTGTATAGTATAACTTTAAAAAGAAACGTATGAATCGCATTCATTCAATTTAATTAACATTTTACAATTAACATGCATTTATGAGTTAAGTGTTGATGCCAACTATGATGTTGTTACCGTTTAAAAGGTAATTAAATGTTTTGTTGCGGAAATAAATAGTTAAGACGACTCTTGAGACCTTTCCCTAACAGTACATAAAGTAGCACATTTAGCTTCATTTAAACAGTGAAATGGATTGTTAAAATGTTCAACTTGCTCATCAGATCGATTTGGACCAACGATACTTGCGGAATTTAAACAGAAACCACAATCTTGAAAGACACAGACAAACTTCACCAACGACAAAGATCTGCAAAATTCCCAGACACAAAAGGATAGAGCCAGCTTTACCTAATAAAATTAATGCTCCTCAAAGTTACAATTTCTTACCGTACACCTTCACTGTTTACAACTATAGGTCATCCTTACAGCCCTTTTAGTTAGGACCTGCTTGCACATCCTCCAATCGTCTGAAGTTCCGCATTGGACGCGCGTGCGTACTAAGTATGTTGCGATATGGGTATTATAGTCTTTGGTAACTAACTGGACTACAACTAGTTCCGTACACTGTCTTTCTATGGAGGACAGCTCCTGAAAGTGAAAGTTTAGAATTTATGACCTTGTTTCTTGGTATTTCGGTATTTGTGATAATGAGGATGATATAAAAAGGTTTTCAGCCTTCGTCAGCCATCAAACGCAGCTATAAAAATCTAACTTATCTTAATGTATTTATATTTCTGTGCAAAAAAAGCTTTGCAGTATTTTGTTGTCATCTTGAAGGAGGAGAAAGTATGTTCTACTCAATTTTCATATGTTAACCAAGGGTCCCAAATTAAATCATCATATGATGCTTGCAGTGATTGTAACAAGGTCAGCAGGTGAACCGCATAGAATGTGAGTTCCCAGATTGGAGTCCTGGCTTACCGATTAGGTCAGGAGCATCAGACATCTGCAGTCCTCACTTTCTCCCAGGAGCATCAGACATTCTGTTTACTCTGAGAGAGCTGGATCAGTATCAAGGACTCTGTACATGGAAATAAAAGGTGATTTTCTGATGGAATACAAGCTTCTGTGGAGTTATTTCACTGGCGACAAAAATAGGATTAATGATGTAACCATGCAAAAGTGCCTACTAGTTGAAGCCAAACTGGACTTCAAACAGGCACTACAACTGGCTTTATCATTGGAAAATGTGGCAAGTGGAGTATATGAGTTGTAGGGCATTCCAAAGCGGACACCCTCTCCCATCCGACTGAGCTTGGGAACACTACTTGAGTGAAAGCAATTGCACAGCCTCACTCAGAACACATCCTGAACAGAGTGACACTCGGTCAGCCCACAGCAAAACCCCAAAACAAAGCCAAGCCTCGGTCAAATGGTGAAAATTGTCTTCAGGATCCGGACTGGATCCAGTTGTACTTGCTGCTAGTGTGAGGACTCAAGGCAGCAAAAGAGTTCCACCGGACCTAAGTTGAGTAAAATAACTCATAGGCCAGTATCCAAGTGAGTGCTCACCCTGGAAAGTTCATCTGTATCTGGTTTTACAAAAAACAAATCTAAATCAATCAAAATAAATGGTCACCTAATTATAATGGAGGTTGATACTGAGGGAGACATTTCAGTGATTGCAGACCCAGTCTTTAATGAAATTTGCTCTGGACTTTAATCCTTCAGTTTGCACAAGACCTTGGCGAGACTGAGAACCTAGTCCAGGAAATCCTGACAGATTACAGGTGCAACTTTAGTTCTGGTCTCTTATGAGAAGCAGCTGGTTAAGTTACCATTGATTGTAGTAAAAGGCACAAGCTAATGCTCAATGAGGTGAAATTGTTTGAGAAAGATTCATCTAGATTGGTTCAACATTTCTGGATTAGAAAATGGCTGCCTGAGTGAAGTCTTAATTAAATATATGGAATCTTGTTGGAAAGGTCTAGGGATTATCGAAGGAGCCAAGGCCATCATGCATATTGACCAAGAAGCCATTCCAAAATTCTGTAAGACCAACCCTTACTGGCACAAATAGAGGCAGAAATCAGAAGTCTGGAAAGTGACAGAATCTTCAAACCAGTTCAGTTTGCAGAATGGGCAGCACTGATTGATTAACCAATGGATCAGGTCACCTTTGTGGGGATTGTAAACAAACAAACTACTTTTCACAGCTCGACAAATACCCACTCCCTTGCATAGAGGATTTATATGCAAAGCTGGCATTGGGGATGTCCTTCATGAAGCAGGACATATTTGCATTCCACAGACCATTCCCTCTGGAACTCCCTTGTTAGGTCCACACCCACCATCAACTCACCTTCCCTTACAACCACAAGAGGTTTAAAACCATGCACACACCTTCCCCCTCACCTATGTCCAAGGCCCCAAAGGATCCTTTCACATCCGGCAGAGATTTTCCTGCATGTCCAAACAGCTTATCTACTGTGTCCGTTGCTCTTGATGTGGTCTCCTCCACACTGGGAAGACAGAATGACAACCTGCAGAAGGTTTCAGGGAAAATCTTTGGGACAGATTTACCAAAGAACCCCCTGCCCTGTGGCTGACACTTCAATTTCCCCTACCGCTCCATCAAGGACATGCAAGTCCTGGGCTTCCTCCACCACCAAATCGAAGCCATCCAATGACTGGAGGAAGATTGCCTCATCTTCTGCCTTGGGAACCTTCAACCACATGGCATCAACATCAACTTCACTCGTTTCCAAATCTCCCTTCCCTGCACCTCATCCCAGATCCAATCCTCCAACTTGGCCCGTCCTCTTGACCTGTCCCATCTGTCCATCTTCCTTGCCACCTATCTGCTCCACCCTCCCCCATTGACCTATCATAATCACCCCCCCGCCTGCATCCACCTATCACCTTCCCAGCTACCTTCCCCCAACCCCAACCCTACCTTCCTATTTAACTTTCAGCACCTTTTCCCCCCAACATTCCTGATAAAACCCTTATGCCTGAAATTCTCCTGCTCCTTGGATGTTGCCTGACCTGCTTTGCTTTTCCAGCACTACACTTTTCAACTATGAGCCATACATACTTGCATTTGCAGTTAGATGAGGATTCCCTGAAGTATGCTACAATTAATAGCCATAAGGGTTTGTATCAAAATACAAGACCACCATTTGGGGTACTATCAGCCTCTGCAATTTTTCGGTGGACAATGAAAAACATTTTACAAGGTTTACCTAGGTCACTATTAGATGACATGCTAATAACAAGGAAGATCAAGAAGGAACATTTAGAGAATTTGAACATAGTCCTTAGATGTTTTGCCCATCTGGGTATATTCCTTAGAAGGGAAAAACATGTGATCCGGGCTCCCCAGGTGACCTACTTGGGTTACAGAGTTGACAGGACCAGGTCACACCATTGGAAGATAAAGTGAGGGTGATCAAAGATGCCCCAACTTCCACGTTTGTACCAGAGCTTGGCTCCTTCTTTGGGCTGATGAACTATTACAGAAAGTTCATACATAACCTGGCATCCATCCTGGCACCTTTGCATCAACTCTTTAAAAAGGGTCAGCCTTGGAAATGATCATCCTCTAAGATGTTGGCATACTGTGATCCCAATTAGATGTGGTATTTACATGCGATGCCTCCCTGTAATAGCTCATACATGACTCAATGGACAGGATCATCCAATAGTGTATGCATCCAGAACTTTGGCTACTGCAGAGCGTAAATATGCCCAGATAGAAAAGGAAAGTTTGGTGGTTGTATTTGGAGTAGGAAGTTCCACCAATTCCTTTATGGATGTAGATTTGTAATAATAATGGACCACATATTCCTTCTGGGAGTACAGTACTTAAAAAGGACAAGGTGGGTGTCACTCTTAGCTTCAGACCAAATTCAGCAGTGGGCTCTAATTTTAGGTGTGTATAATTACAAGGTGGAATACTGTCTGGGAGGCCAAGTAGTAAACTTGAAAGCATTGAGCCATCTCCCATTGGCAGATACACTACTGTTGTATCACCACTGGCAAAGTCTGTCATGGTTTTAAATTTTCTGGACACACGTCCAGTCACAGCTGACAATATCAGACTTTGGATGCAGAAAGATCTAGCTCTGGCAAAACTGAAACAGTGGTAATGAAGCTGTCACACACTGAAGTGAAAGGCTTTTGGATCCAGAGAGACCAGATTACAGTAGAGGATGGCATGTTATTATGGGGAGCAAAAGTGATTGTCCCAAGCAAAGGTCACCGCCAGATACTGGCTGAACTCCAGGATTTCAAAAATGAAGATGTTGGCAAGATGTCATGTCTGTTGGCTAGGATTGGATGACGATATAGCCGCATTGGTGTGGCAGTGCCCAGAGTGTCAACAAAGATAAAAATTACCACCAGCAGGTACCACATTCATGGGAATGCCTGGGTAAACGCTTATCTCAGTTACATGTCAATAATGTAGGTCCTTTCATGGGCTTAATGTTCTTAGTTATTGTGGATGCCCACTCAAAGTGGTTGGACATGCATAGAGTTCATTTGTCAAACACAGAGATGACAATAGAAAAACTGCATCTTTTGCAATGCACAGACTCCTGGAAGTGTTGGACACAGATAACAGGCCATCCTTTATCAGCAGAGAATTTGAGTATTTCCTAAAGTTGAATGGTATTCGAAATATAAGGACAGCTCCATATCATCCATCTGGCAGAGAGAGCAGTCCAAACTTTGAAGGTAGACTTTAAATGATAGCATCACTAGATATCAAACTGTCCCAGTTCCTATTTGATTACAGGACCACCCCTCAAACAACTACAGAGATAGCTCTAGCAGAGTTGCTAATGGGGAGAAGACTCTATACCAGATTAAATCAAATCTTCCCAGACCTGGAGACAGAGGTGAAACAGCTTCAGGAATGCCAATGCCAGACCATTATGACACGGGGTAACCCCTCTGCTTAATTTAAACCAGCAACACGGAAAATATTTATCCCGTGTAGTAATCTGTTAAAATTCAAGAGGCCAAGAACTAGTTAAAATAAAAAGGAACAACTTTATTTCTTAAAGTATAACAGAGAATAATTAACTAATAACTATTTACAATGCCTATCTTTACTTTCCCTTCTATAATACTAGTATGATAAAATCCCCGATTAAAATTTACCAAAATTCAAATTTCAAAACCAGCCAGCTGTCAAATCTTGTCTTGGTATCATTCTCTGTAGATTTTCTTCTTACGGATTTCTGTTTCACAGGTCACTGATTGATAAAGGTACCTTTGAAGAAAGCTAATTTTCCGGGCAGTCTGCAGATGTTGGAGGCTTGGCAGTTCCCTCCCAACTGTTCACGTTTTCTCAGTCTTATCTCCTCAAAGAATTGGATTGTGTCATTGGTTTTTAATATTGTCAATATACTAAATTCAAATGATTGAAGGTATAATTTAAACTGTTTGGCCTAATTCAAACTTGTTTTTATCCCCAGGCAACCAGCTACACTAGCTGCTGGATCAAAAGCTTACATTCTATCTTGTTCGGAACACTTGGTGCTTTCAGATAGCTCTGCCAGCTTTTAAATTTCTTGAAGGTACAGTACGCTTCTACACCTTCATTCCACCTTCCCCCCCCCCCCCCCCCCCCCCAGAAAAAAAGATCCATCGTAATGAAAAGATGGTTTCATTTTTTTCCTGTTCTTTAAACACAATATCTATCCCACTCCACAAGGACTTCTTACTTTTTTCATCTATTTTGAGGCACAGCAAAATCCACATCACCTGGATTTGATTCCTCACTCTGTGGGGCAGTAATAATACCTGTTTCTCCAGTTCTTTCTCTAGTATAATGTGGTTTCAACATGTTCGCATGACATACACAATACCCTTTTTTCTATATTTGGCATTTTTACTAGATAGTTCACTTGACTCAGCGTTTTCTCAATTTGATAGGGACCACTAAATCTGGCTTTGAAGGGATCTCCTTTCACTGGTTCACTGGTAACAGTGCTAACACATCATCCCCTCAGGAAAACGTCTGAGTCTCAGAGCTTTTATCTGCCACCTGCTTCATTCAATACTGTGCTCTTTTTAGGTGCTGTTTAGCTAACTCACCTTCTCGGTTTAGTCTCTCCCTCACCTCCAATATATAATTTAAGTGTGAGATCTCAGACCTTGGTCCTGTCAATTTTTGTTTAATTAATTTCAAAGGACCTCTCACTTCATGCCTGAATATTAACTCAAAGGGAGTTACTGAGTAGATTCATTTGGAGCATTTCTACTAGCAAGCAATACAAATGGGATACCTGTATCCCAATCATTTGGATAATCCTGACAGTACACTCTCAACATGGTCTTCAAGGTCTAATCCTGGACGGTTGGAAGAAGAGCGCCTCATCTTCCGCCTCGGAACCCTCCAACTACAAGGGATGAACTCAGATTTCTCCAGTTTCCTCATTTCCCCTCCCCCCACCTTGTCTCAGTCAAATCCATCGAACTCAGCACCGCCTTCCTAATCTGCAATCTTCTTCCTGACCTCTCCGCCCCCACCCCCACTCCGGCCTATCACCTTCACCTTTACCTCCTTCCACCTATTACATTTCCAACGCCCCTCCCCCAAGTCCCTCCTCCCCACCTTTTATCTTAGCCTGCTGGACACACTTTCCTCATTCCTGAAGAAGGGCTCATGCCCGAAACATCAATTCTTCTGCTCCTTGGATGCTGCCTGACCTGCTGCGCTTTTCCAGCAACACATTTTCAGCTTCAAGGTCTGATGCCACCTTTCTAAAGCTCCCTGGGATTCAGGATGATACACACTGGATTTAAAGTGCTGTATACCTAAGATATCCATAACCTCCTTAAACAGCCCAAGCAGTAAAATTAGACTCTTGGTCCAACTGAACCTCTCTGGGTAGCCCAAACCATGTGAAGAAAGCTACTAACTCCTCTATCATCCTTTTTGCCTTGATATTCCATAATGAAATTGCCTCCAGAAATCTGGTAGATGCATTCAATATGGTTAACAAGTACTGGTTCCCACTGTTAGTTCTTGGGAGGGGACCTACACAATCAATTATAACCTGCGTGAAAGGTTCTACACATTCGGGAATTAGCAACAAAGGTGCTGGTTACCATCAGCGACTCGTTAGATCCTGTATTTCTCAAAATTATAACTTCTTGACCTTCTTCCCCTGTTCTTTTTAAGTAAACTTTACCCACAGAGACAAATTCTTTGTAGAGATGAGGTACTAATTCCATACCCAGCCCCTGTCTAGGCTGTGCATTCTCCTGAAGCTCCTCGGCTCTTCTTGGGGTCTCCTTTACTAACTTCACGAATGCCATTGGCTGAGCTTCTTTTACCATGTCTTTTCCCACAGCACCTTTCTTTTATGACCAGCACTGTGACTTTATGTGTCCTGCCTTCTGGCGGTGAAAACACCTTTTCCAAGTGCCCTTCTGAAACCACCGGCACTATAATTTTCTGTGTCCCACTGCATTACAGTGAAAACACCTGAGACCTTTCACCTCCTTTCCACCCTCTTGGACTTCTTTAACGTGTGATAAATTCTTACCAGTGTTCTCTACTCTTGGTTTAGTTGTGTATCATCTTCCCTTCTCCCAACTTCTATCCCTCACAGGACGAAGTTCTGGCTGAAAGCTTGTCTTATGCACCAACATGTATTCATCTGCTAATTCTGCTGCCCTTCTCACTTTCTGAAATTTCTGTTCCTTCACTTGAATTCTTACCATCTCTGGAAATGAGTTTTTAAACTCCTCCAGCAGAATAATCTTTCTGAGAGCCTCAAATGTCCTATCTATCTTTAAAGCACGCACCCATCTATCAAAATGACTATATTGAATTCTTTCAACTTCAGCACAAGTCTAACCTGGTTCCTTCTTTGTGTTTCTGAACCACTGCCTATATGCTTCTGGTACCAATTCATAAGCACCTAAAATAGCCTGTTTAACCTCTTCATAATCTCTTGACCCCTCATCTGACAACACGGCAAATACCTCACTCGCTCTGCCTATCAGTTTCGCCTGAACTAGCATGATCCATAAATCCTTGGACCACTCCATCTGCCTAGCCAATTTTTCAAATGAAATAAAGAAGACATCAACATCTTTCTCATCAAAATGTAGTAGTTTTGACATATTTGTATATAACACTACCTTCTCTTTTAATCTCCATACTGTTAACTTGACTTTGCTGACTAATTTGCAGCTTCTCAAGTTCAAATTCTCTCTCTTTTTGTCTCTCCCTTTCTTCCCTGTCTCTTTCCTTCTCTCCTTCTCTCCTTCTCTCTCTTAGCTCAGCTAAGAACCTGCTCTCTCTCTCTCTCTCTCCTCTCGCTTTCTCTCTCCCTCGCTCTCTCTCTCTTTCTCTTTCTCTCTCCCTTTGTTTATCTTCTAACTCCATTTTCCTCAGTTGTAATTTAAGTTTTTTTACCTCGACTGCACTTGTCTGTTTCTCTGATACACAAGTGTTTGAGTAATTCTCTTACAATTTCAGCTTTACGTTTGTCCTTGGTTAAACCCAAATCTGACTTATTTGCTAATTCTAAAGTATGGCCTTTTTCTTTCCTTCGAAACTTTCTTGACAAATTTGAGAATCATCTTAAAATCCTAGAGTCTCTTTAGCAATTTTAAGAGCCATTTCTTTCACTTTTAATTTAATCAAACACAAGTCACCGAAATTAAACAAATTGTCTTGCCTACATTTTATTAAAAGATCAAGGACACTAACCTGCAAGTGTTTAGATCTGCTGGGATTTTCGTACCCCCAATTCAATTCAGATCTGTCTAAACCAGTTCAAATCACAAATCCCAGACCTAAACTGTTCAAATCGCAGACAAAAGCCCTGAAACCTTTCAAATCCTGGAGGCTAAACCCCCCTGCTCAATTTAAACCAGCAATACAGAAAAGATTTATCCCATGCAGTAATCTGTGAAAATTTGAGAGGCCAAGAACTAGTCACCAAGTCATAGAGATATACAGTATGGAAACAGACCCTTCGGCCCAACAATCCATGGTGACCAGATATCCCAACCTAATCTAGTCCTACTTGCCACCACCCAGCCCATGTCTCTCTAAAAATTTCCTATTCATACACCCATCCAGATGTCTCTTAAATGTTGCAATTATACTAGCCTCCACCACTTCCTCTGGCAATTCATTCCATCCAGTACCACCGTCTGCATGAAAAAGTTGCCCCTTAGGTCCCTTTTATATCTTTCCCCTCTCACCCTAAACCTATGCCCTCTAGTTCTGGACTCCCCCACCCCAGGAAAAAGACTTTGTCTATTTATCCTATCCATGCTCCTCATTATTTTGTAAACCTCTGTAAAGTCACCCCTCAGACTCTGATGCTCCAGGCAAAACAGCCCCAGCCTATTCAACCTCTCCATATAGCTCAAATCCTCCAACCCTAGCAACATCCTTGTAAATCTTTACTGAACTCTTTCAAGTTTCATGTATGTCTGATAGGAAGGAAACCAGAATTGCACGCTATATTCCAAAAGTGGCCTAACCAATATCCTGTATAGCTGCAACATGACCTCCCAACTCCTGTACTCAAAAGTCTGACCAATAAAGGAAAGCACATTAAACACCTTCTTGACTCAGTAAAAAGTAACAACTTTATTTGTTAAAGTATAACAAGAGAATAATTTACTAATAGCTATTCACAACTCCTATCTTTACTTTCCCTTCTATATTACTAGTGTGATTAAAAACCCCAATTAAGATTTACCAAAATTCAAATTTCAAAACCAGCCAGTGTCTTCTCTTGGTATTTTTCTCCGTAGATTATCTTCTTAGGGATTTCTGTTTCCCAATCACTGATTGATAAAGGTACTTTTAAGAAAGCTAATTTTCTGCACATTCCACACACACTTTGTCTCGGAGACCAGCAATTGCTTTGTTCCTTTTTTAAATATCGAGGAGAAAGTGAGACTGCAGATGCTGGAGATCACTTTCGTGAGTGTACAATTGGTCTTGCAGCATCCGAGGAGCACGAGAATCGACCTTTCTGGTGTAAGCCTTTCATCAGGAAACTTGAATCATATTATGGGCGGCATGGTACTTAGTGGTTAGCACTGCTGCATCACAGTGTCAGAGATCCGGGTTTGATTCTAGCCTCAGGCAAACTTCTGTGTGGAGTTTGCACATTCTCCCCGTGTCTGTGTGGGTTTCCTCTGGGTGCACAGTTTCCTCCCACAATTCAAAGATGTGCAGATTAGGTGAATTGGCCATGCTAAATTACCCATAGTATACAGGGATGTGTAGGAGAGGAGCATTAGACAGGGGTAAATATAGAGTAATAAGGTAGGGATATGGGTGGGTTACTCTTCAGAGGGTCGGTGTGGACCTGTTGGGCCGAAGGGCCTGTTTCCACACTGTAGAGAATCATTGAATTGAATTATGAATTATCATTGCTGTCTAGGGGTGCCTTAGTATAAGGTCACTAATTAACCATGTTTCATTGCACGTTGTCAGATCTAGTATCATCTGATTGGCTACAGAACATGCTAGTCACAAGAACTGTATGGACTTGTCATCTGAGTTTTACTTGCTAATCTATTTCATCCAAACTATATGCAGATTAAGTCACAAGTTTTTAATGCCATACCTTTTTCACAACCCCCATTATTTCTTCCTGTACACCCAATCCTACTGGATGGTTGTTCTTTTGGGGGCTTACAAACCTTTGCTATTTCTCCGCTGTACCCCCATCCTCCATTCTAATCTCAGGAATAAAGTTAGCCCCTTCTATTGCACCAGTGCCATCCTTAATTGTTGAACTTGTTGTTTGAAATTGTTCACTTTTGTACCTTGCTTTTATGCTCTGATCGCCATTCCCAGCACAGACATGGGGCCATTCTTGAGACATTTCATCACTCTGTTAGCATTTACAGCTCCTACATCTTCCTTGCCAGTTATTTCTTTCCGAGGTTGGTGTCTCTCCCAATTCTGACACTGAACGGAAATGACCACTGTTCCACAAAACCTATATAAGGTATTTCTTATAAATTATTTTTAATATGTTTGTTTGGACATATTTCAATAGGATTCCTGATGAAGGGCTCTTGCCCTAAACATTGATTCTCCTGCTCCTTGGATGCGGCCTGACCTGCTGTGCTTTTCCAGCAGCACACTCTCAACTCTGATCTCCGGCATCTGCAGTCCTCACTTTCTCCAATATTACAATAGACCTCCATGTAAGTTGAATTTGAAGATGAGCCTTCTGTCTCAGAGGCTGGAGACCCCTCAAAATACTTTTAAGTCAACTTGTCATGACACAACTTTATGACAGGTGGGACTTGAACCCAGGTCTTTTGGCCAAAAAGAAATCAGGAAACTACCATTATATGGTAAGACCCATTCACCTTATGGATTTTAATTACATGATGTGTCAAATGTCTGGGGCAGCTGGGAATTGAAATTAGAACTTCTGGTCATCCCAGAGGTACATATTTTAAAATAAAAATCAACTTATTTAGGTATGTTGTGACACCTCTGAAGCAGGGGATATTTTAACCTAGCACATTGTTCAAAACATTATTCCTACACCATAAGGACGCTTCAGCCCAAAGATATCTTTTGGATTTTAGATATTTTCTAATCAAACTGCTGAGTGATGTTATTACACAAATGTGGAGCAGATGGAACTCAGAGACAGGGATACTAACATTGCACACAAGAGTCCCTGACTCTTGGAATTCATATACGTGTCCTAACCCTTCTGTAATTAATCTAAGCTTCTCTTAATCACAGCTCGAGCATGCATGTAGACATACTAAATTAACATAATATTTGGTATATTAACACAGACCTCCCTTCACGCTGATGAAGATCAAGGTAGCTTAGTGGTGCAAAACTGCCTGTAATCAGAACAAAGCTGAATATAAGCAAGGTTGGCAGCTGCTAATTATGTTTGCCTCCAGTGGGATGACTGCCCTTGTAGGAATGGAGAAAAACAAGCACCTGAAGTTGTTTGCTACATTTCACGAGGTAGCAATGTGGCCCAATTAATGATAGCATGTTGATATATGGAAGTGGCTACATTTGCTTGTATGTTGTAATTTAAATGGAATAATATTGTGATCCATCCAGTTTGGTTGACTGTTGCATTAACTTGTCTCTTTTAAATATGATTAGAAAGTGATGAGGCTGGTGATGCAGTTTTTCTCTCCACAAGAGAATAATTGTTGCATTTTTGTTGTGAATGCTGCAGGACAGTGAGCAGTTCACATGGTCATCAGACCTAATTAAAATGACTTACAACCACTGTGCACAATAACTAACTTTAATCATCAGTGTAGGAAATTGTGTATCTGCCTTAGATGATTGAGCACATGCATCTGTCCCATCTAGATTACCTTCCTCACAGTGTCTCTTGAATTCAAAAATGAAGTTCCAGTGAACATTTTTCTATAGATATTTTACAAACCAGGCAATCCTGAGTTGATTTTTGGTGTGTGCTTCCTGTTGGTATGGAGCTTCTTTTACTGTTCAATCTGTTTCATCTCCAGAAGCAAGTATCATCCGTCCTAGAAAAGGGGATTGTTCAGACCAGTCAACAGAGTAAGTTATCTTGCTGAAAGAGTTTAGTTCATGGAACTTCCACACCAAATATATTTACTTAGAAACCTGGAATGGTTATTGAAATCTGAGGAAGTCTAAGATGTCAATTATGTAAGTAATCAAGGCAAAAGGCCCATAGACCTACAGAACAGTCACTGGGAAAAAGTAGTTTTTCCATCCCTACAGACCAGGAGGGGAAAATTTCTCTGGGATAAAAATAGAAAGAAGTGGAGAAACTGAGCAAGTCTGCCAGCACCTATGGAGAGAGAAACAAACTTAATGTTTCAAGTCTGATATGATTCCTTCAGTACTCAGTTCTGAAAAAGAGTTAAATCAGACTCAAAACATAAATGGTTTTTCTGCCTCCATAGATGCTGCCAGACATGCTGAGTTTCTCCAACTCTTCTGTTTTTACTTCAGATCTCCAGCATTAACAATAATTGGCTTTTAAATTTCTTTGGATTGTGATTAATTAAAGTGACAGTGTTGGGAATAGATAGAAGTTTGTTTTGCTGTGTTTTGAAATTTTTAAAACTGTGTTAGATTTAGAAAGCTTGATTTGTTAGCTTTTTATTTATTTTGTGAATTAACTTATGTCCCACTGTTAAAACCAAACTTGCAGAGCTCTGTGTGCTATGTTTCAGTGAATGTATGCCACATTAAATTAAAAGAAAATCTATCAAGCCAAATTTAATTTCAGCATATAACTTGGACAGTAGTAATATCAGCTAGGATCATAATATAGGGAACAGACCTCGCCTAAACAAGGTTACCTTTAAAAAGGAATTGTGCAGTGTGAAAAGCATGTCATGTGCAGTAAACAAATGAGAGGAATCATTGACATCTCATATTGGAAATATGTTAAATATCTTTACGCTACTGAAGTAAAGTTACATGTCTGAAAATTAGACCATGCTGTTTTATTGTTTAAATCAATCTTTAGCTTGTTTACAAGTCACATTGATGAAGTTTTATATTGTTTGTTGGAAACAGCAGACATTTTGGCTCCAGAATTAAATGAGACACATAAATTTGAGTTAGACTGTATGGCGTCTCCAATGTGACATCTGGAGTTTTGATGCATTCTTTTAAAATTGTTTTACTGTAAAGTAGAAAAAATATATTATCAAACTTTAGTAAAATAAGTAATTGGAGTTCAATTTTTGAATAGCAGTCCATGCTACAGCTGGTGCTGGCACTGTCATAAGATCGTGTGTGGTCGTGACCCTTGATATTTATTGTGCCTTCCTTTTTTTGCCCTCTTTCTCCTTCAACCACCTCTGAATCTGTATCTTTTGGTTCTTTCATTCGGCAAAGCCTCCATTAAGACCTATTGTTAGCCATTTCTCCCTGTTTGCTGTATTGATGTTAAACTTTTTCAAGTCCTTTTTATTCAGTCTGTTTTCAACTTTTGTCAAGATCATCCTTGAAATCTTGAATCATCTGAATAATTCTCTATTCAAGAGATCCTTTAGAATATACTCATCTTAACAAATTCGTTTTCTTGAGTATTTTAGTGTCAGGAAACTTTTTTTCCTCTGAATGCTTAAAGTACACTGAATACAGAAGTCTGGAAGAGTTTAATCTTCCATACCAGCCGTAAGTGGTAGCCAGAGGAATGTGATGTTTGCATGTAATAATTATTTGTAATAAATGTCTGTTGAATTCTCCATAGTATCCATGCTCAGTTTCTAATGTCACATGAGATAACATAAGCACTGCCCCATCAGGTAAAACACCCTGTTGGAGGTAGTGGTGACAGTCTGAATAGGACTCCAATATTTGCTAATAGATATTTGGAAAACTAATCAAAGACCAACCGGACAATGCAGAGTTCAGACAAAAGGGACAGTTCATCATCTTTGAGCAGCATTGGCACCTGTGGGTACAGACAGTTGTACAGATCTGGCATTAAACACCAAGAAATAAAACTAATTTATTTTTGATGAGAAAGTAGTTGTTTCGAGGAATTTTCTAAATGACAATAAAAAGGCTGAAGTGCACTCTTGAGTTGGAATACAAAGCCAGTGCAGTCCAGCACAAAAAGCTTGACAGCTACAATGCTCTGTGCTTGATACATAAGTAACATTTTATTGTAACCAGGGCTGCTCGCTTGTTGGAGAGAGATGACTGGTGATGCTTTAACCTGAGGGTCAGGGGAAGGGCAAGATTGAGAAGGTGGGAACCAACTGGGCATCCAGTGACACCCTTGCTAAATGAAAACTGTTCAAACAACATTTGAAATTCTATTTTACAGACAAAACAATATATTATCCTAAGAAAAGAGCTCAAGAAATCTTGTTTGCCATTGACAATTATGGGCTTTGCAGGATTAACACAGTCAATCATTCAATGGACAGTGAGAAAGATCCAGAAAAAATCTGGAAAATTTCCAAAGACTAACTCAAAGTAAGAACTGACTTAAGAATTATTACAACTCCAATGTATGTCACACAGAAGGCAACCCAAGAGTGTATTGACCAGTTGGACGGAAATGCTGCAGCAAAGGGCATGATTGTGACTTTCTGAAGAAAAACTGACAGGCACATTGAATTTGTCATCACCTCTACACCATTTAAAATCTTTAGAAAGTATCTTTTGGGCAACAAAAAGAGCCATGCATTAATGCATTACTTGAGGATGGATCTAAGAATGTGACATGCCAACAACAATTACATGCAATGGTGCACTTAGCACTATCGCCATAGTCAGTAACTCACACCTAATCATGAAACAGATGGAGGTTTTTGCATATAAATCTAAAAACTGTCCAACTTTTGATATCTGTAAAACATTTGGTTCTGTAGAGATTGTCACAAGGTCAGCGAGACCTTATAGAATATGAGTTCCTAACTGGGGCTGTTCATCAGATCCAATCAGGGAGCTCTCAATGATATGGTGGCTCAGTGGTTAGCACTGTTGCCCCACAGCGCCAGGGACCAGGGTTCGATGCCAGCCTCAGTTGACTGTCTGTGTGGAGTTCTGCGTCTACGTGCTCCACTTTCCTCCCACGTTCCAAAGATTTGCAGGATAGGTGGATTGGCAATGCTAAATTATCCATAGTGTTCAGGGATATGGAGGCTAGGTGAGTTAGCTATGGAAAATGCAGGGTTTCAGGGGTAGGGGGATAGGTCTTGGTGGGATGCTTTTCGGAGGGTTGGTGTGGACTTGTTGGGCTGAATGGCCGGTTTCCACACTGTGGGATTCTATAAATAGCAGGGTTAGACGTTCTATTTACTCTGAGAGCTGTCTCTGAGGGATGGCAGACTTTGTGGAGGTATCAAAGGTCACTGGATATATACGTGCTGAAAGGACAAGACATATCCCAGAACAAAGTATAGATGACTAACAAGATGATGCAATACCATTACATTGGCAGCAAGGAAAGTGTTAATGTACACAAATGTGAACACATTGATGAGGTTCAGAGTCAACTGCACAAAAGGCAAATTTCAGAAAATGCCTAAGCTTTCCATGTTGTTAACGTCATACATCATGTCAATGATCTTAGGTGATCAGAAACTTTTAGAACCATTCATATTATATGGCCTGAAAAGGTAGGACAGCACACAATAAAGACTAAATTGATATGGGAACCAGTGCCAACATACAACCATGACACATCCTGATAAATAAACCACAACATACGTAATTCCATGGTACAGACTACAAGAGACTGACAACAGCATGAAAGAGATCACCTGTTCCATACATTGAAGGAATCACAGTGCAGTGCTAATATGCAAGCTCATCTGGCTTCCCAGAATCTTCTATCTGGTAAATGTCAATGGCAGGACTATGAGTAAGGACATATCTCTGGATGATACTTTGAGATTCAAACCACATCCATTGTAGCAGACCAAACCACACATGGTGCAATCAAATTAGTCAACTATCTTCAAGGATTTGGCATTGAGATATAAGCCAGATATCAAGCTGATTAAAACTGTCACATTGAGAAGATTAGCCAACCCATACAAAGACCAAGATATTCTAACTGATCTATGGATTGATGCTCTAAACAATGAAGTTGATGATCTTCTCAAGATTGATCTGTTACACTTCGTTGAACATCAGTGTGAACAATTGCAGTGGATAACTGGCAAAGTTGATCATTTATGAGAGTTGTAAAAAAATTATCCAGGGATGGTCTAACATTATTAAAGAAATGCCTGAGAAGACTTGTTCATTTTGGCCAAATAGAGACTGACTTGGTATATCATAAATTATCAAGAGCCAACTTGTTCTAATAGCAAAAGCATTACACCAAAATATGAAGCCTCATTACACCAAGGACACATGGGCAATGAACACACAAGATTGTAAGTATGCAATTCTGTGTACTTGCCGGGGGTTAATCTGAATATTAAATTACTTGTGAATAGATGGGAGGCATGCCAAACATATCAACCCTAGTAGTGGAAGGACCTCCATAACCACACAATATTCCATCCCAGCTTTGTTCGAAAGTAGCAAGAGACTTATTCATAGTCCATGGGGAAATTTGCATCGTTGTGACGGATTATCTCTCCAAATCTCCCACTGTTCAATGATTTAGCAACACAATAAGTGTGACCATTGCTGACATGCTGTTATTTTCTGATACTTTCAGTTGATAATATCTTGTATCTGATAGGTCTGTCAAACCACTGCAATACACCAACAAACCATTTCAAAATGTGTGTTCAATGGAAAGTGACCCATTTAATTTCATTACCCCATTTCAGGCACGATTTTTACATTGCATTACTGCATTTTCACACAACATCAATGAAGAAGGGATTACCATCCCTGACACAATTTATGTTTGAAAGGCAAGAATGAATGGTCTTGCCTAAATACCAGTTCAACAGCATTCCTGATCATGGTGGTAGATAACACACTCTAGACCAATACATGGCACATCTATTGTGTATGAAGAAAATGAAGAAGATCACTCCAGTGATGATGATTGTGGTGATTTTTAATGTCATCTTCATGACAACTTTGTTTCCTACTTAGCTTGTCAGCAAACTTGGATCGACTACAGGGAGCCCACACATGCTGAATCAATTCTACGGATTACAGATCGTGGAGGTCCAAACATTAATTCTTATGTTACAGACGAATTAAACAGCCAACCTAAACATTTTATTCTATTTTGATATCTTACTCATGGATGAATTTTGGTACTCAAACACAAACAATAGTGAACATTTTTCAAGAGAACAGGAAATTAGGAAGTAGCCAGCAAGAAGAAATGCTGAATTTATCTCCTCGTGACCTCGTACACATTAAAACTTTCCACGCACGTAGTTATGGGGTACACTGAAACATTTGACTCAGATTGACTTGCAAAGCACAGAAATAATGTGTTACATAATAGATGTTCCATACATTGGTCTATCCTGGCTTCTGTTACTTTGCAATATACCACCATACTTTTTGAAAGTATTGTGCAGTTGTCAGCCGTGGTTTGACTGACACTCATTCTCCTCTGTATCACAGGGACCCCATTCCAGGATTGAGGTCAATACACCGAACCTCCAGTACAGTACTGAGGGTTGCTGTCCTGTCAGGGGCACCGTTCTGATCTTAAAACCAAGATCCTGTCTGCTCTCTCAGGTGCCTCGAAAAGATCTCACTTCCCCATTTCAAACAGGTGCCCACCAATCCTGAGAGAAATTGATTGTTCGTTATCGCGTTATTGTTTTTGGAGAGTGTTGTGCTCAAATTGATCGCGGTGCGAACACTTTAAAATCATGTCAGAACTCCTGTGTGATAAAAGACACTGAATAAAACGAAATGGCCTTTCAAATAGAAACTCATCCTGGCCGCCAGTTGGCGCTGTTTGGGAGACTGAGTGGTGTTCTGTGTCCTATGCGCACGCTCTGCAACGATTCTCGTTTCCCAGGAAATAACGTCAATGTTTTTGTACAACTTCCGACTTGGGGTCAAATTGGTGTGTGGATTGTGTTTTGAGTTAAGCAGATTAAGCCAGGCTTCTGTGTCTTGCTGCAGTTCTTTCATTATACTGGATCCGGTCAGTGTATTTTATATTATGGAGCAGCTGGTTTACAATTCTACTGTGATTTGCTAATGTTCCAGAGAAGAAAGTTCCTTCAAGTAATTACTTAGATATCTGGTAACAAGATTTCAATCAAACCGGATTTACTCATGAAATATGTAATATCTGGAAATGTCCTCAATGGCAGTTGCTGTGCCAACGCAGATGTTTCAAATTCAATCTGCCCCAATTTGTCCCACAGGCACCTTGTACAAATGAAAGCAAAGCATTGGCGTATTTTAAATCAGAAACAAACAAGAAAGTTTTGGGGAAACAGCAACCCTGGAAGCATCTGTCGACCGAGAAACAAAGTTAACGTTTTGACTCCAAGTCCTTTTTGGAACCGATAAGCGCTGGAATATGCGACCTTTGTGCTGTTGATAATGGGGAGAAGGAGCAAGTGGGGCAGGTGGTGGGAGTGCCCAGGCAAAAAATAAAGGGACCGCTTTGGAAGTAAAACGTACGTATAGACGGTGGTAGGTGTTTACAGCAAAAAATAGGTCAGCTCTCCTGAGTTGGAGGTGCCGGTGTTGGACTGGGGTGTACAAAGTTAAAAATCACACGACACCAGGTTATAGTCCAACAGGTTTAATTGGAAGCACTAGCTTTCAGAGCATTGCTCCTTCATCAGGTGGTTGTGGAGTACACAATTGTAAGATACAGAATTTATAGCAAAACAAATTCTGTATCTTACAATTGTGTACTTCACAACCACCTGATGAAGGAGCAATGCTCTAAAAGCTAGTGCTTCCAATTAATCCTGTTGGGCTATAATCTGGTTTCGTGATTTTTAGCTCTCCTGAGAGCTTGGTGGGGGTGGGGGTAATGGTGGCCAGAGTGGAGAACGAGGTGGAGGCAGTGTTTGTGGTCTGAAGCTGTTTATCTCAATGTTGTGTTCTAAAGGCTGTAAAGTGCCTAAGTGAAAAATGAGGTGCTGTTCCTCTAGTTTGCTCTGGACTTGGCTGGACCATTGCAACAGGCCAAAGCCAGAAATGTTAATATGAGAGCAAAATGATGTGTTGAAATAGCAAGCAACTGACAGATTGGGGTTATTCTTACTATCAGAGCAAAGGTGTTCAACAAAGTCTGCATTTGATCTCTATTAATAATGGTAATTATTTTATATTTAATAATGCATATGTGGCTCAGCATAGTATTTTGCTTTCTGAAACTGCTATGAGTTAATGTATGTGTTATTATGTCAAAGGTCCTTTTTTGTTTCTTTTGAAGTGCAAGTAAAATGTTTTAACCTAGTCCACAATTTGTCATCTTGCCATTCCATTCTACATAGATAGACTTAGAGTATAGGATTCTGCTGCATGCCTTTTACCTCCTTGCTCTCATGAATTATTTGACATGCCAGGACACTCTGTCCTAAGAAACAAAAAACCTGCAGATGTTGGAATCCAAAATAGACAGGCAGCATCAGGAATAACACAGCAAGCCAGGCAGCATCAGGAGGTGGAAAAGTTGACATTTCGGGTGTAACTTTTGAGTCCTTAAAGGGATTCAGTCATGCCATTCAGAGGTAACAGACCCCTCTGTGGGAGGCTTAGAGTCTTCTGCTTCACCATCAGGGATTTGACATGCAGAGTGTTGGTTAAGGTGTTTCATGGCCTCCCAGAGAGCTTCTGGGTTTTGTTGCCTTGAATCTGTTGTAGTGTGCATGTTACAGCCCCAACTGTATTTTTGATGGGGTTGCTTCTCAATTTTTGTCTGCACTTTTGCCCTGTTATTTGGTCAGCTGGTGGGATGAGGTGGGGCAGGGGAGTATTAGCAGCCATGTCAGATGACTTGTCTGTGTTCTTGGGCTTGGCGAAGTCTATCAGTTGAATTGAATTTATTGTCACATGTACCAAAGCTTTGTCTTGCAAGCCGTATAAGCAGATCACATAGTTAAGTAGCATAGATAAGTAAATAATAGGTAAACAGCGTCAAAAACAAAAAAAAAACACAGGTACAGGCAAATGCTGTGAGTTTGAGAGTCCATTCAGTATTCTAACAACAGTAGGGTAGAAACTGTTTCAAAACCGGCTGGTGCGTGTGTTCAGGCTTCTGTACTTTCTCCTCGATGCCAGAGGTTGTAGAAAAGCATTGCCAGGGTGGGATGGATCTTTGAGAATGCTGGCAGCCTTTCTTGGACAGTAGGCCTGTTAGATGGATTCTACAGATGGGAGGTTGGCCTTTGTGATTGTCCAGGCCAAGTTCATCACTTTCTATAACCGTCACTGATCTTGAATGGTACAGTTAGGGTTCTAGGTATTGATACATCCAGACAGAGTACTGTCTATGGCGCACCTATAAAAGTTGGCAAGGGTATTCGCAATGCCAAATTTTCTCAGCTGCCTGAGGAAGAAGAGATGTTGTTGGGCCTTTACCAGTGCATCCAGATGAAGAGAGCAAGAAAGCTTGTTGTTGATGACCACTCCCAGGAGCTTGACACACTCCACTTGTTCCACCTCTCTGCTGTTAATGTGTAGGGGGCATGAGTAACATCTCACCGAAAGTCAATAATGAGTTCCTTGGTTTTGTCAGCATGAGAGCTAGGTTCTCAGTGCACCATTTTTCCAGGTCTTTCATCTCCCCACTGTAGTCTGTTTTGTCGCCATCTGAGATTCAACTGATTATGGCGGTGTCATCAGTGAATTTGAAAATGGCATTAGTCTGGTATTTGACAAAGCAGTCGTGGGTATACAGTGAGTACAGGAGGGGGCTGAGTACGCATCCCTGGTGGGCTCGTGTTGTGTTAGTGAGGATGAAATATTGTCCCCAGTCTTCACTGATTTTGGCCTGTGGGTCGGGAAACTGAGTTGCAGAGAGTGGGGCTTAATCTGAGATCACCAAGTTTAGTAATCGGTCTCAAGGTGATAATACTGTCGAAGGCTGAACTATAGTCAATGAGTAGGATTCTTACGTAGCTGTTCTTGGTGTCAAGATGTTCTCGGGAGGAGCGAAGGGCAAGTGATATGGCATCTGACATGGATCTCTTGGTCCAATGGGCAAATTGGAGTGGGTCAAGTGTAGTGGGGAGACCACGACCAGCCTTTCAAAGCACTTCATGACCACCGGAGTTAGGGCCTCTGGGCGGTAGTCATTGAGACATGCTGCATGAGTCTTCTTTGGCACGGGGATGATGTTGGCCCTCTTGAAACAGTGGCCTGCTGCATGGAGAGGTTGAAGATGTTTGAGAAGATCTCTGCCTGTTGATCTGCGCATGCTGAGTGCACGGCCTGGTCATTCGTCTGGTCCCATCGCTTTCCTTGGATTCACAAGAAGGAAAACTGATCTGACCTCTAATGTAGTGTCTGTTGGGATAGGTTCGTCAGGACTTGTCGGAATAGGTGTAACCTCTCCACCGAAATTCTGCTCAAAGTGAGCATAGAAGGCGTTGAGACGATCTGTGTCATCATCTGCTATCTTGCACAGTCTCTTTTTAGAACCTGTGATGTCATTCAGACCTTGCCATAGTCGCCGGGTGTCTATCTGGGGCTCTAGACTGGATCGGCATTGGTCCTTGGCTGTCTTTGGCTCTGCGAAGGTCATACTCAGATTCCTTATATTTGAGTGGGGCTTCTGATCTGAAGGCCTCATGTCTGGTTTTTCGCAGGTTCTGTATGTCCTGGTTCATCCAGGGTTTCATGTTGGGGAACACCCGGGTTGACTTCCTCGGTATGCAGTCCTCCACACACTTGCTGATAAAGCCTGTGATAGTGGTGGTATATTCATCCAAGGTACCTGCGGACTATTTGAACATGGCCCAATCAGCCAATTCCAGACAGCACAGAAATCAATCCTCTGCCTCCACCAACCAGCAGTGGACCTGTATCCGTGAGGGGGGGTCTCCTGCTTGAGTTTTTGCCTGTAAGCCGGGAGAAGAAACACGGCGTTGTAGTTGGAGTTCCCTAAATGAGGGCGGGGGATAGGGCAGGGGATGGAGCAGTGGTCTAAAATGTTTGGGCCCCTAGTGGGGCAGTTAATATTCTGGTGATACTTGGGGCAACATCTTCCTTAGATTGGCCTAATTGAAGTCGTCAGTCACAATAAACAGGCCCTTGGGGTGTTCCATCTCCAGGGTGATTCTATTCCTGATGAAGGGCTTTTGCCCGAAACATCGATTTTCCTGCTCATCGGATGCTGCCTGAACTGCTGTGCTTTTCCAGCACCACTCTAATCCAGAACCAGGGTGTTAGTGGTGGAGTACAGCACATCCAGAGCTTCCTCAACCTTTGCTTGTGACAGTATGTACACAGCCGCTAGTATAGCAGCAGTAAATTCCCATGGTAGATAGAAGGGGCGGCATTTGACGATGAGGAATTCAAGATTTGGGGAGCAATGGCTGCCCAGGGTTGCAATGTCCGTGCACCATAAGTTGTTGATTAAAAAGCAAAACCCCCACCCTTTTGTCTTCCCGAGGACGCTGTACAGTCCATGCGATGGATAGAAAAACCATCAGCCTGAAGTGTGCAGTCGGGAATGGGATGGGTTAAGCTAGGTTTCTGTGAATTAGAGTGTGCAGAAGTCGCACAGTTCACGCTGGAAGCTGAGCCGTGATCTGATTTCATCCATCTTGTTTTCCAGAGATTGTACATTTACGAGGTTGACTGTGAAATGGGTTGTTTTACCTAAATGCCTGCTTATTTTCAGTAGTTACATCCACGTTCATGTGCTTCTGGCAAGGGAGCATGTGGTGCTGGTAGGCTGAAGGACTTAATGGTCATTGTGCACCACTGGGCCTGGTGTCTAACCTATCTCTGCCACCACCACCACCAAGCGCGCACGCGCGCACACACAAAAGGTTGCGTTTTAATATAAATATCCTTTCATGAGTTGAGTTTTGTTGCCGTGCCTATGTATGGTTTGGTCCTTTCATTTTTTTCAGTTAATTTGATTTATTGATTTTTATTGGTTTTCAACATAGAATGTACGGCTCATGGCAATAGAAAACCATATGCTGAGGATGATCATATTCAAAGAAGAAAGTCAGTCCGATCATCCACCTAACCTGCTCTTTTGAAATTTGCAGGTAAGGAATGTTACAGTGGAGGTTGGAGGAATGAACTGAAACATTTTTTTTCATCCTACTCTGCACTGGCCAATACAAAATTGAATTTTAAGGAGAACAGTGATAATACTGATTGTATAGGTGTCAGACTGTATTTAGTTCAGTATCAGAAATAAGTCAACCAAGTTTCTTTCACTAACAATTAATTTATTGCCAACAAAACTTTCTCAAGCAATGATTATTAACAATATAAGATTTAGATTGTGCATATAATATATGTATATAGATTTATTTATTTATATATTTCCTTGAAAAGTCACACACATCTGAGAAAAATGTAAAACTCTGCAGATTGTTGTCTTAAAGCACTTTAACCAAGTGACAGGTAAACTCAAACTGTCTTGCCCCACAAATTGATCTATAGTGGAGGACATGTAATACACACAAGCTATTGGCACTGGATTTGTGGATCAGTTTTAGCTGGCTGATTTTTCCATGCTGAAGACAATGAAATAGATTCCAAAATATGAGTGGAGACGACCATGACCTCGCCTCCTATCTCTAAACCATCTCTCAGACTATCATCTCACGGGATCTCCCAATCACTGCCTCCAATCTCATAGTCCCTGAATTCTGGGTCGTCCGGTTCTACCTCTTACCCAAAATCCACAAACCTGACTGTCCCAGTCTATTGTCTCCTATCGTCTACCTGTTGTCTCCACTTGCTCCTGCCCCACTGAACTTATCTCCTCCTATCTTGACACTGTACTGTCCCCCTTGGTCCAAGAACTCCCCACGTACATTCGGGCCACCATCTACACCTCCTCCATGACTTTCATTACCCCAGCTCTCAATGCTTTATCTTCACCATGGACATCCAGTCCCTATACATGTCTGCCCACTTGGTGAAGGCCTCCAAGCCCTCTGTTTCTTCCTCTCCCTCTGACCCAACCAGTACCCCTTCACCGACCCACTCATTCGATTGGCGGAACTGGTCCTCATCCTCAACAACTTATCCTTCAACTTCTCCTACTTCCTTCAGATCAAAGGGGTAACGATGGGAACTTGCATGGGCCCCAGCTATACCTGCCTCTTCGTAGGATATGTGATACAGTATATCTTCCACAGTTAGACTGGCACCATCCCCCACCTTTTCCTCTGTTGACTGTATTGGTGCCCCCTTGTGCTCACACAATGTGGGCATTGGTAAGAAATTTGGGAGTATCGCACAAGGAGCTTCTTGTCATCAAGAGCAAAAAGATCCATTTTTCAAAGAAGTGTTGTTTGGCAACATGAGATTCTAGGTGGTTCACAGCAAGAGCATATTTGTATGCGTTACCTAGCATTAACATCCTCATTATTACCTAACCCACCTGATATGATATGCAGTTTCCCATTATCCTACCTGCCACATTGAAACTAGACAGTGAGAGTTCTGGACATGAAAATCAAAGTAGTAAACTGTTTGAGTCCATCTTGCCATTTGCTCCTCCAGAACTTCATCAGTTATCAACATCTCAACATACTCCACGGGTAGCATTCACGTGCAGTCCACACTGACAAAGCAGGATGCCCATTACCCTCGTCCAACATGTCTGGGGCACATGAAACGAATAGTTTAGGGCAGATGCAGCCTGCCAGTGCTTGACCAGGTGCAAAGCTGGGCTTTAAAGATGGCACCAATGCCAGGAATCCTGGGATATCCTGGCAATGGCAAGTATTTTGGTCTGTGACAAGCAGGAGAATATGATGGATGCATGGGTAATGTGGCAAGTTTGGAAAAATAACGTGAAAAGATTCATTAGGGTTCAAGGAGAAAGATCTTCCATGAAACTTGGCAATATTAACAGTTAAATGAATTGTGGTAAAATTCAGTTCATAGATGCTGACGACACAGTGGTATTTATCAATTTTTGAAAGAAAATTGATCTCCCAGTATCACAAAAATGAATTTCCAGGATTTGTGAAAGGTATAGGGGAGATGTCAGGGGTGGGTTCTTTACCCAGAGAGTGGTGGGGCATGGAATACGCTGCCTGTGGGAGTGGCAGAGTCAGAATCACTGGTGACCTATAAGCGGCAATTGGATAGGTACATGGATGGGTGCTTAAGCTAGGACAAATGTTAGGCACAACATCGTGGGCCGAAGGGCCTGTTCTGTGCTGTATTTATCTATGTTCTGTTTGTAGCTCGGGTAGAAACTGAGGTCTGCAGATGCTGGAGATCAAAGTTGAAACTTTATTGCTGGAACAGCACAGCAGGTCAGGCAGCATCCAGGGAACAGGAGATTCGACGTTTCGGGCACAGGCCCTTCTTCAGGCTCGGGT